>NC_092336.1:167328333-167675000 GCF_046630445.1 Rutidosis leptorrhynchoides
CGTCTTACTAGGTACATATGAATCATATTAAGATATTGATACACTTGGTTAATTATGTTAAATGATAAGTAAATATATCATTAAGTGTATTAACAATGAACTACATATGTAAAAATAAGACTACTAACTTAATGATTTTGAAACGAGACATATATGTAACGATTATTGTTGTAACGACATTTAATGTATATAGATCATATTAAGAGATATTCGTACATCATAATATCATGATAATATAATAATTTAAAATCTCATTTGATATTATAAACATTGGGTTAACAACATTTAACAAGATCGTTAACCTAAAGGTTTCAAAACAACATTTACATGTAACGACTAACGATGACTTAACGACTCAGTTAAAATGTATATACATGTAGTGTTTTAATATGTATTCATACACTTTTGAAAGACTTCAAGACACTTATCAAAATACTTCTACTTAACAAAAATACTTACAATTACATCCTCGTTCAGTTTCATCAACAAATCTACTCGTATGCACCCGTATTCGTACTCGTACAATACACAGCTTTTAGATGTATGTACTATTGGTATATACACTCCAATGATCAGCTCTTATTAGCCCATGTGAGTCACCTAACACATGTGAGAACCATCATTTGGCAACTAGCATGAAATATCTCATAAAATTACAAAAATATGAGTAATCATTCATGACTTATTTACATGAAAACAAAATTACATATCCTTTATATCTAATCCATACACCAACGACCAAAAATACCTACAAACACTTTCATTCTTCAATTTTCTTCATCTAATTGATCTCTCTCAAGTTCTATCTTCAAGTTCTAAGTGTTCTTCATAAATTCTACAAGTTCTAGTTTCATAAAATCAAGAATACTTCCAAGTTTGCTAGCTTACTTCCAATATTGTAGAGTGATCATCCAACCTCAAGAAATCTTTCTTATTTATAGTAAGATATCTTTCTAATACAAGGTAATACTCATATTCAAACTTTGATTCAATTTCTATAACTATAACAATCTTATTTCGAGTGGAAATCTTACTTGAACTTGTTTTCGTGTCATGATTCTGCTTCAAGAACTTTCAAGCCATCCAAGGATCCTTTGAAGCTAGATCCATTTTTCTCATTTCCAGTAGCTTTATCCAGAAAACTTGAGGTAGTAATGATATTCATAACATCATTCGATTCATACATATAAAGCTATCTTATTCGAAGGTTTAAACTTGTAATCACTAGAACATAGTTTAGTTAATTCTAAACTTGTTCGCAAACAAAAGTTAATCCTTCTAACTTGACTTTTAAAATCAACTAAACACGTGTTCTATATCTATATTATATGCTAACTTAATGATTTAAAACCTGGAAACACGAAGAACACTGTAAAACCGGACATACGCCGTCGTAGTAACACCGCGGGCTGTTTTGGGTTAGTTAATTAAAAACTATGATAAACTTTGATTTAAAAGTTGTTCTTCTGGGAAAATTATTTTTCTTATGAACATGAAACTATATCCAAAAATCATGATTAAACTCAAAGTGGAAGTATGTTTTCTAAAATGGTCATCTAGACGTCGTTCTTTCGACTGAAATGACTACCTTTACAAAAACGACTTGTAACTTATATTTCCGACTATAAACCTATACTTTTTCTGTTTAGATTCATAAAATAGAGTTCAATATGAAACCATAGCAATTTTATTCACTCATAACGGATTTAAAATGAAGAAGTTATGGGTAAAACAAGATTGGATAATTTTTCTTGTTGTAGCAACGTGAAAATTGGTAACAAATCTATATTAATCATATCCTAGCTAACTTATATTATATTATACATGTATTCTAATATATTATGTAATCTTGGGATACCATAGACACGTATACAAATGTTTTGACATATCATATCGACCCATGTGTATATATTATTTGGAACAACCATAGACACCCTATATGAAGTAATGTGGGAGTTAGCTATACAGGGTTGAGGTTGATTCCAAAAATATATATACTTTGAGTTGTGATATAGCCTGAGACGTGTATACACTGGGTCGTGGATTGATTCAAGATAATATATATCAATTTTTTTCTGTACATCTAACGTTGGACAACTAGTTGTAGGTTACTAACGAGGACAGCTGACTTACTAAACTTAAAACATCAAAATGTATTAAAAGTGTTGTAAATATATTTTGAACATACTTTGATATATATGTACATATTTGTTATAGGTTCGTGAATCGACCAGTGGCCAAGTCTTACTTCCCGACGAAGTAAAAATCTGTGAAAGTGAGTTATAGTCCCACTTTTAAAATCTAATATTTTTGGGATGAGAATACATGCAGGTTTTATAAATGATTTACAAAATAGACACAAGTACGTGAAACTACATTCTATGGTTGAATTATCAAAATCGAATATGCCCCTTTTTATTAAGTCTGGTAATCTAAGAATTAGGGAACAGACACCCTAATTGACGTGAATCCTAAAGATAGATCTATTGGGCCTAACAAACCCCATCCAAAGTACCGGATGCTTTAGTACTTCGAAATTTATATCATATCCGAAGGGTGTCCCGGAATGATGGGGATATCTTATATATGCATCTTGTTAATGTCGGTTACCAGGTGTTCACCATATGAATGATTTTTATCTCTATGTATGGGATGTGTATTGAAATATGAAATCTTGTGGTCTATTGTTACGATTTGATATATATAGGTTAAACCTATAACTCACCAACATTTTTGTTGACTTTTAAAGCATGTTTATTCTCAGGTGAATACTAAGAGCTTCCGCTGTTGCATACTAAAATAAGGACAAGATTTGGAGTCCATGTTTGTATGATATTGTGTAAAAACTGCATTCAAGAAACTGATTTCGATGTAACATATTTGTATTGTAAACCATTATGTAATGGTCGTGTGTAAATAGGATATTTTAGGTTATCATTATTTGATAATCTACGTAAAGCTTTTAAACCTTTATTTATGAAATAAAGGTTATGGTTTGTTTTAAAAATGAATGCGGTCTTTGAAAAAAAAAACGTCTCATATAGAGGTCAAAACCTCGCAACGAAATCAATTAATATGGAATGTTTTTAATCAATAAGAACGGGACATTTCAGTTGGTATCCGAGCGTTGGTCTTAGAGAACCAGAATTTTGCATTAGTGTGTCTTATCGAGTTTGTTAGGATGCATTAGTGAGTCTGGACTTCGACCGTGTTTACTTGAAAAAAAAAAAAAAGATTGCTTAACAAATTTTGTTGGAAACTATATATTTTTAACATGTGAATATTATGTGATATATTAATCTCTTAACGTGTTTGATATTATGTGATAGATGTCTACCTCTAGAACAAGTCCCATTGACTCACCTAATAATAATGAAGAGTCGAATGTAAATTGGAATGATTCGTGGACTGATTCACAAGTTCCCGAAGAGGAACCGGAAGAATAGTAGGAACCGGAAGAAGAATCGGAGCCGGAAGAAGAATCGGAACCGGAAGAAGAACCAGTGGGGGAAATAATAAAACGGTTAAGTAGAAGAAAATCCTCAACCAACCGACCAAAGTTAATTATGGTCAACGGTGTTTCCTCCAAGGAAGCAAAATATTGGGAGGATTACCAATTCTCCGATGAATCGGATCCCGACGAGGATTCCGATTATTGTTATAGAAATTACCCCAACTGAATTTAAAAAGGCAAAAGAGAACAATAAGGGAAAGGGCATAAAAATAGAGAAATCTGATTCCAACCCCGATGAACTTTATATGTATCGTCAACACCCGTATTTCTTAAGTTGTAACAATAACCCGGGAACCTCTAAACCACCAGGTTTTTCTAAACCAATGTGGAAAACGACGGCTCGTATTAGGGGAACATCATATATCCCTAGAAACTTGTCAAAATGAACCAAAACCGAAGAAGAAGAAACGAGCGAGTCGGAATAAGATAGTTGTATTCGTGTGGTGTAATATATGTAATATAGTGTGCTTATGCTTTATGATATATGTAAAAATTGCTTGTATTAATAAGTATTTTTTTTATGAATCTAACTCTTGTCTATTTTACAGTATAAAAACACAAAATGGATAGACAACCCAATATTTTAAGAGACCTACCCGGAGACATGATTGATGAAATCTTGTCTAGAGTCGGTCAGAATTCCTCGGCACAACTATTTAAGGCGAGATCAGTTTGTAAGACATTCGAAGAACGTTCCAAGAATTCCTTGGTTTATAAAAGGCTTTCGTTCGAAAGATGGGGGATATCACATTGGGAAATCCAGAAGTTACGATGTGTTTACTTTGACGCATATATTGCGGGGAACCCAAATGCTATTTTACGCAACGGGTTAAGAAATTATTTTGACTCAATATATCCGAATATAGGACTTCGTGATTTAGAAAAAGCGGCTAACATGCAACATAAAGAAGCATGTTATGCTTACGGCTTAGTAATGTTTGCTTCTCTCTAAAGTGAGAACAAGAACATCGGGCTACAACTATTAAACAAAACGTTCCCACAAGTGACGGAGTCGATAATTGGGGTAAGAAATGAGGTTTTTAGATTGTTAAGGGACTGTTGGATATTACATAACCCTCTTCCCTTTGACGACATTACAACACGCTGCCTTATCAACGGCCATAACGGTTATGTTCCACAAGACCAAGGATGGGAAGTAGTCCTAGTAAAACCAGAATGCATGACTTGTTTCTGGACGTATGAATTACGTGTCTTTATTGCCTTTACTAAACGACTTGTGTACTAGCTAGAATTATCTTCACAACTATCTTGTATCAAAGTTATTCTGTGCTATATTTCATGCTATATGTAAAATAATCGGTATTGTAAGTTTGTAAAATATTGTGTAAAAGTTTGAACGCGAAATATTATTATAATCAGTTTTTCATATAGAATTGTAGTAGTTGAATTGTATATTAGCTACTAAGTATGAACTTAACGGGTAGGTACTACCCGAATTTAAACTTATATAACGCTAATATGAAGAAAAAGCTTTTATAAATGAGTTCATATTATGCTACGAGATACTATTGACTACTCTTAATATTCTGTATGATTAACTTGTTTCATTTGACTATTTGAAGGAAATGGCACCGACTACTCGACAAACCTTGAATATGAGCGAAGAGGAATTTCGTGCCTTTCTTGCTTCAAACATATCCGCAGTACAGGCCGCGCGACATACCAACAATAACCTTGGATCTAGCAGTACAGGAAATCGTGTAGGATGCACCTACAAAGAATTCACTGCCTGCAAACCTTTGGAATTTGATGGAACCGAAGGACCGATCGGATTGAAACGGTGGACCGAGAAGGTCGAATCGGTGTTTGCCATAAGTAAGTGTACTGAAGAGGACAAAGTGAAGTATGCTACGCATACCTTCACAGGTTCTGCGTTAACATGGTGGAATACCTATCTAGAGCAAGTGGGACAAGATGATGCTTACGCACTACCGTGGTCAGCATTCAAGCACTTGATGAACGAGAAGTACCGTCCTAGAACCGAGGTCAATAAGCTCAAGACAGAACTTAGAGGGTTACGAACCCAAGGATTTGATATTACCACGTACGAAAGACGATTCACAGAATTGTGCCTATTGTGTCCGGGAGCGTTCGAAGATGAGGAAGAGAAGATCGACGCGTTTGTGAAAGGATTACCGGAAAGAATCCAAGAAGATATAAGTTCACACGAGCCCGCCTCCATACAACAGGCATGTAGAATGGCTCACAAACTAGTGAACCAGATTGAGGAAAGAATTAAAGAACAGTCGGCTGAAGAGGCCAATGTGAAGCAAGTCAAAAGAAAGTGGGAGGAAAACGGTGATAAGAATCACCAATACAACAACAACAGCAATTACAACAATAATCGCAACAACTATCCCAACAATCGCAACATCAATCGTAATTACAACAAACGGCCCAACAACAACAACAACAACAACAACAATAACAACAACAACAGCAACTACAACAATCATCCCAATAACAATAACAACCGCAACAACAACAACAATCAGAAGCAGCTATGCCAAAGGTGTGAAAAGTATCACTCGGGGTTCTGCACCAAATTTTGCAACAAGTGTAAAAGAAATGGTCATAGCGCGGCGAAGTGTGAGGTCTACGGACCAGGGGTTAACAGAATGAAAGGAACAAATGGTGTCGGAACGAGTAATGGCGGAGCAAGTAGTGTCGGAGCAAGTTATGCCAATGTAGTTTGTTATAAATGTGGAAAACCGGGCCACATTATTAGAAATTTCCCGAACCAGGAGAACACGAATGGACAAGTCCGCGGAAGAGTTTTCAATATTAATGCGGTAGAAGCACAGGAAGACCCGGAGCTTGTTACAGGTACGTTTCTTATTGACAATAAATCTGCTTACGTTTTATTTGATTCGGGTGCGGATAGAAGCTATATGAGTAGAGATTTTTGTGCTAAATTAAGTTGTCCATTGACGCCTTTGGATAGTAAATTTTTACTCGAATTAGCAAATGGTAAATTAATTTCAGCAGATAATATATGTCGGAATCGAGAAATTAAACTGGTTAGCGAAACATTTAAGATTGACTTGATACTAGTAGAGTTAGGGAGTTTTGATGTGATAATCGGAATGGACTGGTTGAAAGAAGTGAAAGCAGAGATCGCTTGTTACAAAAATGCAATTCGCATTATACAAGAAAAAGGAAAACCCTTAATGGTGTACGGAGAAAAGGGCAACACGAAGCTGCATCTTATTAGTAATTTGAAGGCACAAAAACTAATAAGAAAAGGTTGCTATGCTGTTCTAGCACACATCGAGAAAGTACAAACTGAAGAAAAGAGCGTCAATGATGTTCCCGTCGCAAAAGAATTTCCCGATGTATTTCTGAAAGAATTACCGGGATTACCCCCACATCGATCTGTTGAATTTCAAATAGATCTTGTACCAGGAGCTGCACCAATAGCTCATGCTCCTTACAGACTCGCACCCAGTGAGATGAAAGAACTGCAAAGCCAATTACAAGAACTTTTAGAGCGTGGTTTCATTTGACCAAGCACATCACCGTGGGGAGCTCCTGTTTTGTTTGTCAAGAAGAAAGATGGTACATTCAGGTTGTGTATCGACTACCGAGAGTTGAACAAACTTACCATCAAGAACCGCTACCCACTACCTAGAATCGACGACTTATTTGATCAACTACAAGGCTCGTCTGTTTATTCAAAGATTGACTTACGTTCCGGGTATCATCAAATGCGGGTGAAAGAAGATGATATTCCAAAGACTGCTTTCAGAACACGTTACGGTCATTACGAGTTTATGGTCATGCCGTTTGGTTTAACTAATGCACCAGCTGTGTTCATGGACCTTATGAACCGAGTGTGTGGACCATACCTTGACAAGTTTGTCATTGTTTTCATTGATGACATACTTATTTACTCAAAGAATGACCAAGAACGCGGTGAACATTTGAGAAAGGTGTTAGAAGTATTGAGGAAGGAAGAATTGTACGCTAAGTTTTCAAAGTGTGCATTTTGGTTGGAAGAAGTTCAATTCCTCGGTCACATAGTGAACAAAGAAGGTATTAAGGTGGATCCGGCAAAGACAGAAACTGTTGAAAAGTGGGAAACCCCAAAAACTCCGAAGCATATACGTCAATTTTTAGGATTGGCTGGTTACTACAGAAGATTCATCCAAGATTTCTCCAAAATAGCAAAACCCTTGACTGCATTAACGCATAAAGGGAAGAAATTTGAATGGAAGGATGAATAAGAGAAGGCGTTTCAATTATTGAAGAAAAAGCTAACTACGGCACCTATATTGTCATTGCCTGAAGGGAATGATGATTTTGTGATTTATTGTGACGCATCAAAGCAAGGTCTCGGTTGTGTATTAATGCAACGAACGAAGGTGATTGCTTATGCATCTAGACAATTAAAGATTCACGAACAAAATTATACGATACATGATTTGGAATTAGGCGCGGTTGTTTTTGCATTAAAGACTTGGAGGCACTACTTATATGGGGTCAAAAGTATTAAATATACCGACCACAAAAGTCTTCAACACATATTTAATCAGAAACAACTGAATATGAGGCAGCGTAGGTGGATTGAATTGTTGAATGATTACGACTTTGAGATTCGTTACCACCCGGGGAAGGCAAATGTGGTAGCCGACGCCTTGAGCAGGAAGGACAGAGAACCTATTCGAGTAAAATCTATGAATATAATGATTCACAATAACCTTACTACTCAAATAAAGGAGGCGCAACAAGGAGTTTTAAAAGAGGGAAATTTAAAGGATGAAATACCCAAAGGATCGGAGAAGCATCTTAATATTCGGGAAAACGGAACCCGGTATAGGGCTGAAAGGATTTGGGTACCAAAATTTGGAGATATGAGAGAAATGGTACTTAGAGAAGCTCATAAAACTAGATACTCAATACATCCTGGAACGGGGAAGATGTACAAGGATCTCAAGAAACATTTTTGGTGGCCGGGTATGAAAGCCGATGTTACTAAATACGTAGGAGAATGTTTGACGTGTTCTAAGGTTAAAGCTGAGCATCAGAAACCATCAGGTCTACTTCAACAACCCGAAATCCCGGAATGGAAATGGGAAAACATTACCATGGATTTCATCACTAAATTGCCAAGGACTGCAAGTAGTTTTGATACTATTTGGGTAATAGTTGATCATCTCACCAAATCAGCACACTTCCTGCCAATAAGAGAAGATGACAAGATGGAGAAGTTAGCACGACTGTATTTGAAGGAAGTCGTCTCCAGACATGGAATACCAATCTCTATTATCTCTGATAGGGATGACAGATTTATTTCAAGATTCTGGCAGACATTACAGCAAGCATTAGGAACTCGTCTAGACATGAGTACTGCCTATCATCCACAAACTGATGGACAGAGTGAAAGGATGATACAAACGCTTGAAGACATGCTACGAGCATGTGTTATTGATTTCGGAAATAGTTGGGATCGACATCTACCGTTAGCAGAATTTTCCTACAACAACAGCTATCATTCAAGCATTGAGATGGCGCCGTTTGAAGCACTTTATGGTAGAAAGGGCAGGTCTCCGATTTGTTGGAGTGAAGTGGGGGATAGACAGATTACGGGTCCGGAGATAATACAAGAAACTACCGAGAAGATTATCCAAATTCAACAACGTTTGAAAACCGCCCAAAGTCGACAAAAGAGCTACGACGACATTAAAAGAAAAGATATAGAATTTGAAATTGGAGAGATGGTCATGCTTAAGGTTGCACTTTGGAAAGGTGTTGTTCGATTTGGTAAACGAGGGAAATTAAATCCAAGGTATATTGGACCATTCAAGATTATTGATCGTGTCGGACCAGTAGCTTACCGACTTGAGTTACCTCAACAACTCGCGGCTGTACATAACACTTTCCACATCTCGAATTTGAAGAAATGTTTTGCTAAAGAAGATCTCACTATTCCGTTAGATGAAATCCAAATCAACGAAAAACTTCAATTCATCGAAGAACCCGTCGAAATAATGGATCGTGAGGTTAAAAGACTTAAGCAAAAAAAGATACCAATTGTTGAGGTTCGATGGAATGCTCGTAGAGGACCCGAGTTCACCTGGGAATGAGAAGATCAGATGAAGAAGAAATACCCGCACTTATTTCCAGAAGATACGTCAATACCTCCAACTGCTTAAAATTTCGGGACGAAATTTATTTAACGGGTAGGTACTGTAGTGACCCGAACTTTTCCATGTTTATATATATTAAATGAAATTGATATTTACATAATTAAGTGTTTCCAACATGTTAAGCAATCAAACTTATTAAGACTTGATTAATTAGAATAGGTTTCATATAGACAAATGACCACCCAAGTTGACCGGTGATTCACGAACGTTAAAACTTGTAAAAACTATACGATGACATATATATGGTTATATATATAGTTAACATGATTTTATTATAAGTATGTATCTCATTAGGTATTTTAACAATGAGTTATATACATAAAAATGAGACTATTAATTTAA
The DNA here is from genome assembly GCF_046630445.1 of Rutidosis leptorrhynchoides. Lineage (NCBI taxonomy): Eukaryota > Viridiplantae > Streptophyta > Magnoliopsida > Asterales > Asteraceae > Rutidosis > Rutidosis leptorrhynchoides. Next base: position 167,338,360 of record NC_092336.1, read on the forward strand.
GAAACTCGAAAACGATATATATAACGATTATCGTTATAACGTCTTACTTGGTACATATGAATCATATTAAGATATTGATACACTTGGTTAATTATGTTAAATGATAAGTAAATATATCATTAAGTGTATTAACAATGAACTATATATGTAAAAATAAGACTACTAACTTAATGATTTTGAAACGAGACATATATGTAACGATTATCGTTGTAACGACATTTAATGTATATAGATCATATTAAGAGATATTCGTACATCATAATATCATGATAATATAATAATTTAAAATCTCATTTGATATTATAAACATTGGGTTAACAACATTTAACAAGATCGTTAACCTAAAGGTTTCAAAACAACATTTATATGTAACGATTAACGATGACTTAACGACTCAGTTAAAATGTATATACATGTAGTGTTTTAATATGTATTCATACACTTTTGAAAGACTTCAAGACACTTATCAAAATACTTCTACTTAACAAAAATGCTTACAATTACATCCTCGTTCAGTTTCATCAACAAATCTACTCGTATGCACCCGTATTCGTACTCGTACAATACACAGCTTTTAGATGTATGTACTATTGGTATATACACTCCAATGATCAGCTCTTAGCAGCCCATGTGAGTCACCTAACACATGTGGGAACCATCATTTGGCAACTAGCATGAAATATCTCATAAAATTACAAAAATATGAGTAATCATTCATGACTTATTTACATGAAAACAAAATTACATATCCTTTATATCTAATCCATACACCAACGACCAAAAACACCTACAAACACTTTCATTCTTTAATTTTCTTCATCTAATTGATCTCTCTCAAGTTCTATCTTCAAGTTCTAAGTGTTCTTCATAAATTCTACAAGTTCTAGTTTCATAAAATCAAGAATACTTCCAAGTTTGCTAGCTTACTTCCAATATTGTAGAGTGATCATCCAACCTCAAGAAATCTTTCTTATTGGTAATACTCATATTCAAAATTTGATTCAATTTCAATAACTATAACAATCTTATTTCGAGTGGAAATCTTACTTGAACTTGTTTTCGTGTCATGATTCTGCTTCAAGAACTTTCAAGCCATCCAAGGATCCTTTTAAGCTAGATCCATTTTTCTCATTTCCAGTAGCTTTATCCAGAAAACTTGAGGTAGTAATGATGTTCATAACATCATTCGATTCATACATATAAATCTATCTTATTCGAAGGTTTAAACTTGTAATCACTAGAACATAGTTTAGTTAATTCTAAACTTGTTCGCAAACAAAAGTTAATCCTTCTAACTTGACTTTTAAAATCAACTAAACACATGTTCTATATCTATATGATATGCTAACTTAATGATTTAAAACCTGGAAACACGAAGAACACTGTAAAACCGGACATACGCCATCGTAGTAACACCGCGGGCTGTTTTGGGTTAGTTAATTAAAAACTATGATAAAATTTGATTTAAAAATTGATCTTCTGGGAAAATAATTTTTCTTATGAACATGAAACTATATCCAAAAATCATGATTAAACTCAAAGTGGAAGTATGTTTTCTAAAATGGTCATCTAGACGTCGTTCTTTCGACTGAAATGACTACCTTTACAAAAACGACTTGTAACTTATATTTCCGACTATTAACCTATACTTTTTCTATTTAGATTCATAAAATAGAGTTCAATATGAAACCATAGCAATTTGATTCACTCAAAACGGATTTAAAATGAAGAAGTTATGGGTAAAACAAGATTGGATAATTTTTCTTGTTGTAGCAACGTGAAAATTGGTAACAAATCTATATTAATCATATCCTAGCTAACTTATATTGTATTATACATGTATTCTAATATATTATGTAATCTTGGGATACCATAGACACGTATACAAATGTTTTGACATATCATATCGACCCATGTGTATATATTATTTGGAACAACCATAGACACTCTATATGCAGTAATGTGGGAGTTAGCTATACAGGGTTGAGGTTGATTCCAAAAATATATATACTTTGAGTTGTGATCTAGCCTGAGACGTGTATACACTGGGTCGTGGATTGATTCAAAATAATATATATCAATTTTTTTCTGTACATCTAACGTTGGACAACTAGTTGTAGGTTACTAACGAGGACAGCTGACTTAATAAACTTAAAACATCAAAATGTATTAAAAGTGTTGTAAATATATTTTGAACATACTTTGATATATATGTACATATTTGTTATAGGTTCGTGAATCGACCAGTGGCCAAGTCTTACTTCCCGACGAAGTAAAAATCTGTGAAAGTGAGTTATAGTCCCACTTTTAAAATCTAATATTTTTGGGATGAGAATACATGCAGGTTTTATAAATGATTTACAAAATAGACACAAGTACGTGAAACTACATTCTATGGTTGAATTATCAAAATCGAATATGCCCCTTTTTATTAAGTCTGGTAATCTAAGAATTAGGGAACATACACCCTAATTGACGCGAATCCTAAAGATAGATCTATTGGGCCTAACAAACCCCATCCAAAGTACCGGATGCTTTAGTACTTCGAAATTTATATCATATCCGAAGGGTGTCCCGGAATGATGGGTATATCTTATATATGCATCTTGTTAATGTCGGTTACCAGGTGTTCACCATATGAATGATTTTTATCTCTATGTATGGGATGTGTATTGAAATATGAAATCTTGTGGTCTATTGTTACGATTTGATATATATAGGTTAAACCTATAACTCACCAACATTTTTGTTGACGTTTAAAGCATGTTTATTCTCAGGTGAATACTAAGAGCTTCCGATGTTGCATACTAAAATAAGGACAAGATTTGGAGTCCATGTTTGTATGATATTGTGTAAAAACTGCATTCAAGAAACTGATTTCGATGTAACATATTTGTATTGTAAACCATTATGTAATGGTCGTGTGTAAACAGGATATTTTAGATTATCATTATTTGATAATCTACGTAAAGCTTTTAAACCTTTATTTATGAAATAAAGGTTATGGTTTGTTTTAAAAATGAATGCAGTCTTTGAAAAAAAAAGGTCTCATATAGAGGTCAAAACCTCGCAACGAAATCAATTAATATGGAACGTTTTTAATCAATAAGAACGGGACATTTCAGTGTGTGCCCTGCCTTCCCACATTCAGCAGAATTTTCAGCCTCATTTGTTCGTCTAATTTCTCTTGGTCTGTCTCGTCTTTGATTTTTGTCACGTCTTATTGGAGTTGTTGTTTTGAAGGCTGCCGATTCAACCACAGGTTTCTTTTCTGCCGAGATAGCTCTTTATCGTTCATCATTCGACACCAAGTGATAAGCTTTTCCAAGAGTTGGTATTGGATTCATTGCCAGAATCTATGTTTTGATGACGGAGAACTGAGCATCAAGCCTCATTAGGAATTCATAAAGTCTTTCTTTATCTTTCAAGTTGCTGATTTTCTTCCCTATATCACATTTACATCCGCTGCAAGAAAACCTTGAAACCTCTAGTGCACAATCAATCTCATCCCACAAGCTGCGAAGTTTTGTATAATAAACAGGCACCGTGGTGCCGTTTTGATGAGTAGTTGAGAGAGTTTGTTTTAGTCCGTATGCTCTTGGTGCACTTTCTTTGGCAAAGCGCTCTTTTAAATCATTCCAGATTTCGTACGCGGTGTTAGCATATTTAACACTGGACCGTATATCCTTCTCCATGGCTGTAGTCAATCATCCTTTAACCATAGCGTCACAACGCATCCATGGCATGTATTCTTCAGAGTCTTCGTTTGGTTTCTTTAGTGACCCGCTAACAAAACCCACTTTGTTCTTCGCAAAAAGAAAGTTCATCATCTCTTGCGACCAGTCAGTATAATTCCTGTTAGGGTTTCATTAACGTGCATCTGGTTGGGATAATCGAACGGATGGATGTACATGGGCGAATTTGTGTCCAGCGTACTGTGTGCTTTTTCCAGATGGATTCCCTTCGTCTCCAGCCATGGATTATTTTAGGTTTTTCAGGTTTCGCAACCGCTCTGATACCATATAAATTTAGTGGTGATAGAATGAATCGATTAAATTGAATTTTAATGAATAAACCTATCGACTATTTATATAGAGAAATCCAATACTGATAAGGAAACTAAACATATGAGGAAGCTGAATAAAATAAGTCTAGTCCTATTCTTGAGGAGCAAGTCTCGTGAAATATTCAGACTCTAATATGCTCGATATCATAAATTATTGTCATGTAGGTCATTTTTCTTGTTTCACGGCTTTGATAGGGTTTTCACATTTTCATGAACAGTGGTGAAGTCCAACGGATAGCTACATCATATTGCTTGATAAAGTGGTTTTTGTGTAATTGAACGTATATTCAATACACGCTTTGATCGACATCATACGCGAATGACGCAATACATTGTGTAGTGACTCGACTATGTTTGGCGTTAGGTTACCCTAGAATGAAATCATACCACAAAATGAGTTTCAATGTACATGATCCTGGATGAACCCCAACGTATCTGTAAATCATTTCAGTGAACGTGACAAAATCAACCTTGTAGAAGAGTGAAAAACCATTTCTTAGTGATGCATCATCACAAATAAGCCAACCATTTTGAAATGTAATTTCACATCTCCAAACTAGATGAACCATCATTGGACGAAATGAAGCCATCAAATTTAGTGAGATTAGAGATTCTGGATTTTTTACTATCACAATTTTTTGTTGTTGATTTGTGAGTGAAATTGTTTTTTTTTTTTTTTTCCCGATATGGTGAACCTTAAAGATAAGAAGACTATAAATAACAGAAAAAGCAACCAAAATCGTACATATCAAGACTGAGTTTCAGCCCAATAATTAGTGTAACAATAATTCACTGGAAATCAACATTCCCAAAGTCTATTTTCAGGTTATGTCAGAAACGTACCCTAAACGGCCTTTGTAAAGCCGGTTTTTGGGTAAGATAGCAAACAATGCAAACAATGGATGAGCTGAATGGCACGTAAGCCTAAACCGGCCTTTCAAATAGGGGCAGAGCCACCTTGGTGCAACCGTGATCATCCGCCCCCAGTGACTCACCACTGACCTCAACATGAAAATAAGTAGAATCCGGTCGCGAAGACCTGAATAGAAAATTCGGGGATGATGAAAGAAGAGGATGTAAACAGGTTGTAATCATTTGGGTCACCCAGTTGAATATGGAAGAAGAAATATAGATGGATTTTGTGGATGTTGTATAAATAAGTGAAATCGATTAAAACTTAAAAAATTTAACAGAGAAACCACAAGTTTGACAAAGAAAGTTATTACAGTAATTCTAAAATGATGAACCTAAGGTAGGGGATGACAAGTCAATACTCATGTCAGCAGGCTTTACTTGTACTATATTTTGTGCAATCTCCTTTCAAATTTCAAATATGTTTTAAAAAATACCCTTATGTAGTTTTGTTATTTAAGTTTTGGTAAGCTTTTTTAATAAGTGGTACCCTCGTAATTAAAAATATATGAAGTACTCAAAATCGTGAGTGAAAGTTGTACTAGTATACGTTTAGGATTTAACAATTTATGATTTTTTAGTATGTATAACTTTTTTACTATGGTTTATTAAGATATATAAAAGTAGTTTATTTAGAGACCCTTTTAATGTTGATTTTAAATTTTAAATTTACTTTGCCAGTTGGTCTTGTATATTTTGATTTTAGACATAATTTGCAAAAATCATCGAAAAATAGAAAATTTTTGTTTGTTTTAGACTTCATTTATTGTGGAATTTTGTTTGGCCCCTAGGACACACATTCCTGGCTCCGCAATTGCTTCCAAAGACCGATTTATGGTGAGATGACGAAAACCGGTATTGAGAAGACCGGTTATATTGATTCCGTAATATTTTTTATGTACTACAAAGGTGACGAATTTTAATATTCTTTGGGTTAAAAATTATCCTTTTCTTCTTTTAATTTTGAAGGTTATATTTTCTTTACAAAACTTAAAGGTTCTTACATTATGGTTTACGTTTCTAGATTGATTAGTTATTTTAGAGATTCAAAATGAAAATTTAAGTAATTAGTCGAGATGATGTGTGAACTTTTGATGATCATGTGGTTTCCTTATAAGATACGTAGTAAGATACAAAAAGATATGCTCCTCGTGATTTCTATCGTATTATTAACCGATTACACAAACTTATTTTTAGTGAAGCAATCCATATAGTTTGCAAATGTTACCTAAATAATTTTTATTCTTATTAATGCTCATTAAATTAAATATTTCCGTTAAAATTAATCGCAATTCATAGTATGCAAGAAATTAAACATTTAAATAATTCAAAAATCATGTTACATACAAGGTCATCCTTGGACCTTGGTTTATAGTACTTGTTTTAATTTAATTAGCTCGTTTGTCTTTGATTTTTACGTTTATTTGGATTTTGGAGCCTCAATTTTAGTTGAAATCTCTTATTTAATTAAAAGTTTTTTTTTTTCCTGAAAAGAAAAAGAAAAAAAGTCATCTAATGATCTCTCATGTACCCCCATAATATCAAATCATTACCTATCTATCCCCACACACTCAGCATGCATCCACGCTAAAATAACAATATCAAATCAAAGTTTACAATTTTACACTCCATCTTTTCTTTCTTTCTCTATTTCTTAAATCCAACCTCATAAATTTCCACCATCAACAAATTGAAGCCAAGTAGCCAACCATTTTCACCATCATGGCAACTGCTTGCATGTCAACATGCATAGCGAACGATGCCCGTGTCCCGGTTCGTGCATCATATGTTAACCTCTACAAATGTCCTGATTCTGACCGTGAATTCGTTCGGTCAGTTAGTAAAAATAGCCAAGGAGAAAGCCAAGGACACCCTCGTGTTGTCGATAGTATTTCATGTAGGCAACTTTACCTTCGAAGCTACACTTTTTCGAGAAAAGAAAGTTTGAATGAAAGAACTATGAATTGTATTGGACGAGTTAAAGAAAAAGCGTCCATTCGCGGTAAAGAAACAGAGTCCACGAATAGTGGACGGAGGAGGAGGAGAAGAAGGAAGAAGAAGTGTACCGTGATAATGAAGGCGAAAGAAGGTTCGTATAATGCATTGGTTTCGATCTTTCGTAGGTTGCTTTCATGTACTACAAAGGTTGATGTTGTGGATTAAGTTTTTGATCAAAATGCATGAAGATCTATGCTTTGGGTTTTTTTTTTGTTTTGTATTTTTACTTTATTTATGTTTACTAACTACTAGTAATTAGTAGTAATTCCTAATGTTAATACCACAAAGTTATTAAACTTAATTGATGCATTTCTTTTTAATGTGTTAAATCCGGGCCACAAGGGAAATGTACATATTGATTGTTAAATGAAAGTATTTTGTGGTATTTTTGTGTATTGTTAAATGTAAGATACTATCCTCTTCGTTCCATTACAAGTATTTACTATTAATGTTTCAAAGTGTTTGACTTTAAATATTTTTATTTTTATTATATAATATTTGATAAAATAAAAATTATATAAATGAATTAAATTTTAAAAAAAATTTATCTTAGTATAATTTTAAATATTATTTAACACAAATTTACAGTTAAAGTAGAAAAAAAAAGACTTTTAAAACTAAATAGTTAACACTTATAAAGGACAGCTGGAGTATTCAACTACGTATACCTTTTTATTTTTGACTTGATATATAACATAATTTAGTAGCTCATTTTGTATTTTATATATAAAATATGTCTTAATCCTTTTAATTGAGTAATACTTTGTAAAAAAAATTTCTAAAAGAAAGGAAATTGGTTAAAATGCTTCCATTTTCGAAAGTGTTTAAGAATGTGCCAGCAAAAATCCGTAATTACAAAAATTTCACATGACCACACATCATCCGTGGTGCATGATGCGTGGTCAGAGGACATTTTTGCAATTAAGATTTTTTGAGAACCTATTGTTAAACACTTTTATAAATGAAGACATTTTGATCAATTTTCTTTCTTTTATACATGTACAAAATTAATTATTATAAATGGTTAACATATACCCTGTAACTCTTAGAAAAATTTGAAAAAAATATTTATTAATGAAGAGGGAAGTAACCATTCGGGGGGAAGCGGGGGAAAGCAAAAACTTTTTTTTTCTTCGTTTTTTGAAAAAACTTTGTTCACGAACATTATAGATGAGATGAAAATATGAACATTTAGTAGAGACACTTTGTAATATATGTTTTTATTTCGGCGGGAAAACGCTCGAAGAAGTAATATATAACAATTATCGTGTTTTTCGAGCGTATTTTGAGGTTTTAGCTATTGGGGTTTAGATATTAGGATTTAGATATTAACGTTTATAGGGTTTAGATATTAGGGTTTAGAAATTTAGGGTTTAGGGTTTAGATTTAGAGTTTAGATTTAGGATTTAGATTGAGTTTTTAACACTAGCAAAGTAATTTTTACTGTAGGAAAGTCATTTTTACTTGTACATATATATATATACATACATATAATTGTTCATGAATCGTCGAGAGTAGTCAAAGGTAATTGTATATATGTAACAGTTCTAAAATTTTGAGACTCAATCTAACAGACTTTGTTTAACGTGTTAAAATAATAAATCGTATAGAGAATTGGTTTAAATAAGTCAAAAATTTTCGGGTCATCACAGTACCTCCCCGTTAAAGAAAATTTCGTCCCGAAATTTTGAGTAGTACCTGTTTCATGAGCGATAACAGTGAACAAATGTGGATACTTTTGCTTCATCTGATCTTCACGTTCCCAAGTAAACTCGGGTCCTCGTCTTGCGTTCCAACGAACCCTAACTATCGGTATTTTGCTTTGTTTTAATTGTTTGACCTCACGGTCCATGATTTCAACAGGTTCTTCGATAAAATGGAGTTTATCATTGATTCGTATTTCGTCAAGAGGAATTACGACATCCTCTTCAGCTAAACATTTCTTCAAATTTGACACGTGAAATGTGTTGTAAACACTACTAAGTTCTTGCGGTAGCTTTAATCGATAAGCAACTGTTCCAATTCTTTCGGTGATTTCAAAGGGTCCTACGTACCTAGGACTTAGCTTTCCTCGTTTACCGAATCGTACAACGCCTTTCCAGGGTGACACTTTCAACATGACTTTGTCGCCCACTTGAAATTCTAGCGGTTTTCTTCTTACATCAGCATAACTCTTTTGGCGACTCATGGCCGTTTTCAATCGCTGTTGTATTTGAATGATCTTTTCGGTGGTTTCATGAATAATTTCTGGTCCAGTAAGTTGTCTTTCTCCTACTTCACTCCAACAGATAGGAGATCTGCACTTTCTACCGTAAAGTGCTTCAAATGGCGCTGCGTTGATGCTCGTATGATAGCTGTTATTGTATGAAAATTCTGCCAACGGTAAGTGTCGATCCCAACTGGTTCCAAAGTCAATCACGCATGCCCGTAACATGTCTTCTAATGTTTGTATTGTTCTTTCACTTTGACCATATGTCTGTGGGTGATAAGCGGTGCTCATATCTAATCGAGTTCCCAATGCTTTTTGTAATGACTGCCAGAAACGTGATGTGAATAGGGTGTCGCGATCAGATATGATAGAGATGGGTACACCATGCCTGGAAACTACTTCCTTCAAATATAGGCGTGCTAATTTCTCCATACTGTCTGTCTCCTTTATTGGTAGAAAGTGAGGTGATTTAGTTAGACGATCAACTATCACCCAAATAGTATCATGACTACTTGCAGTCCTTGGCAATTTCGTAATGAAATCCATGGTTATTCTTTCCCATTTCCACTGCGGAATTTCTGGTTGTTGCAGTAATCCTGACGACTTTTGGTGCTCAGCTTTGACCTTTGCACACGTTAAACATTTGCTTACATAAGTAGCAATTTCTGTTTTCATATTAGGCCACCAATAAAACTTCTTGAGATCGTGGTACATTTTTCCGTTTCCTGGGTGAATTGAGTACCTCGTTTTGTGTGCTTCATCCAGTACTAGTTGCCTTAGGTTACCATGTTTTGGTACCCATATCCTACCAGCAAAATACAGGGTTCCATCGGCTTTTTCTTCAAGTTGTTTTTCTAACCCTTTGCTTATTTCGCCTTTTTCGTTTTCTTCTTTTAAAGCCTCTAACTGTGCTGCTTGAATTTGCTTTGTGAGATCAGTATGAATTGTAATATTCAAAGCTCGGACCCTAAGAGGTTTTACTCTTTCTTTTCGACTTAGGGCATCAGCTACAACATTAGCCTTTCCGGGGTGGTAACGGATTTCACAATCGTAATCGTTTAACAACTCTACCCAGCGACGTTGCCTCATATTGAGTTGTTTTTGATCAAAAATATGCTGAAGACTCTTATGGTCGGTGTACACTGTACACTTGGTGCCATATAGATAGTGTCTCCATATTTTGAGTGCAAAAACTACTGCTCCAAGTTCTAAATCGTGCGTCGTATAGTTCTTTTCATGAATTTTTAGTTGTCGTGAGGCATATGCGATGACTTTTGTGCGTTGCATTAATACACATCCTAAACCTTGGCGTGAAGCATCACAATAGATCACGAAATCATCATTTCCTTCCGGTAATGACAAAATGGGTGCAGACGTTAACTTCTTCTTTAATAACTGGAATGAGGATTCCTGTTCTGTGGACCAATCATACTTCTTTCCCTTTTGAGTCAATGCAGTTAAGGGTTTGGCGATTCTAGAGAAATCTTGAATGAATCTTCGGTAGTAACCAGCAAGACCTAAGAATTGGCGAATTTGTGTTGGAGTCTTCGGGGTTTCCCATTTACTAATGGCTTCGATCTTGGCAGGGTCAACTTTAATTCCATGTTTACTGACAACATGGCCCAAAAATTGTACTTCTTGTAACCAGAAATCACACTTCGAAAATTTTGCGTACAATTCTTCTTTCTTGAGTATCTCCAGTACCAGTCTTAAGTGTTGCTCATGTTCTTCCTTGTTCTTCGAGTAAATCAATATGTCGTCGATAAAAACAATGACAAATTTGTCTAAATACGGTCTACAGATGCGATTCATTAGATCCATGAATACTGCTGGAGCATTAGTTAATCCAAAAGGCATGACTAGAAACTCATAGTGACCGTAACGGGTTCTGAACGCGGTTTTAGGAACATCTTCTTCCTTCACTCTCAGTTGATGATATCCGGAGCGTAGATCAATCTTAGAATAAACACTTGATCCTTGCAATTGATCAAACAAATCATCAATCCTCGGTAATGGGTACCGATTCTTGATCGTTAATTTGTTTAATTCTCGGTAATCTATGCACATTCTCATAGATCCATCCTTCTTCTTGACGAACAGAATAGGAGCACCCCAAGGTGAAAAACTAGGACGAATAAATCCACGGTCCGATAATTCTTGCAACTGGTCTTGTAATTCTTGCATTTCTGAAGGTGCAAGTCTATATGGAGATCGGGCTACAGGTGCAGCTCCTGGTATGAGATCAATCAGGAATTCTACACATCTGTGTGGAGGTAGCCCCGGTAATTCTTCTGGAAATACTCCGGGATATTCTCTTACAACCGGCATGTCATTAATGCTTCTTTCTTCAGTATCGATCTTCTTTACATGTGCCAGAATAGCATAACAACCTTTTCTTATAAGTTTCTGGGCCTTCATACAGCTGATAAAGTTCAGCTTTGAGTTGCTCTTCTCCCCATAAATCATTAATGACGTTTCATCCTTACGAGGGATGCGGATTGCTTTCTCAGCGCAAACAACTTCCGCTCTTGTTTTGGACATCCAGTCCATGCCAACGATTACGTCAAAACTTCCTAATTCTACGGGTATCAAATCGATTTTGAAGGTTTCACCAGCGAGATTCAGTATCGTTTTCACTGTAGCACTGTAGCAAATACGGTTTCACTGTAGCAAATAGTGTTTTACTGTAGCAAATTGTGTTTTACTGTAGCAAAGTAATTTTTACTGTAGGAAAGTCGTTTTTACTTGTACATATATATATACATACATATAATTGTTCATGAATCGTCGAGAGTAGTCAAAGGTAATTGTATATATGTAACAGTTCTAAAATTTTGAGACTCAATCTAACAGACTTTGTTTAACGTGTTAAAATAATAAATCGTATAGAGAATTGGTTTAAATAAGTCAAAAATTTTCGGGTCATCACAGTATATATATATATGTATATGTATATATATATATATGTATATGTATATATATATATATATATATATATATATATATATATATATATATATATATATTGTTTTAATCAAGAGGGAATCACTTTTATAGATGAAAGTGGGGAGAAGTAATTCATTTTTTTTTTCGTTTTTTGATTTTTTTCAAGCATTAACGTCACATGAAAATGTGAATATTTAAAAAAAGACACTTTGTGATAAATGTTATTATTTTGGCGGGAGAACGCTCGAAGAAATTAATGATAACTTGCAATAAATGTTTTGCTTTTGAGTTTTTTTAAGGGGTTAGAAATTATGGTTTAGAAATTAGAGGGTTAAAAATTAGAGTTTAGCTATTAAGGTTTGGAAATTAGGGTTTCGAGTTTAGAAATGAGGGTTTAGATTGAATTTTTAACACGAACGGTTTAGAGTTTAGGGTTTAGGGTTTTGGGTTTAGGGAACAAACCCAAAACACGAAACCCTAAACTCTAAATTGGGCTAAGTTTCGAAAAAAAACACTTCACACAAGATGAAAACAAAACGATGCAAATAAACTCTAATTAAAACATTACTCATAATGAATGTTATCATTTATTTTTTAGAGCGATTTTCCACCAAAATAATAACATTCGTCAAAAAGTGTCTTTTTTAAATATTCATATTTTCATGTGATCTTAATGCTTACAAAAAAAAAATTTCAAAAAACACAAAAAAAAATTACTTTCCCTCACTTCCATTTAAAAAGTACTTCCCTATATATATATATATATATATATATATATATATATATATATATATATATATATATATATATATATATATATATATATATGGTTAAAATTGACCTGAAAGTTCTTGTATGCATATATTGACCTGAAAAATATGTGGTTAAAATTGTTATTCATTCGTGTATGATTTCGTAAGAGTTTTAGTGGCCACTATGATGACTAGTAGAAGCATAATAATAGGAAAAAACAAACAAAGGTTATCTCTAAATGAAGAAAGATGATAAAAAGTATACAATACACCAAGGATATGTAATGGTCCTTACAACGCAAGAATGGTCGTCTTTATCTTCTTTTTCTTTTTCATCAATATAACACCAGCTTTATATATATATATATATATATATATATATATATATATATATATATATATATATATATATATATATACTAGATTTTTGAACCCGTACGTTGCACGGGTGTGTAAAAAACCGTACAAAAAATGTAAATTACAGTTCATATTGATATGTAAATAGCGATACTTAAAAATAGGAAAAGTATAAGAATTATTTAAGAGCCCGTGGTGTTGAAAAATTTTATAAATTCTTTTGAGATTAAGAGTTCGTGGTGTTGACAAATTTTAAAAATTCTTTTGAGTTTAAGAGCCCGTGGTGTTGACGAATTTTATAAGTTCTTTTGAGTTTAAGAGCCCGTGGTGTTGACAAATTTTAAAAGTAATTTTGGATGGTGTTAGTGAAAATACCGTACAAAAAATGTAATTTGCAGTTAATATTGGTATGTAAATAGCGATACTAAAAAAATAGGAAAAATATAAGAATTATTTAAGAACCCGTGGTGTTGAAAAATTTTACAAATTCTTTTGAGTTTAAGAACACGTGGTGTTGACGAATTTTAAATTTTTTTTTTTTAGTTTAAGAGCCTGTAGTATTTACAATTTTAAAAGTGATTTCATGCTTAATAATCCATTCAATATTGTAACCGTCTCATAGTAACCTTCAATTTCATCCTTTTTTATTGTTATTAATTAACCAAAAAGCTTTCATGCATGTAATGTATATATATATATATATATATATATATATATATATATATATATATATATATATATATATATATATATATATATATATATATATATATATATATATATAGGAATGAAACCAACAAATTCTTTTGAGTTTAAGAAAACGTAGTGTTGACGAATTTTAAAACTATATATTTGATTATATAGGTAAACTATATGTTTTTTTTCAAATATTTTTATGTTCATTCTTACTCTCCATCAACGTTTATGGGTGATTCAAGCTACTTAAATGTGAAAATCTTTGTAAATTAGAAGTTCTCGCAATTTTCGCCATTTTTATGATTCTCGTTTGAACTTTTGACTATATATATATATATATATAAGCAACTTTGGGAACTTTGGTAACACAATTAACCCAAATTGTATCAAATTGAGTTCTCACTGTCTTTGGTAACTTTGTAATAAAATTCAGGGTAATGTGCTCCCACTTCCACTTCGGGATTTCTAAAGGTTACAACATACCATACGGCTTTTGATGATCGACCTTAAGTTACAAACACGTAACGCATTGTTCAACATACTTAACCACGTCACGCTTCATTCCGGGCCACCAATACTCTTTCTTCAAATCAATGTACATCTTTGTCGCACCCGGATGAATGGAATACTTTGACTTACGTGCTTGAAAGGACCACATTTATGTGCTCTGATACCACTTGAAAGGACCCAACCCGTCCGTAACCCGACAGATTTTTTTAAACATTAATAACATTAGTACGACACCGCATTACGTTTTTCGAATCATAAACAACCACCACACAAGTTTAATAATATGAAAACGTTTCGTACAATGCTTCGAGAATTAAAGTTTAGTACAATTAACGACCCATGAGTTTAATTGCCAAACAAAACACGAGATGAACGTTTGGGGTTAAACTACCCAACAAGGTTGATGTTGTGTCGTGAGGGTACGAAATATACTATTATTTTTAATACAAAATACGTTACAAATTACACAAGTTATTTATTTATTTATAGAGTGAGATATACCTAAACCTTGCTACAACACTATAGGCAGTGTACCTAATCGTAGAGTAGTGTAGTTCTTAGTAAGTCCGGTTCGTTCCACAGGGAGCTAATGATTACGTACTATATTTTTAACAACTATATTTATATAAATATATATATATATATATATATATATATATATATATATATATATATATATATATATATATATATATATATATATATATATATATATATAAGTAGTAATATTATTATAAAACGGGGTTTTTTTTACCGTTTAATGACCGGTTTGTCGATTTTATATTTTTAAGCGTAAAGATAAATGACAATAATTAAAGTGCGTAAAATATATAAATGACGATAAATAAAATAACAATAAATAAAATTGCGATAGAATATGAAATAAAAGGATTATGCTTATTTAAACTTCCGTAATCATGATGTTTAACGTTTTGATTTTAATTAATTGTTACTCGGGTTAATTGTCCTTTGTCATGGTTTATTTGATATCTATCTGGTTTTTGTCCATAATAGTCCATCGGTCATAAATATAAAGTGCGAGTGTCCTCGTCAAATTACCCTTATACCCGAAGTCAAATATTCCAACTAATTAAGGATTTAAACTGTGACGCAGTTATCACTTCTGTCAACAATTACACCAGTTATCACTGTATGTAATCCACCCCTGTTTTGATTAGATATGAATATTAATTTACCCACTTGATCAGTTTGAATAATCAATTACCCAACCCGAATAATTAATTAAATGATTATAATAGATTCCATATGAACGTCACTAAATAGGACAACCATAATCATTATTAATTATTAGGATAATTAATTTGAAGATAGGTTCGACAGACTCCAATGAGTTGTCACTCAATTAGACAATACCCCCCCCCCATCTATTAATAGTCAATAGTCCAATTTCCACAAATGTCGGTCTTTTGCCCAAACCTTAATTATGGTACAAAATCCAATAACCCCGTCTTAATATTTAGTCAAACATCACGATTACTTCGGCTTAAATAAGCATAATAATAACTTAGTTACGAGACATTAATTTAAAAAGGAAGAACATAACTTACAGTGATTATTAATCGCGTAGCGTTGCACGGACAGAATTTCGACTTAAAACCCGTAAAACATTTCTTACAATAACCCAACTAAACCATAACTTTATTATTAAAATTAATTTATATTAAAATTATAATATAAATATATATTACATATTATAGAAGAGAGAAAGAAATATGAAGAAAGATGTTCTTTTCATTACACCGTGAATTTCATTTTATAGACAATTGGTGATTTGAAATTTTCACTTATGACCCCTTAACTATGCTCAATTAACAACTTTTTATTATTTATTATTATTCTTATTATGAATTATTTAAATATTATATTATATTCTTGAGCATAGTTAACTTGTAATTTTAGCTCCGTTGCGTCGAGCGTTGAAAGTTGGTTCATGTCTCGGTTCCGAATTTTCGAACGTCCTTGCGTACAATTTAATATCTTGTACTTTGCGTTTTGTAACTTGTACTCTTGTCATTTTTAGACGTTTCTCATCAATAATTTGAACCACTTGGATTGTATCTTGTACATTTGAGCTTTTTGGACGTTTGCGTCTTCAAATCTTCGTTTTCGCCTTTTGTCTTCGCACTTATTTATTTAAACAATTACAATGAAAATATAATACAATTACATATGAAAACCTATTATTTAGGAGGGATATTGCTATGAAATATATGTTCCTTTTTAGCCTTATCAAATATCCCCACACTTGAGCGTTGCTTGTCCTCAAGCAATACAGAACTTGAAATAAAAACATACATGAATCACTTTTTTATTCATCACACTTTGTACATCAGTGATTTTGATATGGTGGTATAAACAATGATAGTAACGATAGAACCATGGTTAAAGGTGGGTGTGTCATCCACAGTTGCCTCTGGTTTAGGTCAACGACACTTGCAATCAAATAGCCGATTTACTTTCGGTTTCCAAAGCAAAGTGCACATTTGAAAGGTGGTTTACAGTCCCACATGACTATGAAAATGTAGATCCTTAAGGAAATTGGATCTTTATGAAAACATTTGATCTTTTTGAAAATTTAATCTAGCTTTTACCCTAGATAAGTTTTTCGGAATAACCCTTCACCTGTGTTTGCAAAATATTTTTGTGGGTTGTGTGGGTTTCAGATTTGAAAATTTTAGCTCAACACTTGTGGTTTTGTGTTACCCACTTGCTAACCTTGTATTGGGAAAGCAACACGACCAGTTTACTTGTTCCGTATATTACCTTTCGGTAAACTACCGTCCGGTTGTAAAGGAAAGCGATGAACAAGAAACTGTTAAGGCAATGTCTAATGACATGCATATGATTATGGTCTTAAAACGTGTCGGATGCTAGTACTATCCTTTGTAGGAGCAATAGTAAAGATCATCCTATGATTTTTCGGTCTGGCACAAGGTCCTGTCTCCGACCATGCTATGCAACCACCGTTTTTTACGGTTGACACCCGATTTGGTTCAGGTGACCTAATGAATTCTGATGAATTCTCAGGATTTTACGTTCAATGGTAATGAACGCATTGAAAATAGGTTTTCAGAAAACAAATCAGTTTGTATTTTGATCAAAATATTTTCTCGTTCAAGCTCGAGTTTAGATATCATCGAATTCCATGAGTTTGAATTCTCAATCTTTAAGGTCAATCTCAAGGATTGAGTAATATCAGTCTTAAAAGCTGATTTTTAATCTTTAAGGAGATTATCCTTTCTGGGGATCTGATTCATTAGTCTTATCAAGCTAATTTGCACGGTGCCCCCCCCCCCCATTGTATGAGATAAATCCTTCTCATGGTTAGGATAAATCTGACCACTTGGCGACCCTGTTTGATGCTTAGGTCCGTGAGTTTCCTGCTGATTTTAGTGATGACTTTTCTAGATTTTTCATCAACCTACAGCTGGTCTGGACGACAACTTCCTGACCTAAATCAAGAAGCGCGTTTCTTTTTCGGAAGACTTTACTTCCTTTTAATGATGGAATTGATTCATCGTGTAGATCCATCTCTTCTTTTCTTTCATCGGGTAAAATAGTTTAGTTTAGTCCAAAGCAAAAGTATTTTCAGTTATTTGTTACAGAAATATGTGTCATATGTTTAAGATAACTTGGTAATTTTTCCCACACTTGGCTTTTATTTTCCTTTTTATTGTCCTCTATTCCATTTTAAATGATTTTTAACATTTTGGTTTGTTTCTCAATTTATGTCCTTTCTGAGGTAACAATAATTTCGGTGTTAACACCTAGTTTTATCATTCACAAATATGTATAAACATGATTTTGAGTTCATTTAATTGAAAATTTTGAAAAATTTTACTAGAATTGGGTAGTCAGTATATAAGACTAGGGCTGTTCTTTATCATCAGAGAGCACTAGATTCTAATACAACTACTACGTTACTAGTATTTTTAATGGTAACCAAGTGTTTAAGATAAAAAATTTAAAAATCCGAAAGAATTTAACCCCTTTCCACACTTAAGATCTTGCAATGCCCTCATTTGCAAGAAATCAGTAACAATTTAAATTATTGAGGGTGATTAGCGTAAAAATGATTAAATTTTACCAAAGTTTCCAAACATATTGACGTTTGGTTGCTGAATGATAAATGGTGCATATCATTTGTTCATTTCGTCTGTTGTTACATCACATTTATTTGTCATCTTGTCGTCAAAATTAGTAGCTTTTGCTGAACTTAATGCCAGTCTTTGAAAATGCGTTGTTTTACCCTGTTTTGTATATAACATAAAATACAAACATACATAATTTTGAAGTTGGGTATATTACCCCACGTTCAAAAATTTATAAAATCTAATTTTTTTTTTTGCATACTTTAAATCAATTAAATTAAAAATAATGATAACAAAATTTCTCGTCCCGCCCTCGGTTAAAGTAATTTCGGCTCAACGACCTAGTCTTCAACTCAAGACGAATTTTAGAAATCATTTTTTTTTCAACTTAATGAAATAAAGTAAATTTTTGTTTTTAAATTCACACAAAACTTAAAAAGAAAACATATTAATTTCATATAAAACCTAAAAAACAAAAAAAATTCAGAATGGGGGGAGAAAACTGGTTCTTTAGTGTCTGCTAGTGGAAAAGACCAATCGGATTCCATTCTCGGAACTACACGAGAACAGAACAACTAATTCCAAACAGCATTTTCTTTTTAGAATATTTGAATCTTCTCACACTTAGGTAGATGTGGTGTCGAAATTGTGATTAACTTCATCGTCAATTTCTCTTGGACCATAATCAACTTGCATATCTGTGACTTTTGCTTTAAGCCAGTGACCAGCTTTTTCCGTAATATCCACAAATTCAACTAGCTTCGCCTTTTCTTTAGGCGACAGATTAGATACTAACCGGTTATATAACTTAAAGTTCCCCTTGGTTCTAGCATCGCGAATCCGTTTAATAAGTTTCTTCATTGAACTATTAATAACGGGATCATTTAATTTCGTATCAACAACGGGGTTCTTTGTTATCAGGTCATCATTAGGTGTTACTTCATTTTCCCCACACTTAGGCGTTTTATTATTGTTAAGCACTACCGTTGGAGTTGGTAAAACAACATGGTTCTTACCAATCATTTCCGCTGGTTCAACGGTTTTGGTTGGTGGAGATTTAGACTTTCGAATCATAAAGGTGATCGATTTCTCATCATTACTAAGTGTCATTCTACCCTTTCTTACATCAAATAACGCCCCGGTGGACGCTAAGAATGGTCGACCTAAAATTAGAGAAACGTTTGAGTCCTCTTCTATGTCAATGACAATGAATTCGACTAGAAAGGTTAAATTACCTACTTGAACGGGTAGGTTGTCAGCAATTCCAACTGGGTGCTTAATGGTTTAATCAAGGAGTCGAACACTCATATCCGTTGGAGTTAACTCACCTACACCTAATCTCTTATATAATGAAAGAGGCATAATACTTACACTCGTACCTAAATCTGCTAGTGCATCATACATGACACAATCACTAAGTAGACAAGGAACAATAAATTCACCTGGATCACCTATCCTAGGTAGAGGTTTTGGTGGAACTGTCTTCACCGGGTTTACTTCTACGGTTTTTATTTCTTGCACTTTCTTATTCTTCTTCTTCTTCTTCTTTCCAGAGGTATCACAAACTTTATTACCTATCACTTACTCATACTCAACTTCTTTTCTTGAAAACGGGATGGGTGTTTTGTATGGTGCCACCACTGGCTTTACATACTCGGGTGGTGGTGGTGTTGTAACTTCTTCATTGTTACTTACATCTAAAACTTTTCCATCTTCTGGTATTGGTTTTTCAGAATTTGTTGATATCATGTTAACATTTTCCTTCCGAGGATTTACTTCATTATTACTCGGTAGCTTTCCTTGTTCCCTTTCACTCATCAATCTAACAAGAGTACCTACTTGTTTTTCTAGATTCAAAATAGAATCTTGTTGAGTTCTAAATGACTGATCAAACCTCTCATTCGTTTGGGTTTGAGTTTCAATAAATTGTGTTTGAGATTCAACTAGCTTAAATACTACTTCTTCCAGATTTGACTTTTTCTCTTCGGTTTGTTGTGGTGGTTTATACAAGCCAGGTCTTTGTTGATTGAAAGTGTTGTTTTGAGTTGGTTGGTTATTCGGACCTTGTTGGTTATACGAGTTATTATCGGGTCCTTTTGGATTGTAAAGAATGTTTTGATTTCGATTGAAGTTTGGCCTTGGCGGTTGATAATTATTCTGATAACTATTTTCCAGCCTTTGGTTCATGTAGACAACATTCTCACGTTGTTCCATCATTTGTTCAATGTGACAGTCTTTCATTAAGTGTGGTCCACCGCATTGCTCACAACTGATTCGTATTGCGTGAATATCTTTATTCATCTTTTCCATTCGTCTCTCGAAAGCATCTATTTTTGCGGAAACGGAATCAAAGTTATGGCTAGAATCGGCTCTAGCCGCTTTAGATGAACGATATATATCTTTCTCTTAGTGCCACTCATGAGAGTGGGAGGCTGTGTTATCAATAATTTTGTAAGCATCAGTTTCGGTTTTCTTCATAATAGAACCACCAGCTGCTGTGTCGATATCTTTTCGTGTAGCGATGTTTACGCCTTTATAGAAGATTTGCACTATTTGAAAAGTATCTAATTCGTGTTGAGGACATCCTCTCAACATCCTTCCGAATATTGTCCACGCCTCATATAGAGTTTCATTTGACTTTTCTGTGAACGTAACAATTTCTCCTTGAAGTCTCACGGCTTTAGATGCCGGAAAGAATCTTTTGAGGAATTTCTCAACTAAAACATCCCATGTGTCAATCGCCCCTTCAGGTAACGATTCTAACCAATCTTTGGCTTCTCCCTTTAAAGTCCATGGGAACAACATAAGATAAATAGTTTCATCCTCAACTTCTCGGATTTTAAAGAGATCACAAATCCGATTAAAAGTTCGAAGATGTTCGTTTAGATCTTCTTTTGTTGTACCACCAAATTGGCACTGATTGGTGATCATGTGTAGTATTTGTCCTTTGATTTCAAAATCTGATGCTCTAACATCTGGCTGAATAATGGCGTGACCTTGGCCCGTGCGTGTGGCTCTCATTCGATCTTCCATACTTAGAGGTTCCGTTACTTCCATAATTGAATTTGTTGAATACGAATCACTAGAAGATTCTGATTTAACGGTTTGTGGTTCAGGAGGAATGATTAGTGGTTCAGGATCTTGGAATTGTCCTTGAATATCCTCCGGATTCTCAATTGTGAGGTCGGGTTCAAAAGATGGATTATCGGAAATTTGAGTTGGAGTTCTTGGTCGACTAGATGATGATTCTAAAGAAAAATCAACGGCGACAATATTGGCTAGATGTCTTGATCGAGTTATAGGTGGTGAACGTATGAAAGGTGGTGAACGTTTTACTCGGTGCATTCACTGAATATCCTATTAGTTTTTAAAAGGAAAGAAAAATTATATAAGTTATCCAATTAATAGACTTTTCTGATTTTGCCCACGTTTCGAATAGCCAAAAGATGCAGCAGATGGGCAGGATTCGTTTGGTCTCAATATAATTGAGTACTGTTTGGCTCCAATAACCCGGTCCACGTACAAATCCAACTATTACTACGAACCAGAAAATTTTGATGTCTATCAATTTAACCACTTAAAATAAATTTTCGTAATTTTAAGAAATTTAGATAAGAAGTAGAATAAAAATCTTATCCTAAAACTAGAATAGCGAGAAATAAGAAAGAAAAAAAACGCGTCGAAAAAGGTCGAAAAATAAAAGGTCGAAAAATAGGCGTCGAAAAATAAAAATAAGAAAGTAGCGCGAAAAACGGCGTCGCAAAATTCTAAAGCACATAAATCTTAGTCTAAGGAATAAGCACTTAAGGGATTTTACGGCAAACCTAAAAATTCTAGAAATAAAAATAACTATGGCAAAACTAAACTTAATACTAAAAATTGTAACTAGAGTCTAAAAATCTAAAGGTAATAAAAAGAACTTTTTTTTTAATTTTTTTTATATTTCGTTTTTTAAGGATTTTAAAATTTTTTTTTAAAATTTTTTTTTATATATATTTTTTTAAAACTTTTTTTTTTAAAAAAAAATTTTTTTTCTTTAAAAAAAATGATTTTTTTTACAATTTTTTTTTAAAACGAATTTTTTTTCTTTAAAAAAAATGATTTTTTTACACAAATTTTTTTTTTCTTGTTTTTAAAGGAATTAATAATTTTTATTATTATTATTAATTTTTTTCAAAACTTTTTTTTAACTCATTTACTATTCATGAATAGTAAATGAAAAGAAATTGATTAATTTACTATTCACATGAAAGCGACATGATAGAAATTATTAATTGCAAGTTACATAATATACCCCTGAAATATTTAATAAATACAACTTTTTAAAACTTTTAAAACTTTTACGATTCAAAATAGTAAAGAAAAGAAATTAATTAATTTACTATTCAAATGAAAGTGACATTATAGAAATTATTAATTATAAGTTACATAATATACCCCTGAAATATTTAATAAATATGACTTTTTAAAACTTTTAAAACTTTTACGTATCAAATTTGATTCTAAAATATTATTATATTATTATATTTTATTTTAATATTATTATATTATTATATTTATTAAATTATTATATTTAAATTAATATATCTTTAATCAATCAAAAACTAAAAAAAAAAAACTTAAATACCCCGTGAAAACACAAAAAGTGTCCCCGAAATTACTTTTTTTATAACTATATTTTTACAGATATAAATTAAAAATATAGTGTTTTAGCGCTCCCCGGCAGCGGCGCCAAAAACTTGATGTTGTGTCGTGAGGGTACGAAATATACTATTATTTTTAATACAAAATACGTTACAAATTACACAAGTTATTTATTTATTTATAGAGTGAGATATACTTAAACCTTGCTACAACACTATAGGCAGTGTACCTAATCGTAGAGTAGTGTAGTTTTTAGTAAGTCCGGTTCGTTCCACAGGGAGCTAATGATTACGTACTATATTTTTAACAACTATATTTATATAAATATATATATATATATATATATATATATATATATATATACATAAGTAGTAATATTATTATAAAACGGGGTTTTTTTTTACCGTTTAATGACCGGTTTGTCGATTTTATATTTTTAAGCGTAAAGATAAATGACAATAATTAAAGTGCGTAAAATATATAAATGACGATAAATAAAATAACAATAAATAAAATTGCGATAGAATATGAAATAAAAGGATTATGCTTATTTAAACTTCCGTAATCATGATGTTTAACGTTTTGATTTTAATTAATTGTTACTCGGGTTAATTGTCCTTTGTCATGGTTTATTTGATACCTATCTGGTTTTTGTCCATAATAGTCCATCGGTCATAAATATAAAGTGCGAGTGTCCTCGTCAAATTACCCTTATACCCGAAGTCAAATATTCCAACTAATTAAGGATTTAAACTGTGACGCAGTTATCACTTCTGTCAACAATTACACCAGTTATCACTGTATGTAATCCACCCCTGTTTTGATTAGATATGAATATTAATTTACCCACTTGATCAGTTTGAATAATCAATTACCCAACCCGAATAATTAATTAAATGATTATAATAGATTCCATATGAACGTCACTAAATAGGACAACCATAATCATTATTAATTATTAGGATAATTAATTTGAAGATAGGTTCGACAGACTCCAATGAGTTGTCACTCAATTAGACAATACCTCCCCCCCAATCTATTAATAGTCAATAGTCCAATTTCCACAAATGTCGGTCTTTTGCCCAAACCTTAATTATGGTACAAAATCCAATAACCCTGTCTTAATATTTAGTCAAACATCACGATTACTTCGGCTTAAATAAGCATAATAATAACTTAGTTACGAGACATTAATTTAAAAAGGAAGAACATAACTTACAGTGATTATTAATCGCGTAGCGTTGCACGGACAGAATTTCGACTTAAAACCCGTAAAACATTTCTTACAATAAGCCAACTAAACCATAACTTTATTATTAAAATTAACTTATATTAAAATTATAATATAAATATATATTACATGTTATAGAAGAGAGAAAGAAATATGAAGAAAGATGTTCTTTTCATTACACCGTGAATTTCATTTTATAGACAATTGGTGATTTGAAATTTTCACTTATGACCCCTTAACTATGCTCAATTAACAACTTTTTATTATTTATTATTATTCTTATTATGAATTATTTAAATATTATATTATATTCTTGAGCATAGTTAACTTGTAATTTTAGCTCCGTTGCGTCGAGCGTTGAAAGTTGGTTCATGTCTCGGTTCCGAATTTTCGAACGTCCTTGCGTAAAATTTAATATCTTGTACTTTGCGTTTTGTAACTTGTACTCTTGTCATTTTTAGACGTTTCTCATCAATAATTTGAACCACTTGGATTGTATCTTGTACATTTGAGCTTTTTGGACGTTTGCGTCTTCAAATCTTCGTTTTCGCCTTTTGTCTTCGCACTTATTTATTTAAACAATTACAATAAAAATATAATACAATTACATATGAAAACCTATTATTTAGGAGGGATATTGCTATGAAATATATGTTCCTTTTTAGCCTTATCAAAGGTCGCATCCAAAAACAACCTCCAATAGCCCACTAGATGGGGGTCTCTAATCCAAATGTATACTCTTGCCTTTGTCCACACCGGAACCTAAAAAGAGTTAACAACGAGAGGGTAAGCAAAACGCTTAGTGAATGCAATAATTATACACATACATATAACCTACTTACTTGCAATCACTTACACAATTACCGCATACACGCTAGCAATTTAATTAGCATACCATTGCAAAGTATAACGCTAAATCTCCAATACCACAAGCTAGCACAAACAATAGCATATAACCCGAACAATATAATATGCTACAATACAACACATAACTATGGTTAACCAATCGTACAAGGGAATGGTGCTCGCGAAAGACCATCGGTGTTCACAACATCCTTTAAAGTACTTAACACTGTGTATCACTAACCCCCGGGTGGCATCTTAACACATCGATACTTCACCCCGGGTGACATCTTAACACATCGATACTTCACCCGTCAAACTTCCCGGAGTGGTGTCTTAACACTTCGACACTTCACTCGTCATATATCACGGAGTGGTGTCTTAACACTTCGACACTTCACTCGACGAGTGAAATGTGGTGTCTTAACACTTCGACACTTCATATCTCACGCTACACAAATAAATACATCATATACATACACATATAATTATTCCACTCACCTTATCGCCTAGGTGACGATTATACAATCCCGCAAGCTTCAATGTAAAGTACCTATTACATTAAATACACAATTAACACATAAACAAGTTGGACTACATTACCAACTCCTAACTCCTAGTGCATTAATGACTCAAGGTGCAATTATGACCCATTTGCATTAATGACACCCATCCTAGGTCAAGACCACATTAAATCACTAATATCTAGTGATTATAGCCCAACACACTAACTAACACTAGTTTGAGGTATTCTTATACCCAACTAGGTCAAACATTCCCATTTGACCAATTTTAAAGTCAAGACCCACAATTGGGTCAAACTTGAACCCATTAGCAACCTCCCACTAACACATAAGTGTGTTAGTGATTCAACAACACAATTAACCCTACAAACTCCAAATCAACAAGACTAAACTCTAGATTACAAACCTTCGGGTTTCCATACATCAAACTTACCTAAATTCACCCCTTTGATACTAAAATGGGTCTTACAAACTACACATGAACAAATCCTAGCTATAAATCAAATTGGACTTGAAACTCGGAGTTAAAACTTACCACCACTACCAAAACGTAGCTAGAGATGTAGGGAACGACTTTAAAGCTTCAACTTAGGCAAGAATTGGGTTCCTTCTTCTCTAAAATGAGCTCTCTCTCTCTCTCTCTAAAACTCTAATTCTCTCTCTAAATGAAAGAGTGTAGGTGAAAAAGTGAGAAGTGAGATAAGGATAAGCCTTGATCAGTTTTTATGGTCTCAAACCCGTCCACAAAGTGAAAGGACCAAAACACCCCTTAAAGTGCCCTTTAAAAACGAGCTGGAAAACAGATCTGCCAACGGGTCGCGTTTCGGGACACATCATCGCGACTCGCGATAGCCCAAAACGCGATAGGGATAACCAAGACGCGGCAGATCGGTCAGGTGGAGGGTTTTCAGGGTGTCGCGTTTCAATCAAGTCCATCGCATTCCGCGATGGTTCAATTCACGACATACAGCCTTAAAACGCGATGGTTTGCCAGATTAGTCCAATTTCTAATGTTTAAACCATTTAAAATTGACCACGGTTAAAGTTAAACATTCGAGAGATTAAATACGCACCTTTGGACCATGTTCAAGGAAAAACGGGGTGTTGCAACTCTCCCCCACTTGAATCGGAGCGCGTCCTCGCGATCCAAGCCGCATGACAAGCCGAAAGATACACCAAAATGAACTCTTCGGCTTCCCATGTAAACTCCGACCCCTTTCTGTAGTGACCCGAACTTTTCCATGTTTATATATATTAATTGAGATTGATATTTACATGACTAAATGTTTCCAACATGTTAAGCAATCAAACTTGTTAAGACTTGATTAAATGAAATAAGTTTCATATAGACAATTGATCACCCAAGTTGACCGGCGATTCACGAACGTTACAAAATTGTGAAAACTACATGTTGTGGTATATATAGACATATATATATGGTTGAAAAGAGATTATGATGAGTAAGTATCTCACTAAGTATATTAACAATGTGTGATATACATAAGAAATGAGATTACTAAGTTAAGAAACTCGAAATGATATATATATATATATAACGATTATCGTTATGATAACGTCTACTAAATACATATGTATCAAATTAAGATATTGATACACTATATTTAACATGATAAAATGATATTTAAATATATCATTAAGTGTGTTAACAATGAACTACATATGTAAAAACAAGACTACTAACTCAAGAATTACGAAACGAGACTTATATGTAACGATTATCGTTGTAACGATATTTTAATGTATGTATCATATTAAGAGATATTCATACATAATAATATCATGATAATATAATAATTTAACATCTCATTTGATATAATAAACATTGGGTTAAAAACATTAATTGAGATCGTTAACTTAAAGGTTTCAAAACAACACTTACATGTAACGACTAACGAAGACTTAATGACTCCATTAGAATGTATATACATGTTGTGTTTTGATATGTATTCTTACACTTTTGAAAGACTTCAAGAAACATATCAAATTACTTCTACTTAACAAAAATGCTTACAATTACATCCTCGTTCAGTTTCATCAACAATTCTACTCGTATGCACCCGTATTCGTACTCGTACAATACACAGCTTTTAGATGTATGTACTATTGGTATATACACTCCAATGATCAGCTCTTAGCAGCCCATGTGAGTCATCTAAAACATGTGAGAACCATCATTTGGCAACTAGCATGAAATATCTCATAAAATTACAAAAATATTAGTAATCATTCATGACTTATTTACATGAAAACAAAATTACATATCCTTTATATCTTATCCATATACCAACGACCAAAAACACCTACAAACACTTTCATTCTTCAATTTTCTTCATCTAATTGATCTCTCTCAATTTCCATCTTCAAGTTCTAAGTTTTCTTCATAAATTCCATAAGTATAGTTTCATAAAAATAAAGAATACTTCCAAGTTTGCAAGTCTACTTCTAAGCTTTCAAATCCATTCCAAGTAATCATCTAAGATCAAGGAACCTTTGTTATTTACAGTAAGTTATATTTCTAATTCAAGGTAATATTCATATTCAAACTTTGATTCAATTTCTATAACTATAACAATCTTATTTCGAGTAAATATCTTACTTGAACTGTTTTCGTGTCATGATTCTGCTTCAAGAACTTTCAAGCCATCCAAGGATCCTTTGAAGCTAGATCCATTTTTCTCATTTCCAGTAGTTTTATCCAGAAAACTTGAGGTAGTAATGATGTTCATAACATCATTTGATTCATACATATAAAGCTATCTTATTCGAAGGTTTAAACTTGTAATCACTAGAACATAGTTTAGTTAATTCTAAACTTGTTCGCAAACAAAAGTTATTCCTTCTAACTTGACTTTTAAAATTAACTAAACACATGTTCTATATTATATGCTAACTTAATGATTTAAAACCTGGAAACACGATGAACACCATAAAATCGGATATACGCCGTCGTAGTGAAACCGGGGGCTGTTTTGGTTTGGATAATTAAAAACTATGATAAACTTTGATTTAAAAGTTGTTCTTCTGGGAAAATGATTTTTCATATGAACATGAAACTATATCCAAAAATCTTGGTTAAACTCAATGTGAAAGTATGTTTTTCAAAATGGTCATAAACATGTCGTTCTTTCGACGGAAATGACTACCTCTTTAGTAATTGACATGTAACTTAAATTTCCGACTATAAACCTATAATTTTTCTGTTTGGATTCTTAAATTAGAGTTCAATATGAAACCATACCAATTTGATTCACTCAAAACGGATTTAAAATGAAGAAGTTATGGGTAAAACAAGATTGGATATTTTTGATCTTTTTAGCTACGGGAAATGTTTAACAAATCTATACAAATCATATCTTAGCTAACTTATATTGTATTATACATGTATTCTAATATATTATGAAATCTTGGGATACCATAGACACGTATGCAAATGTTTTGACATATCATATCGACCCATGTATATATATTATTTGGAACAACCATAGACACTCTATATGCAGTAATGTTGGAGTTAGCTATACAGGGTTGGGGTTGATTCCAAAAATATATATACTTTGAGTTGTGATCTAGCCTGAGACGTGTATACACTGGGTCGTGGATTGATTCAAGATAATATATATCGATTTATTTCTGTACATCGAACTGTGGACAACTAGTTATAGGTTACTAACGAGGACAACTGACTTAATACACTCAAATCTTTAAAACATAATAAAAATGGTTTTAATTATATTTTGATCATACTTTGATATATAGGTATATATTTGTATAGGTTCGTGAATCGAACTGTGGCCAAGTCTTATTTTCGAGGAAGGAAATATCTGTGAAATTGAGTTATAGTCCCACTTTTAAAATCTAATATTTTTGGGATGAGAATACATGCAGGTTTTATAAATGATTTACAAAATAGACACAAGTACGTGAAACTACATTCTATGGTTGAATTATTGAAATCGAATATGCCCCTTTTTATTAAGTCTGGTAATATAAGAATTAGGGAACAGACACCCTAATTGACGCGAATCCTAAAGATAGATCTATTGGGCCTAACAAACCCCATCCAAAGTACCGGATGCTTTAGTACTTCAAAATTTATATCATATCCGAAGGGTGTCCCGGAATGATGGGGATATTCTTATATATGCATCTTGTTAATGTCGGTTACCAGGTGTTCACCATATGAATGATTTTTATCTCTATGTATGGGATGTGTATTGAAATATGAAATCTTGTGGTCTATTGTTACGATTTGATATATATAGGTTAAAGCTATATACTCACCAACATTTTTGTTGACGTTTAAAGCATGTTTATTCTCAGGTGAATACTAAGAGCTTCCGCTGTTGCATACTAAAATAAGGACAAGATTTGGAGTCCATGTTTGTATAATATTGTGTAAAAACTGCATTCAAGAAACATATGTCGATGTAATATATTTCTATTGTAAACCATTATGTAATGGTCGTGTGTAAACAGTATATTTTAGATTATCATTATTTGATAATCTACGTAATGTTTTAAAAACCTTTATTGATAAAATAAAGGTTATGATTGTTTTAAAAATGAATGCAGTCTTTGAAAAACGTCTCATATAGAGGTCAAAACCTCGCAACGAAATCAATTAATATGGAACGTTTATAATCAATATGAACGGGACATTTCAGTTGGTATCCGAGCGTTGGTCTTAGAGAACCAGAAAATTTGCATTAGTATGTCTTATCGAGTTTGTTAGGATGCATTAGTGAGTCTGGACTTCGACCTTGTTTTCTTTAAAAATGATTGCTTAACATTTTTGTTTGAAACTATATATTATTAACATGTAAATATTATGTGATATATTAATCTCTTAACATGTTTGATATTGTGTGATAGATGTCTACCTCTAGCACAAATCCCATTGACTCACCTAATAATAACGAAGAGTCGAATATATATTGGCAAGATTCACAAGTTCCTGAAGAACCGGAAGAAGAAGAGGAACCAGAAGAAGAGGAACCGGAAGAAGAAGAGGTTCCGGATGGGGGAATAGTAGAACCACAGAAAACCGGTCAAATAAAAGAAAATCCTCAACCAATGGACGAAAGTTAATAATGGTCAATGGAGTTTCCGCTAAGGAAGCAAAATATTGGGAAAATTACCAATTTTCCGATGAATCGGATCCTGATGAGGATTCCGATGATGTTATAGAAATTACCCTGACCCAATTTAATGAGGCAAAAGAAAATAATAAGGGAAAAGGCATCAAAATAGAGAAATCTGATTCCGACCCCGATGAACTTTATATATACCGTCAACACCCGTATTTTCAATATCGTGACAATAACCCGGGAACCTCTAAACCACCAGGTTTTTCTAAACCAATGTGGAAAACGACGACTCGTATTAGAGGAACATCATATATCCCTAGAATATTAGGAAAAAGAACCAAGTCCGAAGAAGAAGAAACCAGTGATTCAGATTAGAGGGGTGTGAGCATGTTGTGTAATAAATGTATTGTAGTGTGCTTGTACTTTTATGTTCTATGTAAAAATTGCTTGTATTGTTTGTTATTACGAATCTAATCCTTGTCTATTTTACAGTATAAAAACAAAATGGATGTTAAGGGTAGACAACCGAATATTTTAGAAGACCTACCAGAGGATATGATTGAGGAAATCTTGTCTAGAGTCGGTCAGAATTCATCAGCACATTTAGTTATGGCGAAATTAACTTGTCAAACATTTGAAATACTTTCCAGAAATGCCTTAGTTTATAAAAGGCTTTCCTTTGATAGGTGGGGTATATCACATTGGGGAGACTTTAAGTTACGCCGTGTTTTCTTTAAAGCGTTAAATGCGGGGAACCCAAATGCAATTTTACGCTACGGGTTAAGAACCTATTTTGACTCAACATATCCCAACATAGAATTTCGTGAATTAGAAAGAGCTTCTAACATGCAACATAAAGAAGCATGTTATGCTTACGGGTTAGTGATGTTCGCTTCTTACCAAAGTGAGAAAAAGAACATCGGATTGCAGCTTTTAAATAAAACTTTCCCACAAGTGACGGATTCAGTAGTTGGGGTGAGAAACAAGGTTTTTAGATTATTACGGGGCTGTTAGACATTACGAAACCCTCGTCCTTTTGACGACATTACAACATGCTGCCTAGCAAATGGTCATAACGGTTATTTTCCACAAGACCAAGGATGGGAAGTCATCTTAGTAAAACCAGAATGCATGACTTGTTTCTGGACTTATGAATTACGTGTCTTTATTTCCTTTGCTGAACAACTTGCGTATTAACTAGATTTATCTTCAAAACTGTCCTGTATCATAGTGTACTATATTTCATGTTATATGTAATATAGCGAAGTTGTAAGTTTGAAGAATATTTGTATGTGATATATTATTATAATCATTTTTTCATATGGAATTGTAGTAGTTGAATTGTATATTAGCTACTAAGTATGAACTTAACGGGTAGGTAGTACTCGAATTTAAACTTATAAAACGCTAATATGAAGAAAAAGCTTTTATAAATGAGTTCATATTATGCTACGAGATACTATTGACTACTCTTAATATTCTGTATGATTAACTTGTTTCATTTGACTATTTTGAAGGAAATGGCACCGACTACTCGACACACCTTGAATATGAGCGAAGAGGAATTTCGTGCCTTTCTTGCTTCAAATATAGCCGCAGTACAGGCCGCGCTACATACCAACAATAACTCTGAATCTAGAAATACAGCTAACGGCGCTAGAAATCGTGTAGGATGCTCCTACAAGGAATTCACTGCTTGCAAACCTTCAGAATTTGATGGGACCGAAGGACCAATCGGATTGAAACGGTGGACCGAGAAAGTTGAATCGGTGTTTACCATAAGTAAGTGTGCTGAAGGAGACAAAGTGAAGTACACTACGCATACCTTCACAGGTATTGCGTTAACATGGTGGAATACCTATCTAGAGCAAGTGGGACAAGATGCTGCTTACGCGCTACCGTGGTCAGCATTCAAGCACTTGATGAACGAGAAGTACCGTCTCAGAACCGAGGTCAATAAGCTCAAGTCAGAACTTAGAGGGTTACGAACACATGGATTCGATATTACTTCGTACGAAAGACGATTCACAGAATTGTGCCTATTGTGTTCGAGAGCGTTCGAAGATGAGGAAGAGAAGATCGGCGCGTTTGTGAAAGGGTTACCGGAGAGATTCCAAGAAGATATAAGTTCACACGAGCCTGCTTCTATACAAAAGGCATGTAGAATGGCTCACAAACTAGTGAACCAGATTGAGGGAAGAATTAAAGAACAGGCGGCCGAAGAGGCCAACGTGAAGCTAATCAAAAGAAAGTGGGAGGAAAATGGTGATAAGAGTCACCAAAACAACAACAACTATCCCAACAATCGCAACAAACAACAACAACAACAAACGGCACAATAACAACAACAACAACAACATCAATCGCAACTACAACAAATGGCACAACAACAACAACAACTACAACAATCATCCCAACAACAAAAACAACCGCAACAACAACAACAACAACAACAACAACAACAACAATCAGAAGCAGCTATGCCAAAGGTGTGAAAAGTATCACTCGGGGTTCTGCACCAAATTTTGCAACAAGTGTAAAAGAAATGGTCATAGCGCGGCGAAGTGTGAGGTCTACGGACCAGGGGTTAACAGAACGAAAGGAACAAATGGTGTCAGAACGAGTAATGGTGGAGCAAGTAGTGTCGGAGCAAGTTATGCCAATGTAGTTTGTTATAAATGTGGAAAATCGGGCCACATTATTAGAAATTTCCCGAACCAGGAGAACACGAATGGACAAGGCCGCGGAAGAGTTTTCAATATTAATGCGGCAGAGGCACAGGAAGACCCGGAGCTTGTTACGGGTACGTTTCTTATTGACAATAAATCTGCTTACGTTTTATTTGATTCGGGTGCAGATAGAAGCTATATGAGTAGAGATTTTTGTGCTAAATTAAGTTGTCCATTGACGCCGTTGGATAGTAAATTTTTACTCGAATTAACAAATGGTAAATTAATTTCAGCAGATTATATATGCCGGAATCGAGAAATTAAACTGGGTAGCGAAATATTTAAGATTGATTTGATACCAGTAGAGTTAGGGAGTTTTGATGTAATAGTTGGCATGGACTGGCTGAAGGAGATGAAAGCAGAGATCGTATGTTACAAAAATGCAATTCGCATTGTACGAGAAGAAGGAGAACCCTTAATGGTGTACGGAGAAAAGGGCAACACGAAGCTACATCTTATTAGTAATTTGAAGGCACAAAAACTAATAAGAAAAGGTTTCTATGCTGTTCTAGCACACGTCGAGAAAGTACAAACTGAAGAAAAGAGCATCAATGATGTTCTCGTCGCAAAAGAATTTCCCGATGTATTTCCGAAAGAATTACCGGGACTACCTCCACATCGATCTGTTGAATTTCAAATAGATCTTGTACCAGGAGCTGCACCAATAGCTCGTGCTCCTTACAGACTCGCACCCAGCGAGATGAAAGAACTGCAAAGCCAACTGCAAGAACTATTAGAACGTGGTTTCATTCGACCAAGCACATCACCATGGGGAGCTCCTGTTTTGTTTGTCAAGAAGAAGGATGGTACATTTAGGTTGTGTATTGACTACAGAGAGTTGAATAAACTTACCATCAAAAACCGTTATCCACTGCCGTGAATTGACGACTTATTTGATCAACTACAAGGCTCGTCGGTTTATTCGAAAATCGATTTACGTTCTGGATATCATCAAATGCGAGTAAAGGAGGATGATATTCCAAAAACTGCTTTTAGGACGCGTTATGGTCATTACGAGTTTATGGTTATGCCGTTTGTATTGACTAACGCACCAGCTGTGTTCATGGACCTTATGAACCGAGTGTGTGGGCCATATCTTGACAAGTTTGTCATTGTTTTCATCGATGACATACTTATTTACTCAAAGAATGATCAAGAGCACGAAGAACATTTGAGAAAAGTGCTAGAAGTATTGAGGAAAGAAAAATTGTACGCTAAGTTTTCAAAGTGTGCATTTTGGTTGGAAGAAGTTCAATTCCTCGGTCACATAGTGAACAAAGAAGGTATCCAGGTGGACCCAGCAAAGATCGAAACCGTTGAAAAGTGGGAAACCCCAAAAACTCCGAAGCATATACGTCAATTTTTAGGATTGGCTGGTTACTACAGAAGATTCATCCAAGATTTCTCCAAAATAGCAAAACCCTTGACTGCATTAACGCATAAAGGAAAGAAATTTGAATGGAAGGATGAACAAGAGAAGGCGTTTCAGTTATTGAAGAAAAAGCTAACTACGGCACCTATATTGTCATTGCCTGAAGGGAATGATGATTTTGTGATTTATTGTGATGCATCAAAGCAAGGTCTCGGTTGTGTATTAATGCAATGAACGAAGATGATTGCTTATACGTCTAGACAATTGAAGATTCACGAGCAAAATTATACAACTCACGATTTGAAATTGGGTGCTGTTGTTTTTGCATTAAAGACTTGGAGGCATTATTTATATGGAGTCAAAAGTATTATATATACCGACCACAAAAGTCTCCAACATATATTTAATCAGAAGCAACTGCATATGAGACAACGCAGGTGGATTGAACTGTTGAATGATTATGATTTTGAGATTCGATACCACCCGGGGAAGGCGAATGTTGTGACGACCCCGTCAAAACACTTAACGGATCCGTCAGTTGGTCCCAAAGCTTGATCGGACTTAAATGAATTAAATAAATAAAGTTGCATTCTTTTATATCAAAAGTTTCCCAAAAAGGAAACAAACCAAAATATGTAGTTTCAAAACTACCAACCACAGTAATAAACCAAAAGTTGACACAAAACCTTGCCAACAAACCCACAAGTTTAAATTATCCAAAAATAGAATGCAAGCTTAAGTTTCATAAATTGTTTCATAAAATCTGCCCAAATGCATGCAGACTCCTCTAAACACAGCGGAAGCATCACAAAACTCAAGTACCTGTGAAAACATGCAACTAAACTGTCAACACAAAGGTTGAGTGAATTATAAGTTTAAATAATAAGTAAACTTTAGACCACAAGATTTAAAAATGTTAGAAAACATTAAACATTATTCCATTATCAATGAGCCACCTGGTAACCACTTAACCCTTTATTTACCCTTGCCAAATGTAACGACCCGCACTTTTCCGATCGTTCTATACTTATGAGATTAATATTTACATAAATTAAACCTTACCAACATGATAAGCAATCCAAATTGTTGAGACTTATGTTTTTGAAAAGAGTTTTACACAACGTTTGACCGTCTAGTTTGACCGATGATATCACGAACTATACAATATATGATAATTATACATACATATTTAACATGATCTAAGGATGTTTTAATATCTCATTTTGTATTAATAACAAAAAGTCATAAGTATATTTTGAAACTACTAACTTAAGTTTTCAAAACAATAACCTACGTAACGTTATTTGACATAAATACTGATGATTTATAATGTTTATACATATATCGTATAAGTAATGTATTTAATCATTTTTAAAGGGCTTTTATACATAAAACAATATAAGTATATTTACAAAAGATAGTTATATTTGAATTCTCGTTCCGTTTCCTCAATAATCCTATACGTATATCTAGGGTACTATACACAGCTTCTAGAAGTATTTACTATTGGTATATACCAATAGAAATCTTCAATTATTGGAATAATATGTCATTCATGACATAATAAATTTTAACTTATCTTAGATATTTTCACTAAAAACCAAATTTTCAAGCCTATAAATAAGCACCATTTCTAACTCATTTTTACACATTCATTTTCCAAATTTTACTTCCCATTTTCACACACACTTGCAAGAACTCTCTCAACTTTTATTTTACTACTTCTTTCCAGCAACTTTACATTTTAAACTTGAGGTAAAAACTCTACTTCAACTCTTTTTCAATTCATATATTTAAAGCTATATATATAAGAGTTTATAAACTAGAACATAGTTTGAATGATTTCAAACTTGTTCGCAAACTAAATAGATCCTTCTAACTTAACTTTTAAAATTCTTCAAGACCTGTAACATATCTTAATTATATGCTAACTTAACAAGGTATAACTTGGTTTTTCAAAGAACACCTTAAAAACTGAATTTACGACGTCGGAGTGCAACCGGGGGCTGTTTTGGGTTGGATAATTAAAAACCATCTTAAACTTTGAATTGGAGGTTTATTTTCTGGAAAAATGATTTTTACTATGAATATGATAACACATAAAAATTTCATGATTTAACTCAAAGTATAAGTATTTTTAGAAAAATAATCATTTGAGGTTGTTTACATGATGGAAAATGATTAACTTCATAAGTTTCACTAAAGTTTGACCTATGCCGTGTGATTTTGAATACAAACTAAGGTATTTACAGTTCATAGTCTTAAAGAGGGACTCTATCCAAGGAGATGGCAAGTTGAATCAACGAAAACGGAGTTGTAACGAAGAAACTATGACCGAAACAAAATCGGATATCCAAGACTAGTTTAGCCACGAAAATAATTGGGAAAAAATTAAATAAATCACATCTTTTTAAGTTAACATGATATTTTATATATATGTACTTATAATTCAATTTTATATGGTTCAGGATTACCCGTAAACAACACGAGAAGATTAATCATAAGATCCCATGATTGTACGCAACACGTCATTTGACAACACCGGTACTTTATGTACGCAACACGTCATTTGACAACACCGGTACCATGGGTCAAGATTAATCTCGACCAATACATATACGATGGGGTTTTATTTATTTCGTTGGGGGTTTTATTTATTTCATTGCGGGTATATTAAACATCTAAAAATGAACCATTAAAATTGAATTACTAACAACGAACTGCTAACTACGGACTAAGGAATTATTCAAAGTATTAAAAGTATAACAAGTATATATATGTGACGTTTGTTTAAAAAGAAAAGGTATTGATATATTATATATGGATAGGTTCGTGATATCAACCGGAGACCAAGTCAAATTATATATATATCTTCAAGACGAAAGTGAGTATATAGTCCCACTTTTAAACTCTAAATATTTCGGGATGAGAATACATGTATTTTATGTTTTACGTTATGGACACAAGTAACTGAAAAATATATTCTACGTTGAGTTGTACCACTGGCATACTTCCCTGTAGCTTGGTAACTGTTATTTACAGCGGTATTGTAAACGCGAATCCTGTTGATAGATCTATCGGGCCTGACAACCCCAACCGGACTGGACGACCAGTATTCAACGGTTGCACAGTACTTCGTTTCGTGACTACACTTGGTACGGTGTAGTAAGATTTCATAATAAAGGGAATATGCGACGTGATTAAATGTTAAGTATGGTTACCAAGTGCTCAACCACTTAGAATATTTTTATTAAACTGTTTATATACGAAATCTTGTGGTCTATATATATATATTGCTGCCGGCATTAAACCTATATCTCACCAACTTTATGTTGACCTTTTAAAACATGTCTATTCTCAGGTGATTACTAAAGCTTCCGCTGCATTATGTTGAATTTGAGCAGGATCTTGCGTACGCATATTTGTGTCAAAAATAAAACTGCATACCCAAGGATTTGTGTTGTAAAATATGCTCGAAATCGTGTTGTTATCATTATATGTAAAGTTTGTAAGTCGAAGATTATCGCTAAACGATAATCATCTTTTTATTGTCTAAAGCTTGTAACAAAAATAATGGTTATGGTTTGTAATGTATAATATATGCAGTTTCTCTTTTAAAAATGTCGCATATAGAGGTCAATACCTCGCAATGAAATCATACGTTATCTAACACGTTCTTATGGTTAAGGACGGGTTATGACATGTGGTATCAGAGCGGTGGTCTTAGTGAACCAGGTTTGCATTAGTGTGTCTAACCGATAAGTCGTTAGGATACATTAGTAAGTCTGGACTTTGACCGGGTCTGATTTAAAAACCATTGCTTATCATTGTTGGTTAAAATTTATATGTAAATATTATGTAGTACTAATGGGTTAGTTGTTGTATGATAGATGTCGGGCTCAAAACTTGTTATCACATTCAGCGACTCCGAACCAGAATCTTCAGATGGTGTTCCAGTCATTAACCTATCCGATGACGAAAATGATATCTTTGGGGAAGACTCACAAATTCCGGATGAACCAACTATAGAGAACCCGGAAAGTGAACCCGAGGAGGAAAGTGAACCCGAGGAGGAAAGTGAACCCGAGGAGGAAAGTGAACCCGAGGAAGAAATACAGGAAATTACAAAAGACGAGTTCGAACTAGGA
This sequence comes from Rutidosis leptorrhynchoides, assembly GCF_046630445.1. Lineage (NCBI taxonomy): Eukaryota > Viridiplantae > Streptophyta > Magnoliopsida > Asterales > Asteraceae > Rutidosis > Rutidosis leptorrhynchoides. Next base: position 167,377,517 of record NC_092336.1, read on the forward strand.
AAGAAACGAAAGGCTAATGAATTAGAAAATTCAAATCCTGAGTTTAATAAGGATGATGTGGCACCAACTCCACTAGACACTACCACCCCTATTCCCGCTATTCCTATTCGTTCTGTCCCGGCATCCAGTTCTTCAGCCCCACAGCCAAAATATAGGCAGACAGCTAGGATAAGCGTTAGGCCATTCCTTGAACCTAAACGTCCTAGAAAATAGACCAAACGATGCGCTGCCGTATTAAACCATGGGATCATATAATGTTTTGTATAATATTATTAGTGTGGTTTGCTTAATGTTCGATATAAGATAAGCATATGTAAAATAGTGAAGTGTGAAATGCAATAATTTTCCATGGTTAAGTATTATTTAGATGGTAGTAATTGATTCTGTACTAAGCTATTAAGTATGGACATTAACGGGTAGGTACTACCCTAGATATAATTATAAAACGCTAATAAGAAGAAAAGGCTTTTATAATAATACCTGGTTCATATTATTAATAAGCTATAATGTACTGTAAATATACACTACATCTATAATATTCCATGTGAATAATTATTTTCTTTTCATTCTTATAGAAGAATATGGCGCGATTGAACCGAATGACGGAACAAGAAATCCAGGAACTCATCAATCAACGAGTGAACGACAGAATGTTATGGGTCGAGGCTGCAAGAGGTGCTGCAGTTAACCCAATGTAACATCCCAACCCAATACACGACGAAAACCATTGTAAATTCGTGGCAAAAAAAAAAAATTTTGCTGACTGACCATCTGCGCGCCGCGCAAATGCCCTTGCGCGCCGCGCAAAAGCTGGCTGTCCCCGGTGCGCTTTAATGCGAAAAAGATGAGGTGCTTCCCGACACATTTGACCGAAACGCTTTTAACCGTACGTTAATATATGTAAAACTAGCACATAACTAAGGTATGAACGAGTTTTACAAAGTGGGGCCCACACGTGCCCAAAATGCCATTAAGTGTAAAAATTACAAGTTTAATACAAATGAGAGTTTCGACCACAAAAAGTTTAATTGCCAAACGACACAACGAGCATGGTGTTTGGGGTTAAACTACCCAAGTCTCGGTCAAACTCCAAGCCATAACCAAAAGCGCTTCCTAATCATCAAAGCGGGAAACTCAATCCAAGGTAATGCCCTTACCCTTATCCACACACGAACCTATAAAAAGGTAAACAACGAGAGGGTAAGCAAAGCTTAGTGAGCACAATAATTATACATACACATATATAATCTACTTACTTGCATCACTTACACAACATCATACTCGGTTTAACAATTCGACAATCATGCAACAATATTATGCATATACCATAAACCGCAAATCCACAAGTAGCTATTAATACAAAAGCATACGATTCATAAATAAATACTTTCAATACATAAACTCACGCAACCTTGGTTAACCAATTCGAACAAGGGAAACGGTACATACAAGACCGTTGGAGTTCATAACATCCGTTAGTGCTACTTAATCAACGCGTAGTCACTAATCCCCCGGGTGATGTCTTAAACAACGCGACTCACTCACCCTTTCCAATGTGGCGTCTTAAACAACGCGACGATTCCACATGCCATTCAATACGATGGGTGGTGTCTTAAACAACGCGACATCCACTCCAATACATTGTGGTGTCTTAAACAACGCGACATCCACTTCTTTACCATGTGGTGTCTTAAACAACGCGACAATGCCACATTCATACGACACAAATAAATACATTATATACACATACGCATAATTATTCCACTCACCTTATGCCTTCGGTGATTATTAAACCAAGCTTGAGTTCCGAGGTGACGTACCTATTTTCACAAGCATATAATCAATCAACTTGGTCAAATCTTACAACCCATACCCTCCTAGGTCATCTTGACCCATTTGGACACTTAACCCTAAATTGGGTCATTTTCACCAAAAACCCTAACGCTTGGCACTCAAGGCCTTCCTACACATTAGATTACTAGGTTTTATCACAAAACACCACCATTTACCAACCTTAGTCCAATTTTGACCCATTTGACTCAATAAAAGTCGATACGCCCATTTTGGGTCATTTATACCCAAATCACACCCATTTACTCTTCCTTAAGGTGTTCTAACAAATTATTAGCCAATTAGGGTTTCATGACAACAATTAATACTTTTAAAACCCTAGCTAACCCATTATTGAGCCTACATGACCCAATTTACCCAAGAACACCCAATTTACCCAAAAATGGGTCTTAATGTTCATCTTCACACAAACCCTAACCCATACACGAAATCAAAACAAGAATTGAAAGTTAAGGCATACCACAACTATCAAAATGTAGCAAATGACGAGATGAACAACTTTAGAACTTGGACTTTAGCAAGAAACCCTCTTCTTCCTCTTCAAAGTGAGCTTTCCCTCTCTAAAACTCACTCTCTCACTAAAATAAATTGGGAGGTGATAAGGTTGGTGAACAAGGGAGTAAATGAGCTCCCAAACTACTGAACCAAGCATTAAACTCGGCCTTGATGTGAATTTACCAAAATACCCACGTTTAAATTTAAATAAAACAAAGAATAGCTGGCAGCCGCTTTGCGCGGCGCGCGCCTCATCTGCGCGGCGCGCAGACCCCAGTTCAGCAATGATTTTCCCCTTTTTAAATGTATGAAACATGAACTCCACAACTCTAGTCATATAATTACACATACAAACATTATGTACAATAATTACACGGGTCTTACAACTCTCCCCCACTTATTCGGATTGCGTCCTCGCAATCCATGCCGCATGACAAGCGGGAAGATAAACCAACACAAACTCTTCAGGTTCCCAAGTGAACTCGGAACCCTTATTCCGTTGCCATTGAACTTTGTAGGTCCTAACCTCCTTATGTCTCAATCGTTTGACCTTCTCATCAAGTATGGCAATCGGCTCTTCAATATACTCCAACTTATTGTTTAGTTCGATCTCACCTAAAGGCATCCATGAGGAATCATCCGCAAGGCACTTACGGAGGTGAGAAACATGAAACGTGTTATGGATCCCCGCAAGCTCTTCGGGCAATTCCAATCGATATGCAACTTCACCAACACGAGCTAAAACTTTAAACGGTCCAATAAACCGAGGACCTAACTTTCCCCGTTTTCGAAATCGAATAATACCCTTCCATGGCGAAACCTTAAGCATAACCATGTCGCCCTCTTGGAATTCGATCGTTCGTCTACGTTTATCGGCATACGACTTTTGCCTATCTTGAGCCTTCTTCAAATGCTCCCGAATAATATCAATCTTGTTATTCGTCTCTAAAACCAAATCGGTACTTCCGATTTCTCTTTGACCCACTTCTCCCCAACAAATGGGAGTTCGACACCTTCGGCCATAAAGCATCTCGTAAGGTGGCATCCCGATACTAGTATGAAAACTATTATTGTATGAGAATTCCACCAAAGGTAAATGCTCATCCCAACTACCACCAAAATCAATGATGCACGCCCGTAGCATATCTTCCAAAGTTTGATTCGTACGCTCGGTTTGACCGTCCGTTTGAGGATGATACGCCGTGCTCAACTTTAATTGTGTACCCATATCTTCATGAAACTTTTCCCAAAATCGAGATGTAAAACGGGTATCTCGATCCGAAATAATAGATATAGGAACGCCATGCCGCGAGACCACTTCCTTGATAAACAACTTAGCCAAGGCCTCCGACGATATTGCTTCTTTAATGGGAAGAAACAAAGCACTTTTCGTCAATCGATCCACTATAACCCAAATCGAATCGAATTGAGTTCTCGCCGTCTTAGGTAATTTAGTGATGAAGTCCATGGTAATGTGCTCCCATTTCCATTTCGGGATCTCTAACGGTTGCAACTTACCATACGGCTTTTGATGTTCGGCTTTAACTTGCAAACAAGTAACACATCGTTCAACGTATTTTACAACATCGCGTTTCATGCCCGGCCACCAATAATCTTTCTTCAAGTCATGATACATTTTCGTCGCGCCCGGATGAATGGAATATTTCGACTTATGTGCTTCATCGAGTAGCACCCGTCGGTAATCACCCGTCTTAGGCACCCACACCCTTCCTTGAAACGACAATAAACCCCGCGGGCCCATTGTAATGAACTCCGATTGGCCCACAATTCGTTCCGCGTGCTTATCGTGAACATAAGCCTCTATTTGGTCTTCACCCATCTTTTCAAGAAAGTCATTAGTGATAATCAAACGTAACGATGCTACACGTATCGCCGGATGTTGAGTCTTCCGACTTAACGCATCCGCGACCACATTCGCCTTACCCGGATGGTAAAGTATCTCACAATCATAATCTTTCACCACATCCATCCATCTACGTTGACGATAATTCAAATCCCTTTGAGTAAAAAGGTGTTTCAAATTCTTATGATCCGAATATATCGTACACTTGACACCATACAAGTAATGGCGCCAAATTTTCAACGCATGCACAACCGCCGCCATTTCAAGATCATGAGTCGGGTACCTCGTTTCGTGTTCCTTTAGTTGTCGAGAGGCATAAGCAATGACTTTACCCCTTTGCATAAGAACGCACCCGAGCCCATTTAAGGAAGCATCACAATAAACCACCATGTCTTCGACGCCTTCCGGTAACACTAACACCGGAGCTTGACACAACTTCTCTTTCAATAATTGAAAAGCAATTTCTTGCTCGTTTTCCCAGTTGAACTTAGCACTCTTCCTCGTCAACTTTGTTAATGGAGAAGCAATCTTAGAAAAGTCTTGGATAAACCGACGATAATAACCGGCCAATCCGAGAAAACTTCGGATCTCCGTGGGCGTAGCCGGTCGTCCCCAACTCTTCACCGTCTCAATCTTCCCCGGATCCACTTGGATACCGCTTTCGTTCACAATGTGACCAAGGAATTGAACCTCCCTTAGCCAAAATTCACATTTAGAGAACTTTGCATACAACTTCTCTTTTCTTAGCGTCTTCAAAACTTCACGCAAGTGACGTTCATGTTCGTGCATACTTTTCGAGTAGACTAGTATGTCGTCAATGAATACAATAACCGACTTGTCCAACATAGGTTGGCACACCCGGTTCATAAGATCCATGAATGCCGCCGGTGCATTCGTAAGACCGAAGGGCATAACTACAAATTCATAATGCCCGTAACGCGTTCGGAAGGCCGTTTTCTCAATATCTTCCTCACGGACCCGCATTTGGTGATAGCCGGACCGTAAGTCGATCTTAGAGAAATACGTTGCACCTTGAAGTTGATCAAACAAATCGTCGATCCTAGGTAGTGGATAACGATTCTTGATCGTCACTTTATTCAACTCACGGTAATCAATGCACATACGCATACTACCGTCTTTCTTCTTCACAAATAAGACCGGAGCGCCCCATGGCGAAGCACTCGGTCGGATAAAACCCTTCTCGAGCAATTCTTGAATTTGATTCAATAACTCTTGCATCTCCGTTGGTGCTAAACGATAAGGAGTTTTAGCAATGGGGGTAGCCCCCGGAACCAACTCGATGCGAAATTCGACTTGTCTTTCCGCCGGGACACCCGGTAACTCATCCGGAAAGACATCTTCAAACTCATTAACTACCGGAATTTCACGAATTGGTGGTGGCTCATTACGAGTGTCGACAACATGAGCAAGGAAAGCCATACCACCGGTAACAACGTGACGTCGTGCCCGAGCAAAAGTGCATATCGGCACCGATCTCCTTCGTTTGTCACCATGAATAATCATCTCTCCCCCACTTGGGGTCTTTACACGAATAAACTTGTCGTGGCATGCAATATCGGCTCTATAACGATCGAGCCAATCCATACCAACGACAACATCAAAATCACCCAAAGTCATCGGAATAAGGTCAATTTCGAAACTTTCGGCGCCAAACACAACATTGCAATTTTTACACACATCAACCACTAGCGCCGTCTTGCCATCCGCTATTTCAACTTCTACCGGACGACTCAACTTTACTAGCGGTTTATTTAACTTAGGCACAAATCTTGGAGATACGAAAGACAAATTAGCACCACTATCAAAAAGTATTCGAGCCGGATTAGAATTAACCATGAAAGTACCTGAAACGACTTCATTGGATTGTTTAGCTTCTTCATTAGACATCAAGTAGTTACGACCCCTAGCCGTACCCGCTGCCTTCTCTATCCGCTTAGCATTGTCATTACGCAACTCGGGACACTCGGGCCGTTTGTGCCCTTCTTTACCGCAATTGAAACAAGTAAACTTGGGTGTAGTAGAGGGATTGGTGCAATCACGGGCCATATGTCCCTTTCGCCCACAATTATGGCAAGTATAACGAAACTCTCCCGGCGCACTCTTCTTGACACTTCCGACACTCTCGGTTGCACCCTTCTTTGAAAAGTTTGACTTCTTGCTTGAAAAATTTGAATGACTAGAACCTTCAAACTTTCTCTTCCTCAACACAATCGCTTCAAACCCTTTCGCCATATTAAACAACTCATCGAAGCTCTTTACCACATTTACGCTAATCTTTTCTTGATAACTGTCATTCAAGGTTCGATAGAAGTCTTCTTTCAACATTTTATCATTCCCGACATACTCCGGGCAAAATTGCGTCTTGGACAAGAACACGGATTTGAGAGTGTTCAAGTCCATCGACCCTTGCCTCAAGGTACGTAGCTCGTCCTTAAGTCTTGTAAGATCGGCCGAAGTTCGGTACTCATCGAAGAACTCCGCTTTAAATTCCTCCCAAGTGAAGTCCATACATTGTTCTTCACCATAGAGTTGGATCTTAGCATCCCACCACAATTTCGCGTCACCCCTTAACATGCTACAACCATACCTAGTCTTCTTGTCGGGTGGACACTCACAAGTACGGAAGGCCCCCTCCATATCGGAGATGAATCGGGCACTCTTGAGTGGGTCCCGATCGCCCTCAAAAGTAGGAGGTTGAGCATCCCTAAAGTTCTTGAAGAAAAAGTCACGCCTTCCCCCATTTTCTTCTTGAAGAGCAATCTTAATTTGCTCCTTAACCAAAGTGACGACTTGTTCGTCAATCGTCTCGAGAAACATCTTCTTAACATCTTCGCGAAACTCCGCCTTTTGGCGTTCAAAGATGGCCTCAACCTTGGCCGTGAACTCGGGGTCCTCGCTCGTGCCCCCGTTATCAAGTTCGGTGTCGTGTCCGTTTCGCGTCCTCATTCTATAAAACGGAATAGATTAAATAACGAAACGAAAGACATGACAATACTCATCTCGCTCGACGATCATCGTACATCGCTTGTTTGACACGATTTGCACCCGTAGTAAGGGTAGCTAATCATTACTACGCGAGCACGTCGCGCTAACGCGCTAGTACAATGTCCATTTCGCTCGATGATTACTATACAACACAACCAATAATGCATGATTAGTTCACATAAACCTATGTACTAACCAAGACCCGGTCCGACCCAAAGTCCTACAAGTCCCGCACAATACGCACACAAAAGTCTAAGTCTAGGCGCCTATCTCAAGTCACCTAAATCCCTTAGACCATGCTCTGGTACCACTTGTAACATCCCAACCCAATACACGACGAAAACCATTGTAAATTCGTGGCAAAAAAAAAAAATTTTGCTGACTGACCATCTGCGCGCCGCGCAAATGCCCTTGCGCGCCGCGCAAAAGCTGGCTGTCCCCGGTGCGCTTTAATGCGAAAAAGATGAGGTGCTTCCCGACACATTTGACCGAAACGCTTTTAACCGTACGTTAATATATGTAAAACTAGCACATAACTAAGGTATGAACGAGTTTTACAAAGTGGGGCCCACACGTGCCCAAAATGCCATTAAGTGTAAAAATTACAAGTTTAATACAAATGAGAGTTTCGACCACAAAAAGTTTAATTGCCAAACGACACAACGAGCATGGTGTTTGGGGTTAAACTACCCAAGTCTCGGTCAAACTCCAAGCCATAACCAAAAGCGCTTCCTAATCATCAAAGCGGGAAACTCAATCCAAGGTAATGCCCTTACCCTTATCCACACACGAACCTATAAAAAGGTAAACAACGAGAGGGTAAGCAAAGCTTAGTGAGCACAATAATTATACATACACATATATAATCTACTTACTTGCATCACTTACACAACATCATACTCGGTTTAACAATTCGACAATCATGCAACAATATTATGCATATACCATAAACCGCAAATCCACAAGTAGCTATTAATACAAAAGCATACGATTCATAAATAAATACTTTCAATACATAAACTCACGCAACCTTGGTTAACCAATTCGAACAAGGGAAACGGTACATACAAGACCGTTGGAGTTCATAACATCCGTTAGTGCTACTTAATCAATGCGTAGTCACTAATCCCCCGGGTGATGTCTTAAACAACGCGACTCACTCACCCTTTCCAATGTGGCGTCTTAAACAACGCGACGATTCCACATGCCATTCAATACGATGGGTGGTGTCTTAAACAACGCGACATCCACTCCAATACATTGTGGTGTCTTAAACAACGCGACATCCACTTCTTTACCATGTGGTGTCTTAAACAACGCGACAATGCCACATTCATACGACACAAATAAATACATTATATACACATACGCATAATTATTCCACTCACCTTATGCCTTCGGTGATTATTAAACCAAGCTTGAGTTCCGAGGTGACGTACCTATTTTCACAAGCATATAATCAATCAACTTGGTCAAATCTTACAACCCATACCCTCCTAGGTCATCTTGACCCATTTGGACACTTAACCCTAAATTGGGTCATTTTCACCAAAAACCCTAACGCTTGGCACTCAAGGCCTTCCTACACATTAGATTACTAGGTTTTATCACAAAACACCACCATTTACCAACCTTAGTCCAATTTTGACACATTTGACTCAATAAAAGTCGATACGCCCATTTTGGGTCATTTATACCCAAATCACACCCATTTACTCTTCCTTAAGGTGTTCTAACAAATTATTAGCCAATTAGGGTTTCATGACAACAATTAATACTTTTAAAACCCTAGCTAACCCATTATTGAGCCTACATGACCCAATTTACCCAAGAACACCCAATTTACCCAAAAATGGGTCTTAATGTTCATCTTCACACAAACCCTAACCCATACACGAAATCAAAACAAGAATTGAAAGTTAAGGCATACCACAACTATTAAAATGTAGCAAATGACGAGATGAACAACTTTAGAACTTGGACTTTAGCAAGAAACCCTCTTCTTCCTCTTCAAAGTGAGCTTTCCCTCTCTAAAACTCACTCTCTCACTAAAATAAATTGGGAGGTGATAAGGTTGGTGAACAAGGGAGTAAATGAGCTCCCAAACTACTGAACCAAGCATTAAACTCGGCCTTGATGTGAATTTACCAAAATACCCACGTTTAAATTTAAATAAAACAAAGAATAGCTGGCAGCCGCTTTGCGCGGCGCGCGCCTCATCTGCGCGGCGCGCAGACCCCAGTTCAGCAATGATTTTCCCCTTTTTAAATGTATGAAACATGAACTCCACAACTCTAGTCATATAATTACACATACAAACATTATGTACAATAATTACACGGGTCTTACACCCAAATCCTCGTGTGGGGTGCACTTACAAAACTTTTCAAGCTTGCAAGCCCTCATCATTCAGTGGAACAGAAGGACCGATCGGTTTAACCCGATGGATAGAAAAGATGGAGACTGTGTTTAAAATCAGTGGTTGTGTTGAAAAGGACATGACCAAGTATGCATCGTGCACTTTACAAGATAGTGCACTCACGTGGTGGAAAAATTATGTGAAGGCTGTAGGAGGAGATGTAGCTTATGATACTCCGTGGGAAGAATTCAAAACAATGTTAATCAACGAATATTGTCCAAGGAACGAGGTTAGGAAGTTGGAAGATGAGTTACGAAGTCTGAAGGTTATTGGTACTGAAATCACCAACTACAATCAGCGATTCATGGAATTAGTTTTGCTATGTCCTGAATTGGTTCCAACCGAAGAACGGAAGATTGAAATGTACAAAGATGGTTTGCCCAAAAAGGTCAAGGCAAACATTACAGCATCGAAACCTAAGACAATTCATGAAGCTATAACCATGGCAAACGAGCTAATGGATCAGGTCATCATGGATAAGAAAGTATCCAATACTGATGTGAAGGTATCAGGTAACAAAAGAAAGTGGAATGGAAATTATGATCGAGGTAACCAACAACAATCTTTTAAGAAACAAGAAATCACGCAAGGTGCGGGTAGTGGTTTAAGCTTTGGTTATAAAAGACAAAATCCTTTATGCAACCGATGCCACAAACATCACTCTGGTTACTGTAATGTGGTATGCAACAATTGTAATCGAAAGGGTCATCTTGCTGAAGATTGTAGGGCTCTCGTTATAAATACAAATGGTACCAAGACTCCTGCCACCAATGCAAATAGAACTGCTTTGGCTACCATTACTTGTTATGGGTGTGGAAAACAAGGTCACTATAAGAGCCAGTGCCCGAATCTAGAGAAAAATATCGGACCTGCACGAGGGAAAGCATTTGTTATTAATGCTAGAGAGGCGTGTGAAGACCCGGAGCTTGTTACGGGTACGTTTACCATTAATAACTTATCCGCATCTATTATATTTGATACTGGTGCCGATAGAAGTTACATGAGTAGAGGCTTTTAAGCTAAATTGAATTGTTCATCATTACCTCTAGATGCTAAGTACATGATTGAGTTAGCTAATGGTAAACTAATTAAAGCCGATAAAATTTGCCGTGATTGTAAAATAAATTTAGCCGGAGAAACATTTAAAATTGACTTAATACCCGTAGAATTAGGAAGTTTTGATGTAATAGTCGGCATGGACTGGATGTCCAAAGTAGGAGCTGAAGTTGTGTGTGCCAAGAAGGCAATTCGCATTCCTTGTAAGGATAGAATGCCGGTGATGATTTATGGAGAGAAGGGTAACTCAAAGCTAAAACTCATTAGTTATTTGAAAGCTCAAAAGTGCTTGAAGAAAGGGTGCTATGCTATCTTAGCACATGTTAATAAAGTCGAAAAGAAAGAAAAAGAGAAGTGCATCAATGACGTGCCTGTGGCAAGAGATTTTCCTGAAGTATTTCCGGAAGAGTTGCCGGGATTACCTCCATTTAGATCTGTAGAATTTCAAATAGATCTTGTACCAGGAGCTGCACCGGTTGCTCGTGCTCCATATAGACTTGCACCGTCCGAGTTAAAAGAACTTCAGAGTCAGTTAAAAGAATTACTGGATCATGGATTCATACGACCAAGTACTTCACCGTGGGGAGCTCCGATTCAATTTGTTAAAAAGAAAGATGGATCTTTTAGGATGTGTATAGATTATCGTGAATTAAATAAGTTAACTATCAAAAATCGGTATCCACTACCGAGAATTGACGACTTATTTGATCAACTCCAGGGATCATGTGTTTATTCGAAAATCGACCTAAGATCGGGCTATCATCAACTACGTGTCAAAGAAGAGGACATTCCGAAAACTGCTTTTCGGACACGTTATGGTCATTACGAATTTTTGGTCATGCCGTTTGGATTGACGAATGCGCCAGCTGTATTCATGGACCTCATGAATCGAGTTTGTAGTCCGTATTTAAATAAGTTTGTTATCGTTTTCATTGATGACATTCTTATCTATTCCAAGAGTGAGCAAGAGCATGAGCAGCATTTAAGGTTGATATTAGAGTTGTTGAGAAAAGAACAGCTATACGCTAAATTTTCTAAGTGTGCTTTCTGGTTGAAAGAAGTGCAATTTCTTGGCCACGTTGTTAGTAGCAAAGGAATTCAGGTTGATCCAGCAAAAATTGAAGCCATTGAAAAATGGGAGACTCCTAAAACACCAATGCAGATACGCCAATTTTTGGGTTTAGCCGGTTATTATAGAAGGTTTATTCAAGATTTTTCCCGAATAGCTAAGCCGTTGACAGCATTAACGCAAAAAGGGAAGAAATACGAATGGACCTCGGAGCAGGAGAACGCATTTCAATTACTGAAGAAGAAGTTAACTACGGCGCCTATTTTATCGTTACCTGAAGGGAACAATGATTTTGAAATATATTGTGACGCTTCGCGACAAGGTTTTGGTTGTGTTCTTATGCAACGAAAGAAAGTTATTGCATACGCATCTCGACAATTGAAGATTCACGAGCGGAATTATACGACGCATGATCTAGAACTGGGAGCAGTCGTGTTTGCGTTAAAGATATGGAGACACTACTTATATGGGGTTAGATGCACTGTGTTTACTGATCATAAAAGTCTTCAACATATTTTTGATCAGAAACAGCTGAACATGAGGCAACGTAGGTGGGTCGAGTTAATAAACGACTATGATTGTGAAATTCGTTATCATCCCGGGAAAGCGAATGTGGTGGCTGACGCACTAAGCAGAAAGGAACGAGAACCAATTCGAGTACGAGCGATGAACATAAAAATTCGCATGAATCTCAACTCACAAATCAAAGAAGTTCAACGAGAAGCACTTACTAAAGAAAATATAGGAAATGAAATAATGAAGAAGTATGAGAAGCAACTCGTTATACGGGAAGATGGAATTCGATATTTTGCAAACCGTATTTGGGTACCGAAGTTGGGTGGATTAAGGAAGTTGATATTGAACGAGGCACATAAGACAAGATACTCGATACATCCTGGAGTTGGAAAGATGTATCAAGATCTTAAGACACATTATTGGTGGCCTAACTTAAAGACAGACGTTGCAACATATGTTGGGGAGTGTTTAACTTGTTCCAAGGTCAAGGCAGAACACCAGAAACCATCAGGGTTACTTCAACAACCAGAAATCCCAGAATGGAAATGGGATGGTATTACCATGGATTTCATCACGAAGTTACCAAAGACTGCCTGGGGATACGACACCATTTGGGTGATTGTTGATCGTCTTACCAAATCTGCCCATTTCTTGCCTATAAAGGAAACGGATAGAATGGAGAAACTATTACGATTGTATATAAAGGAAATTGTTTCAAGGCATGGAATACCTATTTCCATTATATCCGATCGTGATAGTAGATTTACCTCAAAGTTCTGGCAATCACTGCAGGAGGCACTAGGAACTCGTTTAGATATGAGTACTGCATATCATCCGCAAACCGACGGGCAGAGTGAAAGAACGATTCAGACTCTTGAAGACATGCTCAGGGCATGTGTGATCGATTTTGGAAACGGATGGGATAAGTATCTACCGTTAGCAGAATTTTCGTATAATAATAGTTATCATGCAAGCATTAAAGCTGCACCATTCGAAGCATTGTATGGAAGGAAGTGTAGATCTCCTATCTGTTGGAATGAAGTAGGAGATCGACAATTAACTGGTCCCGAGATCATACACGAAACGACTGAGAAGATAGTACAAATCAAGGAGAGATTGAAAACAGCCCGAAGTCGCCAAAAGAGCTACGCCGATGTCCGAAGGAAACCATTAGAGTTTCAGATTGGGGACATGGTTATGCTAAAGGTGTCACCTTGGAAAGGTGTAATACGTTTCGGTAAAAGAGGTAAACTGAACCCAAGATATGTAGGCCCGTTCAAGATCATCGAACGCATTGGACCGGTAGCTTATCGACTCGAGTTACCGAAACAACTCGCCGGAGTACACAATACCTTTCACGTCTCAAACCTTAAGAAGTGTCTTGCAAAGGAAGACCTCACCATTCCTCTTGAAGAAATCCATGTCGATGAGAAACTACAATTCATCGAAGAACCAATCGAAATCATGGATCGTGAAGTTAAACAGCTCAAGCAGAGCAACATACCAATCGTTAAGGTTCGTTGGAATGCTCGAAGAGGTCCTGAGTTTACTTGGGAACGAGAGGATCAGATGAAACAAAAGTATCCACACTTGTTTCTCGATGACGCAAAATAGGTACAATTTTAAAATTTCGGGACGAAATTTATTTAACGGGTAGGTACTGTAACGACCCGCACTTTTCCGATCGTTCTATACTTATGAGATTAATATTTACATAAATTAAACCTTACCAACATGATAAGCAATCCAAATTGTTGAGACTTATGTTTTTGAAAAGAGTTTTACACAACGTTTGACCGTCTAGTTTGACCGATGATATCACGAACTATACAATATATGATAATTATACATACATATTTAACATGATCTAAGGATGTTTTAATATCTCATTTTGTATTAATAACAAAAAGTCATAAGTATATTTTGAAACTACTAACTTAAGTTTTCAAAACAATAACCTACGTAACGTTATTTGACATAAATACTGATGATTTATAATGTTTATACATATATCGTATAAGTAATGTATTTAATCATTTTTAAAGGGCTTTTATACATAAAACAATATAAGTATATTTACAAAAGATAGTTATATTTGAATTCTCGTTCCGTTTCCTCAATAATCCTATACGTATATCTAGGGTACTATACACAGCTTCTAGAAGTATTTACTATTGGTATATACCAATAGAAATCTTCAATTATTGGAATAATATGTCATTCATGACATAATAAATTTTAACTTATCTTAGATATTTTCACTAAAAACCAAATTTTCAAGCCTATAAATAAGCACCATTTCTAACTCATTTTTACACATTCATTTTCCAAATTTTACTTCCCATTTTCACACACACTTGCAAGAACTCTCTCAACTTTTATTTTACTACTTCTTTCCAGCAACTTTACATTTTAAACTTGAGGTAAAAACTCTACTTCAACTCTTTTTCAATTCATATATTTAAAGCTATATATATAAGAGTTTATAAACTAGAACATAGTTTGAATGATTTCAAACTTGTTCGCAAACTAAATAGATCCTTCTAACTTAACTTTTAAAATACTTCAAGACCTGTAACATATCTTAATTATATGCTAACTTAACAAGGTATAACTTGGTTTTTCAAAGAACACCTTAAAAACTGAATTTACGACGTCGGAGTGCAACCGGGGGCTGTTTTGGGTTGGATAATTAAAAACCATCTTAAACTTTGAATTGGAGGTTTATTTTCTGGAAAAATGATTTTTACTATGAATATGATAACACATAAAAATTTCATGATTTAACTCAAAGTATAAGTATTTTTAGAAAAATAATCATTTGAGGTTGTTTACATGATGGAAAATGATTAACTTCATAAGTTTCACTAAAGTTTGACCTATGCC
This sequence comes from Rutidosis leptorrhynchoides, assembly GCF_046630445.1. Taxonomy (NCBI): domain Eukaryota; kingdom Viridiplantae; phylum Streptophyta; class Magnoliopsida; order Asterales; family Asteraceae; genus Rutidosis; species Rutidosis leptorrhynchoides. Next base: position 167,392,679 of record NC_092336.1, read on the forward strand.
GTGTGATTTTGAATGCAAACTAAGGTATTTACAGTTCATAGTCTTAAAGAGGGACTCAATCCAAGGAGATGGCAAGTTGAATCAACGAAAACGGAGTTGTAACGAAGAAACTATGACCGAAACAAAATCGGATATCCAAGACTAGTTTAGCCACGAAAATAATTGGGAAAAAATTAAATAAATCACATCTTTTTAAGTTAACATGATATTTTATATATATGTACTTATAATTCAATTTTATATGGTTCAGGATTACCCGTAAACAACACGAGAAGATTAATCATAAGATCCCATGATTGTACGCAACACGTCATTTGACAACACCGGTACTTTATGTACGCAACACGTCATTTGACAACACCGGTACCATGGGTCAAGATTAATCTCGACCAATACATATACGATGGGGTTTTATTTATTTCGTTGGGGGTTTTATTTATTTCATTGCGGGTATATTAAACATCTAAAAATGAACCATTAAAATTGAATTACTAACAACGAACTGCTAACTACGGACTAAGGAATTATTCAAAGTATTAAAAGTATAACAAGTATATATATGTGACGTTTGTTTAAAAAGAAAAGGTATTGATATATTATATATGGATAGGTTCGTGATATCAACCGGAGACCAAGTCAAATTATATATATATCTTCAAGACGAAAGTGAGTATATAGTCCCACTTTTAAACTCTAAATATTTCGGGATGAGAATACATGTATTTTATGTTTTACGTTATGGACACAAGTAACTGAAAAATATATTCTACGTTGAGTTGTACCACTGGCATACTTCCCTGTAGCTTGGTAACTGTTATTTACAGCGGTATTGTAAACGCGAATCCTGTTGATAGATCTATCGGGCCTGACAACCCCAACCGGACTGGACGACCAGTATTCAACGGTTGCACAGTACTTCGTTTCGTGACTACACTTGGTACGGTGTAGTAAGATTTCATAATAAAGGGAATATGCGACGTGATTAAATGTTAAGTATGGTTACCAAGTGCTCAACCACTTAGAATATTTTTATTAAACTGTTTATATACGAAATCTTGTGGTCTATATATATATATTGCTGCCGGCATTAAACCTATATCTCACCAACTTTATGTTGACCTTTTAAAACATGTCTATTCTCAGGTGATTACTAAAGCTTCCGCTGCATTATGTTGAATTTGAGCAGGATCTTGCGTACGCATATTTGTGTCAAAAATAAAACTGCATACCCAAGGATTTGTGTTGTAAAATATGCTCGAAATCGTGTTGTTATCATTATATGTAAAGTTTGTAAGTCGAAGATTATCGCTAAACGATAATCATCTTTTTATTGTCTAAAGCTTGTAACAAAAATAATGGTTATGGTTTGTAATGTATAATATATGCAGTTTCTCTTTTAAAAATGTCGCATATAGAGGTCAATACCTCGCAATGAAATCATACGTTATCTAACACGTTCTTATGGTTAAGGACGGGTTATGACACCAAACACAATAAAAATATACACTTGGACAGTGTATCTACAACAAATTACGAAGTACTAGACATTCCGATTATAAATTGCTAGCGCGATTAGCTCGAAATGGGGTTGTCAAACCCGATAGATCTATCCGTAGGATTCGCGTTCACCGGTAGAAACCAATGATTAAAGTTACCAGACTAGGGAATATTTTTGTCCAACTCACAGTGAATAATTAAATTTAACTGTTACTTGTGTCTAAACGTAAATAAAAATGCATGTAATCACATCCCAAAAATATACTTTGAAAAGTATGTAAAAACGGGACTATAACTCACCTTAAAAGCAACTGAAGAAACCACACAAACAAGCGAACAGCAAACAGAGTAAAGTGATCAGGAATGATCACAACGACGACCTATAAATAAAGCAGGTCGATATAAATAACTAACTTAGGTCAAGTCTTAGCATGATAGCTATTGTACATGTTGCAAGTAGACATAGAACAATACTCGGCAAGCATCGGTTTGACTGGAACAGCGTACGGACACATACTTTCTATTTATAGAAAGTTTCTATTTTTAGCAGGTTTCCATTTTTGGAAAGTTTCTATTTTTGGAAAGTTTCTATTTTTGGAAAGTTTCCAAATTTAAAAAGTTCTATTTTTAGAAAGTTTTTAAGTTAGGAAAGTTTTCTTATTTAGAAAGTCAACAAAAGTCAACTGAAAGTCAAAGTCAACCGAAAGTCAACTCAAAAGTCAACCTTGGTCAAACATAGTCAATATTAATTTGAAAAGTGTACATTATAATAATATCATAAGTTATAATGTTTATTAAAGTTAAAAGTGTATAATTAAGTCATAACATAAGTTTAATTAAATAAAATGAATTATTAAAGTTAATATAAGTTGAAGTGATATAACTAATATATCATAAATATTTAATTAATTAATTAAATATTAATCATAATATAAGTATTATTAATTAATAATAAATTTTTAAATCATATCATATGTATTATTAATTAATAATGAATTATTAACCATATCATAAGTTTCTAATTATAATTATTAGATCATAAGTATTTAATAATTAAATCGTAATTAAATAATAATTAAGTCTTATAATGATTAAATAATTATTTAATCTTTATTATAAGTCTTATAATAATATTCTCATAAAATAAATTTAATACTTATCATAAGTATTTTCCAATAATAATAAAAGTATTATTAATCGTAAGTTAAATTAAAATGTTAATTAAATCATAAATAATAATTAAATGATATAATAAATATTTATATCATAAGTCTTAAATAATAATAATTACTTCTTTTATCATAAGTAATTAATTAATAATGAAATTCATTATTTTTATCATAAGTTTTAGAATTAATCATAAGTTTTAATTCAAAAGTTCCTCGGGTCGTATCTTGAGCCCCGGGTGTCGATTTCTGGCGAGCCTTATATGCATCTCCGCCTATTCAAACCACCCGACACAATGGTGCACTCAAGAACACACCAAGAACAGTCCACAAGTCATGGTAATCAGCCATGACACCACTTGGACCTTCAATTATCTGAAAACCGTGTTTTAGTCATAACGGGTGAACCGTGGCTCGGATTTAGGTGACCCGAACATGAAAGTTCGTCCCACCATCAGTCCTAACATACTAACACACCCTAAAGACACCAAGGATGGTCACAAAGTCGGACCAAACCTGGTTCATGTCAATATCACAATCCAATTTTAACAAAATAGTAATTTGATCATATCTAGGGCTCCGGGAATCGAAACGACATGAATCCGGAGTCTAAAATTAATGTCTTGATGAGAGGAACTCATCTAGATAGTTTATTTTAACTTTTATATCAGTCAAAAACCCATAATACACGAAATAGCTGCTGTCCAGAATTTTATAAACCGAAAACATGCAATTATGAGTACATCTATGCATACAAACATCATTACAATAATCCACAAACATCATACTACTAAATAATCATCAAAATACAGAAAATAAATGAAAAATTGAAAATTCTAGGGTTAGGGTTTATACCTGATGTTTTAGCAGATTGGTATAAAAATAGTTATTAATTTTACAGGAAATACTATTAAATACGATACATTTTTACACAAGATATTTATTTATTTAGAGAATGGATATACTTAACCCTTGCTACAACACTTATAGGCAGTGTACCTAATCGTACAGTAGTATAATTTTTAGTAAGTCCGGTTCGTTCCACAGGGAATCTTTTTAAACAAAGCTTAACGCTATATTAGTTTACTTTTATAAAAATACAAATATATATATAAGTAATATTATTATTATAAAGGGGGGTTTTTACCGTTTAATGACCGGTTTGTCAATTTTAAAACTTTAGTCGCAGTTAAAACCAAATGTAAAATATTAAAAATAAATACAAGACTTAAATTAAAGCGTAAAGTAAATAACGATAATGAAATTGCGAATAATAAAAGTGCGATAAAATAAACTTGCGATAATTAAAAAGTACGATAATTAAAAGTGCAATTAAATAAAATAACAATAAAAATGCGATAATTAGAAGTGCAATTAAATATAAAATAAAGGAAATTAAATATGAAATAAAAGAATTATGCTTATTTAAACTTCCGTAATCATGATGTTTGACGTGTTGATTTTAGTTTTATGCCCATGGGTTAATTGTCCTTTGTCCTGGATTATTTAATATGTCCGTCTGGTTTTTTTCCATAACAGTCCATCAGTCATAAATATAAAGTGCGAGTGTCCTCGTCAAATTATCCTTATACCCGAAGTTAAATATTTCAACTAATTGGGGATTCGAATTGTAACAAGGTTTTAATACTTTGTTTAATGAATACACCAGGTTATCGACTGCGTGTAAACCAAGGTTTTACTACTTTGTTAACAATTACACCAATTACCCTTGAATGTAATTCACCCCTGTTTCAACAAGTCTATTAACTATTAATCCAGTTCCGTATCCGGTAAAATGAATAATTATTGGTATTTATAGATATCCCGCCCACCGTACCCAGTCAAGCGTATGTGGTTATATATAAATACGTCGAATTATAAGTTTGTATATTAAATTAACAAGGTATTGTTTAGTTAATATAAAACCCATTAATAGCCCATTGTCTAATTTCCACAAGTGTCGTTCTTTTATCCAAACCCCAATTATGGTACAAAACCTAATTACCCAATTTTAGTAATTAGCCCAACATCATGATTACTTCGGATTAAATAAGCATAATAATAACTTAGCTACGAGACATTAATATAAAAAGGTTGAACATAACTTACAATGATTAAAAATAGCGTAGGGTTACACGGACAGAATTTCGACTTACACCCTTACAACATTCGCTAACATACCCTTATTATTAGGATTAAAATTAAAATTAAAATTAAAATATAAATTATATATATATATATATTTTACGTATATAGATAGAGAGAATGATATATGATGATCTTTTTCGATCAGAATTCGTTTGCTTTTATAGGGATTTTCAACTTTTGGGGCTCCGCGACTCACGACATTTTTGGCCTTCAATCTCCGCGAGTCGCGGAGATTGAAATTACAGCTCAGTCCCTTTTGGAGTCTTTCTTGCCGACGGTTTTAAATATAAATATAATATATTAAATAATTATAAGAATTATTTAAATATTTTATTATATTTATGTGCATAGTTGACTTGTAATTTTTAGTCCGTTGCGTCGAGCATTGAGAGTTGACTCTGGTCCCGGTTCCGGATTTTCGAACGTCCTTGCGTACAATTTAATATCTTGTACTTTGCGTTTTGAATCTTGTACTCTTGTTAATTTCGAGACGTTTCTTATCAATAATTGGAACCTCTTTGATTGTCTTTTGTACTTTTGAGCTTTTTGGTCGTTTGCGTCTTCAATTCGTCGAATCTGTCTTTTGTCTTCACCTTTTATTATTTAAACGAATATCACTTGTAAATAGAACAATTGCAACTAAAAGCTTATCTTTCTTGAGGAATAATGCTATGAAATATATGTTCGTTTTTAGCATTATCAATACCCTAATCGAGAAACGTTTGATGTTATCGCGTAGAGAACGGAACGAGGAACGCGTTGGTGTTAATTAATTGATGATCCAAGCAAGATTTTTGTTGAAGAATGATGATGATGGTGGTGAGCTAGGCGACAGCCAAAGGAGAGGGGATAGGGAGAGGAGAGCAAAAATAGAAGATTAGGTTTTGATAAATATTGGAATTGAAATAATGAACCAAAAATAAAAATCAAGGGAGTATTACTCCCTCCCCTTGGAGTTTCGGCCGAATGAGGGGTGGGGTGGGCCCCAATTGGCCCATATCACTTAATTGTTAAGTTACTTATGGCCCGAAAGCCCGAACGAGTTCCGAAACGCGAAAACGCACTTACGCGATTAAAAATTCGGAAAGATAACAAACGCGCGACGAAAAATAAATATAAATACACTATATAATAATATGATCTTAAAATATCATATTTAAAATATTTAGGATTTAAATGTCCCAAAAACTCGACCGTTGGTTTGAAAACCAAAAAGATTCGCCTGATGGAAATCCGCGAGACGTAGAAACGTATAAATTTAAAATATGAATACAAATATTCACATAACACATAATAATTAATATATATATATATATATATATATATATATATATTATTAAATAAATAATAATATAGGTCATAGAAATGACGTGGCACACTAACAGTTAAGGGTCGTTAAATAATTAACCGAAAAGGATAATGGAAAAAGTAGGGTCGTGACAAATGTGGTAGCCGACGCTTTGAGTAGAAAGGACAGAGAATCTATACGGGTAAAAGCTATAAATATAATTATTCGTACTAACCTTACTACTCAAATAAAGGAGGCGCAACAGGGGGTTGTAAAAGAAGGAAAGTTGAAGAATGAGATACCCAAAGGTTCAGAGAAACATCTTAATATTCGGGAAGACGGAACCCGATATAGGGCTGATAGAATTTGGGTACCAAGGTTTGGAGATGTGAGAGAAATGGTATTTAAAGAAGCAAATAAAACATGATATTCAATACATCCCGGAGCGGGGAAGATGTATAAAGATCTCAAGAAACACTTTTGGTGGCCGGGTATGAAAGCCGATATTGCTAAATATGTAGGAGAATGTTTGACGTGTTCTAAGGTCAAAGCTGAACATCAGAAACCATCAGGTCTACTACAACAACCTGAAATCCCGGAATGGAAATGGGAAAACATTACAATGGATTTCATTACTAAATTGCCAAGGACTGCAAGTGGTTATGATACTATTTGGGTAATAGTTGATCGTCTCACCAAGTCAGCACACTTCCTGCCAATGAGAGAAGATGACAAAATGGAGAAGTTGGCGCGATTGTATTTGAAGGAGGTTGTCTCCAGACATGGAATACCCATCTCTATTATCTCTGATAGGGATGGTAGATTTGTTTCAAGGTTCTGGCAGACGTTGCAACAAGCATTGGGGACTCGTCTAGACATGAGTACTGCCTATCATCCACAAATTGATGGGCAGAGCGAAAGGACGATACAAACGCTTGAAGACATGCTACGAGCATGTGTTATTGATTTCGAAAACAGTTGGGATCGACACCTACCGTTAGCAGAATTTTCCTACAACAACAGTTATCATTCTAGTATTGAGATGGCGCCGTTTGAGGCACTTTATAGTAGAAAGTGCAGGTCTCCAATTTGTTGGAATGAAGTGGGGGATAGACGGATTACGGGTCCGGAGATAATACAAGAAACTACCGAGAAAATCATCCAAATTCAAAAACGATTGAAAACTGCTCAGAGTCGACAAAAGAGCTACGTGGACAGTAAAAGAAAAGATATAGAGTTTGAAATTGGAGAAATGGTCATGCTTAAGGTTTCACCTTGGAAAGGCGTTGTTCGATTTGGTAAATGGGGAAAATAAATCCAAGGTACATTGGACCATTCAAGATTATAGATCGTGTCGGACCAGTAGCTTACCAACTGGAGCTACCTCAACAACTCGCGGCTGTACATAACACTTTCCACGTCTCGAATTTGAAGAAATGTTTTGCTAAAGAAGATCTCACTATTCCGTTGGACGAAATTCAAATCAATGAAAAACTTCAATTCATTGAAGAACCCATCGAAATAATGGATCGTGAGGTTAAGAGACTTAAGCAAAACAAGATACCGATTGTTAAGGTTTGATGGAATGCTCGTAGAGGACCTGAGTTCACCTGGGAGCATGAAGATCAGATGAAGAAGAAATACCCACATCTATTTCCAGAAGATTCGTCAACACCTTCAACAGCTTAAAATTTCGGGACGAAATTTATTTAACGGGTAGGTACTTTAGTGACCCGAACTTTTCCATGTTTATATATATTAATTGAGATTGATATCTACATGACTAAATGTTTCCAACGTGTTAAGCAATCAAACTTGTTAAGACTTGATTAAATGAAATAAGTTTCATATAGACAATTGATCACCTAAGTTGACCGGCGATTCACGAACGTTACAAAATTGTGAAAACTACATATTGTGGTATATATAGACATATATATATGGTTGACAAGAGATTATGATGAGTAATTATCTCACTAAGTATATTAACAATGTGTGATATACATAAGAAATGAGATTACTAAGTTAAGAAACTCGAAATGATATATATAACGATTATCGTTATGATAACGTCTACTAAATACATATGTATCATATTAAGATATTGATACACTATATTTAACATGATAAAATGATATTTAAATATATCATTAAGTGTGTTAACAATGAACTACATATGTAAAAACAAGACTACTAACTCAAGAATTACGAAACGAGACTTATATGTAACGATTATCGTTGTAACGATATTTTAATGTATGTATCATATTAAGAGATATTCATACATCATAATATCATGATAATATAATAATTTAACATCTCATTTGATATAATAAACATTGGGTTAACAACATTAATTGATATCGTTAACTTAAAGGTTTCAAAACAACACTTACATGTAACGACTAACGAAGACTTAACGACTCCATTAGAATGTATATACATGTTGTGTTTTGATATGTATTCTTACACTTTTGAAAGACTTCAAGAAACATATCAAAGTACTTCTACTTAACAAAAATGCTTACAATTACATCCTCGTTCAGTTTCATCAACAATTCTACTCGTATGCACCCGTATTCGTACTCATACAATACACAGCTTTTAGATGTATGTACTATTGGTATATACACTCCAATGATCAGCTCTTAGCAGCCCATGTGAATCACCTAACACATGTGAGAACCATCATTTGGCAACTAGCATGAAATATCTCATAAAATTACAAAAATATTAGTAATCATTCATGACTTATTTACACGAAAACAAAATTACATATCCTTTATATCTAATCCATATACCAACGACCAAAAACACCTACAAACACTTTCATTCTTCAATTTTCTTCATCTAATTGATCTCTCTCAATTTCCATCTTCAAGTTCTAAGTTTTCTTCATAAATTCCATAAGTATAGTTTCATAAAAATAAAGAATACTTCCAAGTTTGCAAGTCTACTTCTAAGCTTTCTAATCCATTCCAAGTAATCATCTAAGATCAAGGAACCTTTGTTATTTACAGTAAGTTATCTTTCTAATTCAAGGTAATATTCATATTCAAACTTTGATTCAATTTCTACAACTATAACAATCTTATTATGAGTAAAAATCTTACTTGAACTGTTTTCGTGTCATGATTCTGCTTCAAGAACTTTCAAGCCATCCAAGGATCCTTTGAAGCTAGATCCATTTTTCTCATTTCCAGTAGTTTTATCCAGAAAACTTTAGGTAGTAATGATGTTCATAACATCATTTGATTCATACATATAAAGCTATCTCATTCGAAGGTTTAAACTTGTAATCACTAGAACATAATTTAGTTAATTCTAAACTTGTTCGCAAATAAAAGTTAATCCTTCTAACTTAACTTTTAAAATTAAATAAACACATATTATATATCTATATGATATGCTAACTTAATGATTTAAAACCTGGAAACACGATGAACACCATAAAATCGGATATACGCCGTCGTAGTGAAACCGGGGGCTGTTTTGGTTTGGATAATTAAAAACTATGATAAACTTTGATTTAAAAGTTGTTCTTCTGGGAAAATTATTTTTCATATGAACATGAAACTATATCCAAAAATCTTAGTTAAACTCAAAGTGAAAGTATGTTTTTCAAAATGGTCATCAAGATGTCGTTCTTTCAACGGAAATGACTACCTCTTTAGTAATTGACATGTAACTTAAATTTCTGACTATAAACCTATATTTTTTCTGTTTGGATTCTTAAATTAGAGTTCAATAAGAAACCATAGCAATTTGATTCACTCAAAACGGATTTAATATGAAGAAGTTATGAGTAAAACAAGATTGGATATTTTTGATCTTTTTAGCTACGGGAAATGTTTAACAAATCTATACAAATCATATCCTAGCTAACTTATATTGTATTATACATGTATTCTAATATATTATGAAATCTTGGGATACCATAGACACGTATGCAAATGTTTTGACATATCATATCGACCCATGTATATATATTATTTGGTACAACTATAGACACTCTATATGCAGTAATGTTGGAGTTAGCTATACAGGGTTGAGGTTGTTTCCAAAAATATATATACTTTGAGTTGTGATCTAGCCTGAGACGTGTATACACTGGGTCATGGATTGATTCAAGAAAATATATATCGATTTATTTCTGTACATCTAACTGTGGACAACTAGTTGTAGGTTACTAACGAGGACAGCTGACTTAATACACTTAAATCTTTAAAACATAATAAAAATGGTTGTAATTATATTTTGATCATACTTTGATATATATGTACATATTTGTATAGGTTCGTGAATCGATCCGTGGCCAAGTCTTATTTCCGAGGAAGGAAATATCTGTGAAAGTGAGTTATAGTCCCACTTTTAAAATATAATATTTTTGGGATGAGAATACATGCAGGTTTTATAAATGATTTACAAAATAGACACAAGTACGTGAAACTACATTCTATGGTTGAATTATCGAAATCTAATATGCCCCTTTTTATTAAGTCTGGTAATCTAAGAATTAGGGAACAGACACCATAATTGACGTGAATCCTAAAGATATATCTATTGGGCCTAACAAACCCCATCCAAAGTACCGGATGCTTTAGTACTTTGAAATTTATATCATATCCGAAGGGTGTCCCGGAATGATGGGGATATTCTTATATATGCATCTTGTTAATGTCGGTTACCAGGTGTTCACCATATGAATGATTTTTATCTCTATGTATGGGATGTATATTGAAATATGAAATCTTGTGGTCTATTGTTACGATTTGATATATATAGGTTAAACCTATAAATCACCAACATTTTTGTTGACGTTTAAAGCATGTTTATTCTCAGGTGAATACTAAGAGCTTCCGCTGTTGCATACTAAAATAAGGACAAGATTTGGAGTCCATGTTTGTATGATATTGTGTAAAAACTGCATTCAAGAAACTGATTTTGATGTAACATATTTGTATTGTAAACCATTATGTAATGGTCGTGTGTAAACAGTATATTTTAGATTATCATTATTTGATAATCTACGTAATGTTTTAAAAACCTTTATTGATAAAATAAAGGTTATGGTTGTTTTAAAAATGAATGCAGTCTTTGAAAAATGTCTCATATAGAGGTCAAAACCTCGCAACGAAATCAATTAATATGGAACGTTTATAATCAATATGAACGGGACATTTCACTTTCTATGTCGCCATTGCACTTTGTAAGTTCTCACTTCTTTATTACGCAACAACTTGACCTTTTCATCAAGAATGGCTATCGGTTCTTCAACGTACTCTAATTTGTTATTTAGAGCAATTTCATCTAATGGCACCCAAGTCGAGTCATCCGCAAGACACTTACAGAGATGGGAAACATGAAATGTGTTATGAATTCCCGCAAGCTCTTCGAGTAACTCTAGTCTATAAGCAACCTCACTAACACGAGCCAAAATTTTGAAAGGCCCGATAAACCGAGGAGCTAACTTTTCCCGCTTTCGAAACCGAATAATACCTTTCCATGGCGAAAACTTAAGCATCACCATGTCACCTTCTTGAAACTCAATCGGTCGCCTTCGTTTATCGGCATAAGATTTTTGCATATCTTACGCCGCCTTAAGTCGAGCCCGAATCATCTAAATCTTACTATTCGTCTCTAAAACCAAATCGGTACTCTCGATTTCCTTTTATCCCAGTTCCCCCCAACAAACCGGGGTTCGACACCTTCGTCTATAAAGCATCTCATACGGTGGCATTCCAATACTAGCATGATAACTATTGTTGTACGAGAATTCCACTAAAGGCAAGTGCTCATCCAAACTACAACCGAAATCAATAACACGTGCCCGTAGCATATCCTCCAACGTTTGATTCGTACGTTCGGTTTACCGTCCGTTTGAGGATGATACGCCGTGCTCATCTTCAATTGTGTACCCATATCTTCATGAAACTTATTCCAAAATCGAGATGTGAAATGAGTATCCCAATCCGAAACAATAGATATACGAACCCCATGTCTCGATATCACTTCCTTGATAAACAACTTTGATAAAGTCTCCGATGATATCATCTCCCGGATGGGAAGAAACAATGCATTCTTAATCAACCGATCAACTATCACCCAAATTGTATCAAATTGAGTTCTCGCCGTCTTTGGTAACTTTGTAATAAAATCCATGGTAATGTGCTCCCACTTCCACTTCGGGATTTCTAAAGGTTGCAACATACCATACGACTTTTGATGCTCGACCTAAACTTGCAAATACGTAACGCATTGTTCAACATACTTAACCACGTCACGCTTCATTCCGGGCCACCAATACTCTTTCTTCAAATCAAGGTACATTTTCGTCGCACCCGGATGAATGGAATACTTTGACTTATGTGCTTGAAAGGACCGCATTTATGTGCTCTGATACCACTTGAAAGGACCCAACCCGTCCGTAACCCGACAGATTTTTTTTTAAAACATTAATAACATTAGTATGACACTGCATTACGTTTTTCGAATCATAAACAACCACCACACAAGTTTAATAACAGGAAAACGTTTCGTACAATGCTTCGAGAATTAAAGTTTAGTATAATTCAAAATGTAATAACGACCCATGAGTTTAATTGCCAAACAAAACACGAGCATGACGTTTGGGGTTAAACTACCCAACAAGGTCGCATCCAAAAATACCCTCCAATAGCCCACTAGATGGGGGTCTCTAATTCAAAAGTATACCTTTGCCTTTGTCCACACCGGAACCTAAAAAGAGTAAACAACGAGAGGATAAGCAAAACGCTTAGTGAATTGTAAGACCCTAATCTTCATTGTACAGCAGAGTATAAGGTACATGAAGTGTGGGTGACCTTGTATATTAAAACAGAGGTCAGAGGGCGAACTGAGCAGGGTGCGCTCAGCGCACACTTAGGGGTGCGCCTGGCGCACTCCTCACTGTAGCCGGGTTCTGTTGTTTTATTCAGATATTTTGATGGGCATTTTGGTAATTTCACTTGTGGACGTGTTGGAGGCCAGTAGGTCAGATCTTGGGGTATCATTCACTTCATTTTCAACAACCTTATCTTCTTCACTTTAATTTTGGAGAGAGAGTGTGATTTCTTGAGTGAGAAAGCTTAAATCCAAGAGGAAGAAGTTGTTCTCGGGCCAAAGTGCGGGTATTAAAGTCGTTCATCTACTCACTAGCTACGTTGGGGTTGTAGTGGTAAGCTCTAATCTTGATTTCCCTACTTTGATTTTGTGTAGGGTTAGGGTTTGGGTAAATGAAGAACATAAAACCCATAATTGTTGATTTTGGGTGTTCTTGGGTAAGATGGAAATGGTAACTAACTTAGGGTTTCAAAGTATTAATTGATGTTATGAGTCCTAATTGGTTAGTTAATTACTAGCACACCTAGCTAATTGGTAAATGGGTGTTAGTTGGGTTAGTGGATGACCCGAAATGGGTGTGTTGACTTTAAATGAGTCAAAGGGGTTAATGATTTACCTAGTTTGGGATTATGGGTATGAATTACCCTAATTGTGTTATAGTTAGTGTTGATAGACCTTAATCACTAGCTTTTAAGTGATTGACGAGGGTCTTGACCCTTAAGGGGCGGTTTTGGTGAAAATGGGGCATTTAATGCATTTAAGTCATTAAATTCACTTGAGTGAATTGTTGGTGTTTAGCCCAACAAGTTTGTTTGTTGATTGAGTGCTTATTGTATTAGGTACTCGGCTTTGAAGCATTCGAAAGTATAAAATCATCACCAAATCGTTGAGGTGAGTGGAATAATTATATATGTATGTATATGATTTATTTACTTGTGGGGTATGGGTTAAAGTTCGATGTTGACGATACCATAACCTAGAGTATATTGTTGGTTCGTTTTGATGAGGGTTTAAGTTCGATGTTGGCGATACCTCATGTATGGATTTAAAGTTCGATGTTGACGAAGCCATACCGCTAGTGTAGTGAAATTCGATGAGGGTTTAAGTTCGATGTTGACGATACCTCATATGTGGGTTTAAGTTCGATGTTGACGATACCACATTTATTGGGATGAATGGGTATTAAGTTGGATGTTGACGATACCATTCGTTGAGCTAACCTTGGGATTCGAATACTAATGGATGTTGTGAACATCAATGCTTATGTATTGTGTTATAACGTATTGTGTTGTTGCATTATATGATATTGTTATACTAGCTTATGTTATCGACGATTTAGCGTTATACATTATAAAGGTATGCTAATTATGTTGCTAGTATGTATGCGGATGTGTTGTAAGTGTTTGCAAGTAAGTAAATTATATATTTATATGTATAATTATTGCATTCACTAAGCTTTGCTTACCCTCTCGTTGTTTATCTTTTTATAGGCTCGGGCGTTGATAAGGGTAAGGGCGTACGGTTGGATTAGAGATTTTCCGCTTGTTGTTTGATAGGGGACGCTTTTGGATGTGATAGCTTTTGGAGTTTGACCGAGATTTGGGTAGTTTAACCCCAAACACCATGCTCTTAGTGTCGTTTGGAATTTAAACTAGTGTGGTCGAAACTCAAACTTTTGTATGAAACTCGTAAAACGGCCGATGTGGGCCCCATTTTGTAAAATTCATTTTATTATTGAATCGTGTGAGTTTTAACCATTATAACATGTTGTGAAAAGCGTTTCATCTAAATATGTCGGGAAGTGGGAGATCTTTATTTGAAAATTGATAAAACCGGACAGAACTGAATGTGGGCCTGTGCGCGCCGCTCACCCTGAGGTGGTGCGCGTGGCGCACTCCCCTGTAATTTTTTTTTTATTATTTTATGCGTGTTCGATTGTATATTGGGTTGGGTTGTTACATGAATACAATAATTGTACACATACATATATAACCTACTTACTTGCAATCACTTACATAATTACCGCATACACGCTAGCAATTTAATTAGCATACCATCGCAAAGTGTGATGACCCGGAAATTTCTGATCAAATTTAAACTTAATCTTTGTATGATTAACATTTTCGACACGATAAGCAAAGTCTGTAATATTGATTCTCAAAATTTTTGAACTAATGTTATATATTCAGTTAACCTTTGTCTATTGACTAACGATTCATGAACATCTATTTGAAAATAGATATATATATATATATATATATATATATATATATATATATATATATATATATATATATATATATATATATATATATATATTGGAATATTAATTATTCATAAATAACTTGCAATGCGTATTTAAAAACTGATTTATGTATATTAAAAAGATATATACATATATATAATTTCAAGTTATTTAGTAAACGATAGTAACACTCGTTTATTGATTCGATTGATATTTAGATAAGTTAACTAAAGCGTTTAAGATGAACCAGTAAAATACTAATTTGCTACAGTATTTTCAAATTGCTACAGTACCCAAAATGCTATAGTGTTTTCAAAAATCACTATTTGCTACAGTGAAATTGACTTTGCTACGGTGAATTGCTACAGTAAAAAAATTGACTTTGCTACAGAAAAACACTATTTCAAAATGAAAATGTATGTATTATATGTTAACAAATAGCGAGACGATGATTTATAGAAGTAAATGACCAAAACACTCAAATGTATAAGTTATACCTCGAGTGGTATAGTTTATGGATGATTTAAGACTATATTTTGACAAAGGTACGATTCACGAAACGTAAAGTACAAGTTTTCTCAGTATACGATAGGATGTTCGAAAAACCGAAACCGGGACATAAGTCGAGTGATGACGTACGACTTATCGGAAAAAAATTACAAGTCAACTATGCATGTGAATTTAATATAATATATAATTAATTATATAAATTAAATATATTATATATATTATATAATATAATGTCGACAAGCTAAATGTTAAAAGATCGTGAGCTGGAAATCCTGCCCATGCGATCGCATGGGAGAAAGGCTTGGAAGCCATGCGATCGCATGGCACCATATTGCTGGCCAAGTCTATATAAAAGCTCGACTTCGGTTCGGTTTTCTCACACACATATACGATACATCTTATATTTATATTATTATTATTATTATTATTATTATTATTATTATTATTATTATTATTATTATTATTATTATTATTATTATTATTATTATTATTATTATTATTTTTATTAATAAGATTAATGTTATTATTAATCTAATTATTATTAGTAATATTATTAGTATTATACATAAAATACTACGACGAGGTCATGAGCGTGTCACTTTCAAAATAGTTTTATGAGCGGGATAAAGCTAAGGAAATTATGGGTTATTGCCAAGGAGGTTATGGGTAATGTTCGAGGGTATATTTGTGAATCAAACCTAGTGTTTATCATCTCCATTACGTCTACGTACCTTCCTACAATATTAAATCACAATATTGATAGGTAAGCATTTATATCTTATCTATTATATATTAATAGTGTATCCATGTCTAGTGCTCGAATATATATTTATACATACTTGTATACTAAATTTCGTCGTTAAACAGTTTATAATGAATCACGAATTAAATACATATATTACTGGTAAAAGGTATATGATATACATGTTTTCGGAAAGCTGGCGAAAAATCAATAACTTTTCATTTAGATATCAAATAGTTTCGATGAACGGATTAAAAGATATAATCAACTGAATTATGATTGACGTTAATTGAAATTGCTTTTGAATCTAAGATTTAAACAATTTGTTTACGAGATTGATAAAATAGATTTTAAATATTATCAGCCGAGTAAATGAATCCTTATATAAGATACATCTCGTTTTGTTGAACTAGTATCAAAATTGACTTTTTGAAATGACTTTGGATAACTTTTGTATATCGATATCGAGCATTAGGATTGTGATACGCTATGACCAGACCTAGCTTGATAGACATTTATTTACCAACATATGTTCTCTAGGTTGAGATCTACGGTTATTTGGTAATCCGTGTTTCGGTCACATTTTGGTGAACGACTTTATATGCTGCTAAGGTGAGTTTCATAAGATCCTTTTTACTCTCTACATTTTTGGGCTGAGAATACATGCAAATGCTTTATTAACCGATATACAATATTTATATGCGTGAGTTTCATTTGCTCCCTTTTTAATTGATTTTGCAATCTATATTTTTGGGCTGAGAATACATGCAAATGCTTTATTAACCGATATACAATATTTATATGCGTGAGTTTCATTTGCTCCATTTTTAATTGATTTTTCAATCTATATTTTTGGGCTGAGAATACATGCACTTTATTTTAAACGCAATGGATACAAGTACATACTAAATTCTACACCGAGTTTGAACCGAAAATCCCTTAGCTTTGGTAACTAGTAACTGCCGGTTATAAGAACTGGTGGGCGCGAGTAGTTATATATGGATCCATAGGGCTTGATATCCCCGTCCGAGCTAGAGCACTAGCCTTTTAACGGACATATGCTATTTGAGAAGCGTACACGTTGGTTTGCGTGTATTATTAAGATGATTATACAAAGGGTATAAATTATATATACGTTAAGTTTAGTTACCAGGGTGCTCAATTTCGTAGAATATTTTGATAAACGTTTTTGGATGAAACAACTGAAATCTTGTGATCCACCTTTATATACAGATTATGCACAATATTAAAACTATGAACTCACCAACCTTTGTGTTGACACTTTTAAACATGTTTATTCTCAGGCTCCCTAGAAGTCTTCCGCTGTTTGCTTATATGATAGACAAGCTATGTGCATGGAGTCTTATATGACATATTTTTCAAGAAAACGTTGCATTCACCAATTCATCATCATGTACCTTATTTTGACTGCATTGTCAACGGATGTACTATTGTAAACTATTATATACGGTGATTGTCTATATGTAGAAATCATCAGATGTCGAAAACCTTTGATTTAAATATTCATTTATGGTGTGCCTTTTCAAAAGAATGCAATGTTTACAAAACGTATCATATAGAGGTCAAATACCTCGCAATGAAATCAATGAATGACGTGTTCGTCCATATGGATTTGGAGCGATCGTCACAGTTGGTATCAGAGCGTTGGTCCTAGTGAACCAGGTCTTGCATAAGTGTGTCTAACTGATAGTTGTTAGTATATTAGTAAGTCTGGACTTCGACTGTGTCTGCATGTTAAAAGTTTTGCTTATCATTTATTGTCGGAAATTACATGCTTATCATTCTTAAGTCTATACACGTTTTACTGCATTGATTGCATGAATAGTGTATAGACAAAATTCATATCTTAGCGTACCTGTTACTATAAACTTTGACTGCCATCTTCCGAAAATTTCTCCGTAATTTATGGGATTTTGGTATTATATATACATATGTAAATTATATATCGGAGAATACCAAACTAAATCCTATAATCTATTTCATATCAAAAACCCTTTATCCTATCATATAATATGGATTTCTCACTTGATTCCTCGAACTCCTCGAGCTCCGAAAGCAGTGTAACCGGAATGGATCAACCAATCAGCCATCACCTATTCTGGATGAATTGGGGATGGGTTCGTAGTTTGCTTAATCATTGGAGACAAGAAGAAGGTGATCCGTTCCATCCACCACATTGCCCTCTTGGCGAAGAACCTGAAGCACTTACCGGCGAACCTATTCGAGACACCATTTTCTCTCTCATTTCCAGAGTATCTCGTCACGATAATATACTATCTCAAATTCTGGATCTTATTCATCCGCTCGTCCGAACCGCCAATCATCCCGGTGTAGTAGAAGAAGTCAACGAGCTTCGCGCTCGGGTAGTGACTTTGGAGAATATGGTGCAAAGGTTACAAGCACCAGCAATATCACCGGCATCAACAGTACCACCGACAACAACACCAACAGTACCATTACCACCACCAACAACATCCGCATCGCAAACCTCAACTTCACAATCTGTTCCACGAGCATCAACGTCATACGCACCGTTGTTACCAAGAAATAACAGCAACAATAACCGATGAAGTATTAACTCATTTTCCCTGAAGAAATTTTATGTATATTTAATATATGTGAATTTTGAAATCAAAATAAATTTTTTCGTACCAAGTTATTACCTGTGAATCTTAACTGGTAGGTACTACTCGGTTAATTCATATTACTAATATGCTATGATGTACATCCTTCGTTAATGACTTAACCATCGTTAACTACAATCTCTGTTTCCAACTCAATGAATTCCATTTCATAATAAACTAAGTATATTATTCAATTATATGGTTGATTTTATACTTTCATCTTCGATGTATTCGAAACTTTCTAGAAAACATCATTCGTACCTTGCGAAGTTAGCAAGAGTTCCATGAGCACCAACATGATTCACTGAGAAAATATCAATAAAACTGAGTATTGATTACATTAGTGAAATACTCCGTAAAGATTATTAAATCTTTAATGTTTTAGAGATTATTCATTTCTAATTCAAGTCAAAAATCAAATGAGCTTAATATGATATTAACTCATCAAATCTGTATTACATCTGAAGAAAATATACATACATATATTTTCATAAAGACGGTAATAAAAATTCTTTTGTACAAAATATTACTTGTGAAATCTTTAACGGGTAGGTAATTCCCGGGAAATATATAAGTTCATAATTAATATGTTATACTGTACATTCTTCAACTTTGATTCAAAAATTATTAAGTATGCTCACAGCGATATACAATCATTTCCATACAAATTCAATTACATATTCTGATATTGACGGATCAGAATCCAAGTCAAGATTTAACGGGTGACATCATTCTTAGATCTCTACATCTTTCAAAGCTATATTTTGACTTCAAAAATGTGAAAGATCCTTTAGCATTGTTATTTCTGAAAATAACCTTGCAATTTCTTTTCAAAGTATCCAGTATTATCAACCGTTCAACAAGTCAACGACGACCTTTCAGACTTGTAACTTTGGCATATACGTTTTTGTTATCGGGGAATCTTTCATGTTCCACCACATTAGCAGTAAATTTACCAACGACTTCATTGATCTTTGACATTCCCAAAAATCCTTATACTCATTGAAACCGTATCATGTACTCATCCACATCTTGTAACAATAATTGCCATACCAACCACCAGGAATTAGCAATCCTTATTTTGAATCTCGCAGCATTTTCTACGACAATAGTTATATATAGATAACATCTATCTTCTAGATTTACATACTTCGAATGTGAAGTTTCTGAAAAACATCCCAAACTATGAACTAGTTCTCTGAAATTGGAAAAATGTTGATGAAGCAGCAAAAACTGTAAACGACCTTAACAGTCAAAAGTTTGATGATAAAGAATAATATGGTGGTAAAGCTGAGAAAAAGAGAAGGTTTGGAACTGAAAAACGGATTGAGTAAAGAATGAAAGTGGCTGTGGATAAATCACAAATACTGAACCTGCCTTCAAAGAATCTAAATTATTCAGTATCTGCTGAAGCCATTAACGAATACCTTGCTTCCGAATCTAAACCCTTGCGGATAATATTCTTCATCATCCTCTGATATTAGAAATTCTAAGATATCATCGTATCTTTCATTATAAATATCCTCCATTTTCTGGAGATAATTCTATAATCATTCTTATCGGAAATCAATTTTCTCCTTGCGATATCTGTGTAACATCATAAAAGAAACTATTTTAGTTTCTAAATTCTGAAACCTTCGAGTTTAAAATATGAATATTTTTGAAGTGGTGTTGGGAACTGAAGCATGAGTTAGTATAATATAATGACACTTGATCAACGTGATTATATTACAGTAAGTCATGCTGAGTTTCTAATGGAACGTGATAAAGGTTCACAGATCCTACCCTCATTATAAACTATGTTACATAACTCTTTCATTCTATTTAACCTCTAAACTATCAAGAAAATAATTTCTTAATGATTCAGTCTTTTTCGAGGTATTCTGCTAATTTGACAAGTCAGATTGTGCTATTACCATTTCCTTTTTAGAACATTAATTATGTTCATTTCGAAATTCATACCTACGAATTCTGGACCATTATTCGCTTGATTTAAAGTCAAGAAGATAAAACAAAAGCATGAAGCTTCAAAATATCAATGGGAGTATATATAAATCACAGTAAATTGGAGAGAGTATTAACTGTGGATGTCAATGATTATGGAAAGACAGAAGCAGAGACATCGAAATATAAGGGAAGATATAAAACCCAACAACCACTCAGAAATTACAAACCGTGTATATCAATGCGTATAGCAATATAAAGACACGGGAGAATGAAAAACACTATAACCTCAAGGTAATGGTAGAAGAAAGTAATTTCCTCTGGTGGTAGATGAAAAAGAAGAATGACAGATATGAAAGTTAGGAGTATATCAAGAATCAGAACTGGATGAAGCATTTCACAATCTTATGAAAGTATGAAATGAAGAAGAAGATGTAGGAGTAGTGAAAATAATGAAAC
Organism: Rutidosis leptorrhynchoides; assembly: GCF_046630445.1. Classification (NCBI taxonomy): domain Eukaryota; kingdom Viridiplantae; phylum Streptophyta; class Magnoliopsida; order Asterales; family Asteraceae; genus Rutidosis; species Rutidosis leptorrhynchoides. The sequence goes on from NC_092336.1 coordinate 167,414,184, forward strand.
GGAAGAGGTCAATTTATAGCAAAATATCGGACGCAGCAATAGAGGCAGATTACGCATTTAATCAAAGAAAATCCTAATTTCCGCAAATTCTGAAAAAATCAAATCTTATTTAAATTATGAAGATTTTCTATTCCTTAAAATCCGGAAATCAATCGTTACTACATCAAGAGATAAGAAGCATCTCTATTCTCCATTTCACTTGATTACGATAACTTCTCTCATACGCTTCGAGTAGTTGGATTATTTTATCCATATTATTCAAACATAGATAAAACTCTATTATCAATTCATATTCGTCATTAAAACATTTTTATTGTTAGCCATGACGACCTCACTCAAATTTCGGGACGAAATTTCTTTAACGGGTAGGTACTGTGATGACCCGGAAATTTCTGATCAAATTTAAACTTAATCTTTGTATGATTAACATTTTCGACACGATAAGCAAAGTCTGTAATATTGATTCTCAAAATTTTTGAACTAATGTTATATATTCAGTTAACCTTTGTCTATTGACCAACGATTCATGAACATCTATTTGAAAATATATATATATATATATATATATATATATATATATATATATATATATATATATATATATATTGGAATATTAATTATTCATAAATAACTTGCAATGCGTATTTAAAAACTGATTTATGTATATTAAAAAGATATATACATATATATAATTTCAAGTTATTTAGTAAACGATAGTAACACTCCTTTATTGATTCGATTGATATTTAGATAAGTTAACTAAAGCGTTTAAGATGAACCAGTAAAATACTAATTTGCTACAGTATTTTCAAATTGCTACAGTACCCAAAATGCTATAGTGTTTTCAAAAATCACTATTTGCTACAGTGAAATTGACTTTGCTACGGTGAATTGCTACAGTAAAAAAATTGACTTTGCTACAGTAACTTTGCTACAGAAAAACACTATTTCAAAATGAAAATGTATGTATTATATGTTAACAAATAGCGAGACGATGATTTATAGAAGTAAATGACCAAAACACTCAAATGTATAAGTTATACCTCGAGTGGTATAGTTTATGGATGATTTAAGACTATATTTTGACAAAGGTACGATTCACGAAACGTAAAGTACAAGTTTTCTCAGTATACGATAGGATGTTCGAAAAACCGAAACCGGGACATAAGTCGAGTGATGACGTACGACTTATCGGAAAAAAATTACAAGTCAACTATGCATGTGAATTTAATATAATATATAATTAATTATATAAATTAAATATATTATATATATTATATAATATAATGTCGACAAGCTAAATGTTAAAAGATCGTGAGCTGGAAATCCTGCCCATGCGATCGCATGGGAGAAAGGCTTGGAAGCCATGCGATCGCATGGCACCATATTGCTGGCCAAGTCTATATAAAAGCTCGACTTCGGTTCGGTTTTCTCACACACATATACGATACATCTTATATTTATATTATTATTATTATTATTATTATTATTATTATTATTATTATTATTATTATTATTATTATTATTATTATTATTATTATTATTATTTTTATTAATAAGATTAATGTTATTATTAATCTAATTATTATTAGTAATATTATTAGTATTATACATAAAATACTACGACGAGGTCATGAGCGTGTCACTTTCAAAATAGTTTTATGAGCGGGATAAAGCTAAGGAAATTATGGGTTATTGCCAAGGAGGTTATGGGTAATGTTCGAGGGTATATTTGTGAATCAAACCTAGTGTTTATCATCTCCATTACGTCTACGTACCTTCCTACAATATTAAATCACAATATTGATAGGTAAGCATTTATATCTTATCTATTATATATTAATAGTGTATCCATGTCTAGTGCTCGAATATATATTTATACATACTTGTATACTAAATTTCGTCGTTAAACAGTTTATAATGAATCACGAATTAAATACATATATTACCGGTAAAAGGTATATGATATACATGTTTTCGGAAAGCTGGCGAAAAATCAATAACTTTTCATTTAGATATCAAATAGTTTCGATGAACGGATTAAAAGATATAATCAACTGAATTATGATTGACGTTAATTGAAATTGCTTTTGAATCTAAGATTTAAACAATTTGTTTACGAGATTGATAAAATAGATTTTAAATATTATCAGCCGAGTAAATGAATCCTTATATAAGATACATCTCGTTTTGTTGAACTAGTATCAAAATTGACTTTTTGAAATGACTTTGGATAACTTTTGTATATCGATATCGAGCATTAGGATTGTGATACGCTATGACCAGACCTAGCTTGATAGACATTTATTTACCAACATATGTTCTCTAGGTTGAGATCTACGGTTATTTGGTAATCCGTGTTTCGGTCACATTTTGGTGAACGACTTTATATGCTGCTAAGGTGAGTTTCATAAGATCCTTTTTACTCTCTACATTTTTGGGCTGAGAATACATGCAAATGCTTTATTAACCGATATACAATATTTATATGCGTGAGTTTCATTTGCTCCCTTTTTAATTGATTTTGCAATCTATATTTTTGGGCTGAGAATACATGCAAATGCTTTATTAACCGATATACAATATTTATATGCGTGAGTTTCATTTGCTCCCTTTTTAATTGATTTTGCAATCTATATTTTTGGGCTGAGAATACATGCACTTTATTTTAAACTCAATGGATACAAGTACATACTAAATTCTACACCGAGTTTGAACCGAAAATCCCTTAGCTTTGGTAACTAGTAACTGCCGGTTATAAGAACTGGTGGGCGCGAGTAGTTATATATGGATCCATAGGGCTTGATATCCCCGTCCGAGCTAGAGCACTAGCCTTTTAACGGACATATGCTATTTGAGAAGCGTACACGTTGGTTTGCGTGTATTATTAAGATGATTATACAAAGGGTATAAATTATATATACGTTAAGTTTAGTTACCAGGGTGCTCAATTTCGTAGAATATTTTGATAAACGTTTTTGGATGAAACAACTGAAATCTTGTGATCCACCTTTATATACAGATTATGCACAATATTAAAACTATGAACTCACCAACCTTTGTGTTGACACTTTTAAACATGTTTATTCTCAGGCTCCCTAGAAGTCTTCCGCTGTTTGCTTATATGATAGACAAGCTATGTGCATGGAGTCTTATATGACATATTTTTCAAGAAAACGTTGCATTCACCAATTCATCATCATGTACCTTATTTTGACTGCATTGTCAACGGATGTACTATTGTAAACTATTATATACGGTGATTGTCTATATGTAGAAATCATCAGATGTCGAAAACCTTTGATTTAAATATTCATTTATGGTGTGCCTTTTCAAAAGAATGCAATGTTTACAAAACGTATCATATAGAGGTCAAATACCTCGCAATGAAATCAATGAATGACGTGTTCGTCCATATGGATTTGGAGCGATCGTCACACAAAGTATAACGCTAAATCTCCAATACCACAATCTAGCACAAACAATAGCATATAACCCGAACAATATAATATGCTACACTACAACACATAACCATGGTTAACCAATCGTACAAGGGAATGGTGATCGCGAAAGACCATCGGTGTTCACAACATATGTTAGCGTACTTAACATTGCGTATCACTAACCCCCGGGTGGCATCTTAACACATCGATACTTCACCCCGGGTGGCATCTTAACACATCGATACTTCACCCATCAAACTTCCCGGAGTGGTGTCTTAACACTTCGACACTTCACTCGTCATATATCACGGAGTGGTGTCTTAACACTTCGACACTTCACTCGACGCGTGAAATGTGGTGTCTTAACACTTCGACACTTCACATCTCACGCTACACAAATAAATACATCATATACATACGCATATAATTATTCCACACACTTTATCGCCTAGGTGACGATTATACAATCCCGCAAGCTTCAATGTAAAGTACCTATTACATTAAATACACAATTAACACATAAACAAGTTGGACTACATTACCAACTCCTAACTCCTAGTGCATTAATGACTCAAGGTGCAATTATGACCCATTTGCATTAATGACACCCATCCCAGGTCAAGACCACATTAAATCACTAATAGCTAGTGATTATAGCCCAACACACTAACTAACACTAGTTTGAGGTATTCTTATACCCAACCTGCCCAACTTGGTCAAACATTCCCATTTGATCCATTTTAAAGTCAAGACCCACAATTGGGTCAAACTTGAACCCCATTAGCAACCTCCCACTAACACATAAGTGTGTTAGTGATTCAACAACACAATTAACCGTACAAACTTCCAAATCAATATGACTAAACCCTAAACCTTAGGGTTTCCATACATCAAACTTACCCAAATTCACCCCTTTGATACTAAAATGGGTCTTACAAACTACACATGAACAAACCCTAGCTATAAATCAAATTGGACTTGAAACTCGGAGTTAAAACTTACCACCACTACCAAAATGTAGCTAAAGATGTAGAGAACGACTTTAAAGCTTGGACTTATCTCTCTCTCTCTCTCTCTAAAACTCTAATTCTCTCTCTAAACGAAAGTGTGTAGGTGAAAGAGCGAGAAGTGAGATAAGGATAAGCCTTGATCAGTTTTTATGGTCTCAAACCCGCCCTAAAGTGAAAGGACCAAAACACCCCCTTAAAGTGGCCTCTAAAAACGAGCTTGAAAGGACCAAAACACCCCCTTAATGAAATCTGTATAGCAAATTAAATTAGGAAATCTAATAATTTAATAATTTCAATTAATAGATGAAAATAACTGACAGACTGACATATGGTAGGAGTAAAGGGAGAGTTGACATGTGTCATGAATTAATCAAGAATTGACACGTAGGATTATTGACACGGTTTATATAATGTATTGATTGATTGATTGATAGATTATTACGTCCATCGTCAAATATAATGATACTAATAAAGTATACATGATTAATGATTATGAAGGCATGCCATTAATTTAATCATAGCGTGGCCCATGCCAAATAAAATTAATCCTTGTTTTCATTCCCTAAATAAATTATCTTTACAGTTACTTAAGCCTTAATCAATGGTGTTGATCATCATCGTTGTATTTACTCGATCCGTATAATAACCGGCTTGCTTAATACGGACAAGTATAGTATTAGCTACTTTCACTTAGAAGAAAAGAATGTTTTTTATATTCAGGTTATCTATAGAGTAATAGAGAAGATGAGTATTTTTATTTATATGTAAAGAGAGTTATAAATTATAATAGAGCTTCTTCGACCATTTGATGGTATGTTTTAAAGTTATATCTTGTCATATATTTTGAATGTAGATGTAGATGTAGACTTAGATTTAAGAGCTCGTGCGTTGTACGAGAACTCTTTGACAAATAAACTTAAATCGTAAAATGCTATATCAATTAACGATATGATAAAGACAGTATCATAAGTATTATTGTGGGTGAACTACTTAAGTAATTTTTTTTTTACACAAAACACAGTATTCGAACAATCAAACTTAAGCCTGTGCGTTGCATGACAGCTCTATAAAATAGTATTCGAAAACGTTATTGTTGGTACCGATTAGATGTATGATACAATCAGAATGACAAAACCTTTCATTATTAATAGTATTGTATTTAAACCAAATGTATTGAAAATATCAGTATCGTAAACGTTATAAATGAATACAATTAAAATACAACAATAAATTGTTTATAGTCATTATTATCAAGTTTCATGTACTTTCTCCATTACACTTAAAAATGAATATAGTTTAAATAAAACAAGTACATGTCAATGAGATAGAAAATTCTGAAGCAATATGTATGGTAATTATCCAATGATTATGAATATATGTAGTTGTTCCGGTAAAATCAACACAGTTTAACAAATTTTACAAACGACTGACTAATCACCGTTGCAAACTAGATTTGACACTTTGTCTTTAACTCATTGGGCGATGATTCGTACACTACCTATTTTTAGCTATACACCACCAAACATGTTTTATAGTATTGTACTGTACAAATCTATAAAACACATTTAGTGGTGTACGACTAAAATTAGGTGATTACGAATCACTCCCCTGATTCAAAAGGACATAATCATGATAAGATTATCATGAATACAGTTTGAACAGTAATCAAAACAACTGTCCATATGATGATTTGACACTCTTAGATTTGACATTTTCATATTTTGTATTTATATATAGATATTTGATTTGATGATTGTTAATATAAATTAAGTTATATACTTAAAGTTTTATTTAAAAAAATCAAGTTTATTCGTTCATTAGTTGAATGGATTTTTGGATGAAAGCTATTGTAGTTCACGGGAGAGATTTATTAAGTTTGTATTTTAAGAGATTTGTTCCCGATGGTTCGGAAGGTCCTTGAGCTGCGGTAGAGCTTTGTTAATATGCAATAGCCTACATATCTATTCAAATAGTTACAAATGGAATTTTATTTTTTTCTACTTAGTTAAGCCATCACCTATTGAGCACGCAAGTTAACCCAATATGTGTCAAATAGTCAGGTGAACTACACATCCAGTCAAACTGTTACAATACTAATTATAAAAGTAACAACTTTGTTGACAACATTTGCTAAATTAACGTTTTCATCTTTTGCGAATGTCTTTTAAATGGGCAGACAAATTACAATTTAATGTGATTCTAAAATGATTTTATGCATTAATAACGTATTAGCCCGCCTTTGTGATTATTTACCCAGTAAGAAGTGATGGCTAGCATAAACATCATCGTAGCCGATAATCAGCAACATCGTAAATCAAAACACACAAACCTGCAGGGAGGGAATGAACATGATAATTACCTAAAAAGAGTAGAAATATGAAACCCAAGAGGCAACTAAGATCACAACCCAGAAGCAGTAACGTTCGAAACGCAATTATAACAATTAAAACAACAAAACACGAATTAAGCAGATTCATAAATGGAATTAGTAACAACCAAAAAAGACAACATTACCAAATTACCAATTAAAGTAATCCGTTCACCAAATCAACACGGGAAAAAGGGAAGCGCAAGACGACAGCAGTCAACAACTGTGTGCAAGAATATTGTTAGCTGCTACATTGAGTGGGCAAACTTAGATTTACTAACTATCGATAAGCATGAATGGCATTGAAACATGAGATGAAGTTTACCAGGCTTCGCGTATAGTTCTCGCTTGGTTATGTGCAAAGGTGGTTCATTGCTGCTGCTAGAGTTGTTCTTTCTTCAGGGGATATAAGTATGATACGCCTATAGTCACCATAATGCAGCCACCATTTGTTATCCACATTCGTGCCCCATCGAAAGAAATTATCATAATTACCACCCTGCAACAAAAAACGGTTAGGCTCGATGGCAACATACATGAAGGGATCTTTAAAGTGACTACGCAAATACATTAGTCAAGAGTCAAACTCTTCCTCAACTGATAAACCTAAGATGAGTTTGAAACCAAGAACAGGGCCAAGTCACTTCATGAGAAGCTAGTCATTCAAATTTATAGCAGGCGCTAGACTATTTACATGATTCAAGTTTCATGCTTCACGTAAGGTCACTAAAAATATCAACAAAAGGAATACCAACAAAAGGAATACCTCCATTTGATTAATGCTTTGGATTGGGTGAATATTAATGTATCATCATTAATCACTCGTTTCAAATTCTTCTTTCCACAATTTATAACCATTTATTTGATAATCTTAATGACAGTTGTTAACAAATGGGTACAAAAGTTTAACAATACTCTATGAGATGGACTTAGATGACAACAAATTCATCAAACTGGTGGATTACGTAAGAAAAAACAAATTCAAGTACTGATCTTAAACACCGCGCAATTATACTAAAACAGGTCAAGATTTCTACCTGACATTTTGTTAAGAAAGGCTGACATAGTGAAGTTTACTTTTTGATCTCATTATTACTATATACACTAACTATGGACAAGGCCCTCCAAAGGTATACCGCCACGTACCCCAAAAAATACTTTCATACTCTTGCAGATCACTGTTTTTTTTTTCCCTTTTTTTTTTCCAATACCCCCACAACCACATACCTCTTGCCACCACCACTACTCTACCACCTACCTCCTCTCACCGCCGCCGTCGCCACCACCACCACCACCACTTTACCACCATCAGCCACCGCCACCATCAACTTCCTCACACTGCCACCATATTTCCTCCTGCCACCAACGCCATTAATTTCCGGCCACCACCATTATCGTCTTCTAACCTCAACCACTAACACCACCACTTTCAACCTTCTTCCTACTGCCGCTACCATCATCGTCCTCCTTCCACCATTAACATTAACCTCCCTCAACATCCATCTTTAACCTCCTTTAATTTTCAGACAAATTTTTTTTATATAGAAATAGGGAAAAAAAAAAAAGTGGGTAGGTGGACTTAAACCACCAGCATCATCCACCACAGTCAGGGTGGCGGTTTGGTGGTGATAAGCGGTGGTTTGGTGTTTATGTTCGCCGTCGGCAGGGGCGGATCTTCACCAGAGAAATCGGGGTCAGATGCACTCAATGGTTTAGAATTATTATATGTATTTTTATTCGGTTGTTTGTATGTTTGTGTACATTATATATACTCCCTACTACATAAAACCCCACTACTACAATTTATCTTATTGATATTTTTAAACTCAATTTAAATTCAACTCTTGATAAAAACACTTTGATAAGTTTTTGGCGTAATTGTAATAGTTAAACCTCAACCATTTACTACATAATTACAATACCTACTAAAAAATTAAAAATGAGTTTTAACTATATCATTGTTTACAAAAGTACAAAATATTGTAAATAAGACTAACTACTATGATTATACTAATGAAACTATTAAGAACGTTACGTCGTTTGCTTGACCCTACCAAACCAACAGAATCTAACAATAAACGATTTCGATTGTATAACCTATTTTATTTTAGTAACACCGTATCATCACGTGAACGAATCTAACAAACTACTAAAGGTTTCTAAATAGGAGCAAATTAAATGGATGTTTTGGGTTGAACTAATCACAAAGTTTAAGTAATGAGATGGGTATGTAATTAAACTTGATAAACCATATTTGCTTAACCAGGCAGCCAACTAACCTACAATCACAAAGTCATTTACACCATTTTTTTTTTTTATACTTTTTCCCTCTTCCTTTTCATTTATTACGAGTATTTATTAAACGTTAATGTTGTTAATCATTTTTTTAAACGTTCAATTAACTGTCCGTTAACCGATTATAACCACCCTGCAGTGGAGCGCGAGTCTTTTTATACTCGTATATATATGGACAATGTCCACCAATTATATCCCACCACATCATCAAAATTACAGTATAACAGTAAAATTTTTTTTCTTCCCTTTCCTGTCAACGACTCTCAAGAGCTCTGGCCACCACCACCACTCAAGTCCAACACCATCAGCCACCTTCCACCGCAACTATCAACCTCCTTCCACCACCACCATCAATCTCCTGCAACCGCCACCATCAACCTTTTGAACAACTTGGTTCCTTTTAAAAAAAAACAAACAATCAAAGGAAATATACAAACACAACCACATAAACAAAAATAAATACAATCATAAACTTCAATATTACCGTAAACGAGAAGAAACGTTTACCATTAGGCAGCAATTTTGTTTTTAAAAACCCTAAACCACAGTGGCCGAAGTTCAGATCTATGACGTGGACGACATTTAGCGTCATTAAAACCCAAAAAGGTTAAGCAGGCGGTGACGGAGGGTAAACAGGGATGAGCATTGGCGGGTGAATGAGGTTGTTGGTGGTCGGATTTGAAAAAATTGCAGTGGTGTCGGCGAATTTGTTAGGGAGGAAGGAGTAGATCATATTTCAGATCTAGGTTATGAGAGAAATTGAAAATTGGTGTTCGGGGACAATTTTTATTTTTTATTTTTAAAGGAAAACTGAGGACAAATATATTAATGTAATTTAAGCAGTCACGTACTCACATGTTTATGGGCCATATTTTCAGCCCAAGAAATGCCAATTGTCTACAAGAGTCCAAGCAATGCTACATAATCGAGTCTGATAACATGGTTTATTCATGAAAATAAATATGAGAGTAACTTTAGTTGCATAATCTACACATAACAATAATAAAATAAATTTCATATGACCATCCAATTAACTTAATGTGTGGTGATTAGTGCTACAATAATAAGTAAAATAATTTTAAAATATACTTGACATTTTCCATATTTTTTAAACTTTTTTTCAATTTCTTTTTTCCTTTTTCTTTTTCATTCTTTATTTTTTAAGTTGGTAACATTTACGTCGCGGCGTTGAGGAAGATATGGACTGTCAGAGTGTTTGGGTGAAAGTTATTTAATAGAATTTTTACCCCTGACAAATTGAAGATTGTAAGATAGTTGAGGGGGCTGGTTTGTAAATTGAAGGTTGGATGTCGTTTTAACAATGTTTGAGTATATGTGGCGGTGGGCTCAAATCCTGTGAATTAGTCGGCACAATATGTACCAACTTTTGTAACTAGCAACCCTAGCGGTGCATCTACATATAATCATATAAGTAGGCGTTATGAAATACCGTATACAAAAATTATACGATTTGCCGGAACAAAATGACGGGTATAACCACATCATCAACCAATCCGCCGCAGCGCACGGACCACTAACACTAGTTATATGCAAAGCTAATAATAAGACCAGATTGCCTCATTGCAAATATACGGAGTATAATCTGGCCAAAATAAATATAAGAACAGGCATAGTTAAAATTCCAAGGTTAAAATTTCAGGGACATTTCATCATCATAAGTGGTATTTCTAATAGCATTTCTCTTAAGAGATTATATACATGATACACATGATGTGATGAATCCCACATCATCATCAACAGGATCAGAAGAACACCATGTTGCATTGATTGTATTTTTCTAGTCTCTTCTTAGGGACCATATTGACAACAAAAAAGATTCAAGAAACAACAATAACATGCAACATCTAAGACATCAATATCTTCAATGTAAATGCATCATAATCAGATGAATCATTACCCAGACTATAGTACTATACATTTGTTACCCACTATACACTTCCAGTTGTGTGGGACCTAAGTAGGTTGTAATTTAGTTTTAGATTTGGCAGGGAGGTGGGAATCATGTATGTTGATGAATTTATCTGGATTTCCACACTCAAAAGGAAGGGTGAATTTTGACAAAATACTATCACGTGCATCATTTATATGATTTTTTATTTCTTCACCAAAAGATCCATTAGATGTATAAGACATCAATCAGATAAATGGATCATCAGATAAAAATAGTTGTAAAAGACTATAAATTACCTTCCACTTTAGAAATTGCCAGGAGAGGGCTAATGCAGAAGATTAAAACTTCACAAAAATGTAAGCGTACCAAGTGTAGTCGCAAACCACCAGCCTTCCATCTGAGTGGTATCGAGCCTTAGTAGGGTGGCCCCGCGATTAGTTACCAAGCAACCCGTGTTCTATTCCGAGGAGGTTTTCTTCAGGATTCCCGCGATTAGTTGCCAAGCAACCCGGGTTCGATCCATGGAGTTTCCTACCTAGCATGCGTGGGTGCAAATGAGAGCATTCGATGCCTCTCAAGCCTTTCAAAAAAACCCAACTGTAGTTGCAATTCAAATACGGATAACAAATTTAAGTGTCTGACCTTGTGCTATGTTAATTTTGGAAAACAATAGGATTATGTTGACTATTACAAATAAATAAAAAAAATAAAAGAGGATCCATGACGATCTTAAGTGTTCTTACTCGGCCCAACAGGATCCATGAGTGAAGTTAACGCGGAGTGTTGATCCATATCGTTAGTTCCCTGTTGTGGAAAGCCACTGATCCAACAACCTGAAGTACAATTTTTCATACGTAAAATAATAGTAGCCTGTGTATTTCTTAGGGTAGCAATTCCGACCCATTTTAGTTATAGATTAGTCAATGGGAATAGTTAAGTGTCACCCAAAGTGTATTGCTAATATATGAAAGTTACTAAATCATTTTATTTGAAGATATGGATTATGCACTTGGTAACTTTGTCATCACATTTGGCACTTATTACTAATAAATATTTCAAAAGACAAAATGTGTTTATGGTATTAACTTGCCCTACCCTTGATTTATCTGGAAAAAAAAACTGTTATGGAAAATAAACACTCGCTTCGCACCCAGTTTGTGATGCCGATAATTTTACAATGATAAACATTCAGATTCAAAGCAACAAGGATAAACATTCAGATTCAGATTCAATTCAGATTCAATGCGAACAACCCTTGAATATCCAATAATAAAATTTGAGCTTCAAGTTCTCTACCTGCATGATAGATCAATAACTAATTGATAAAGTTCAATGTTTAAATTCAACTGTAATAAAACTTTATAAAAACCTTACAAAAGTATAACAAAACCTGTAAATCAAATAACTGTATGACACATGAACCAATTAATTATTGAAAACGGTTCCAAGTGACTGTAAAAACACAACAGAAACACAAAATTCGATATTAAGTAACATAATACTATGTTTTGAAGGACTTAAAATTACAGATTCGAAAAGAATGCTTCAAAAATCACGCAGATTCTGTCAAAATCAAATATATGACATTTGATTCATCATCGCTCATGAAGAATCAGAATAAAAAGTGCGCAAAAAAAGTAGACCTAATATATAATTACCTACGCGCCGATTCTCTTGATGATCTTTGATCCTCGCAACGGATTTGTGTAATAGTGTTGATTAAGATGAGGAAGATCATCCCTTTAATTTGAGTACTCACGTAGCAATAAATTCTAATAATCGGATTAGAGGAGCGTGTATGTGAAGCGTGGTTGAACAGAGAAAAAGTCAACAATGATGATGACGATGATGTAGTAGATGGATCAGGGTTTGTAGCGGCGTAGGAGATGAAAGCTGTGGCTTCTGCGTGATAATTTCCTTCAGCAATTGAGTTTTAGGGTTTGTATGCGATGGGATGCAGAGCCGCCGTAGGAAAAGAGAGGCGTCTGAAATTTTGGCGAAATAAGGTTTTGTGAAACATCCTACGGTTGTGCCAGCGTGGAATGTTTTAGTGTTAATTACTTTTAATTATGATTTTCTTAGAAATTAACACGTCAGCATGCTTGATTAAGATAAGATTAAGGAGTGACATGTCAGCAAATGCTTCATGATTTATAGTATGTAATAATAGATAGATAGATAGATAGATAAATCTGCTCAATTAATCGTCCAGCAGACCTTCCCTTAGGCTAGGAGTACTTGCTATATTCTCTTAAAAATGGACAGATCAAATAGGCCCATAAATTAAGCCCATTAAACAAGCCCATTAACGTGGAGAATGATGACGAATTGACGATATAAAATGATACTTCGTTTAACATAATAACCAGGGGCGGGTCTTCAGGGGGCAGGGAGGGGTTTTGGCCCTCCCAAAGTTCTAAATAAGTAGCTTATATAGTTAATTTGATTTAGAAGAAAAAATGGAGGTTAGATTCAATTTTAATGGAGAAATTTAGAAATGTAAATGTAAATGGTGTTGGTGATGAAGAAAGAGGATGTGGGTCATGTACTTTTAAACTTTTTCTTCAAAATAACTACTTTAAGTTTACATGGAAGTTCATTTCTAACCTTATAACTTTAAATTATTTCCATTCTAAATTCTTTCTAAATTAAATACTGTATAAATAACTATAGAGTAAATAATGGATATTAACTACGTCAACAATATGTATCTAAATTTATGTGCTATTTATATTTTGACTACTTAATATTTAAACTTAAGTTGAGTGACTAAATAATTAGAGTTAAAATTTACATACTTATATTATGTTCAATAAACTTTATTTTTCAAGTAATGATTCACCAAATTGTATCGAACGTTTTTTGTGAGACTATATTTTTTACGGTAAAAATTTTTTGGCCCTCCCAAATAATTTGTTCAAGATCCGTCACTGATAACAACATAAATCTATTATTATTGATCTTGGTGACGGTTTTAGTTGTTTTCATCTTTCATTAGTTCATTGTATATTACACGTTGTCTATATGAAATGGAATAAAGTTACTATTTCATTTTGGACGGCTTCATTTATTAGGCAATTCTAGCAAGGATCTAAAATGCAAAAAGAAAAAACATACAAAATAAGCATACTATTTTTACCCATTCAATCCGGCTAACATCTTTACTCCTATTAAAAATCTAAGAGAGTAAGACCAAGTATGGTTAAAAATCATATCAATTGCCCCCTTCAAACAATTATACGAGAAAATTACTCTATTTCTGTATCTCCATAGAGTCCAAGCCAATGTAGCCACAATCATATATAATCTTTGGTTCGTTCTCGAATGCTTATTCCAGCCGGTAAACCATGATACCCATTCCTGCCAATTACCAACGTCGGCATATCTACATTGATCCATGTAACTACAAGTGTCCAAACCGCCTGAGCTATGTCACATGAAAAAATATGACTTAAATATTCAATTACCGTAATCACAACTTTGGCACCCGATTTCTTGAATCTCTAAACCCCGCCTCGATAAATTCAATCTCGTAGGAAGTCCATCGATAGCAACACACCAAGTAAATATATTGATTTCTCATGAAAGAATACTTATCCATTTAGTCGAAGGATCAATCGAAGGAAGCAATCTATCATCTAAATATCTTCTCATTTCGTTTAGCTCGTACGACCCATCTTGACCAGTATCCAAACCTGTTTATCCTGCACATCTCTAATATTAGGTTGCCCCAAACATTCAATCATCACATTCTAAGATGAACTGTTCAAGAAGCTCCTCCACCGCCGAATAAAACAAACACACCTTGTTATACCACTTTGTTGTACTCCGGTTTAACTTCTCATAAAAATTTTCCACCACCCAAGACTGTTTATACCGTTTTTTTGTACCCGGTTCAATTTCTTCACAAGAACAAAATGACCCTAGTTGAAGTTACACCTTAGCTCTTGATATCAATTGTTGGATACAGATCCTAAATAATTAGAATTAACAAAACAAAACAAGGAGCAAAAGTATCATTGTGGTGACAAAAATAAAACGGAGAGAAAAAAACTCATGTCACAACTTTATTAATAATACAACGAAATATATATGACACAAAACACTAACCCACACCCTATAACTTCTAAAAAGAGCATTGTAAGATGGACTCATGTAGTCCACTACCCGCTTACCTCACCTCTTAGGAATCGGTAAACCATAAAACCAATTCAAGCTAAAACATTAATTAATATTAACTACTGAAATGATCCGTGAAATCACGGGTTTGTTTAAACGAAACAATTTAATGACATGTTTTAGGTATTAAGTGAATGTAAATGTTAAACTCATTTATTTTAATGACCCATTTAACTAAGAAGTTTGTCGTTGTTTTTACAAATATATAGAGACACGTATTTTCTCATACATATGTAACGTAATTAATTTCGTAAAAGTAATCCATATTTAAATATTAATAATATAATAATTATAATTATAAGTATTATATTAAAGTAAATAATAATAATAGTAAACTTCACTCAAAATTGAGTATTTATATTTATATTTTTAATAATAATAATAATTATTATTATTAGTAATAATAAATGTTTTTTAATTTTTTTAGAAATTTAAAATTACACTTTAGGAGATATTAATATTTCTTTTTGTAAAAGATTTCGTATTATTTTTTTAATTAAATTAATATATAATTATGACATCATCATCATTATAAAAAGTAAAGGATAATTAGCTTAATGATAACATCATCATTTTAGAGCTTTATATGACTATATAGATATTAATATTAATAAAATATCTATTAGACAAAAATAATGAATAATATCAAGGGTATTTTGGACTTTTCACCTTTTTCCCCCCTTTTAGCTAAATTCCATTTCACTATAAACACTCCCCACACTTTATTCAAAAATTAAAATCGACCCTTAAAATAGAGGGGTAAAGTGTCAAATCACCATTTTCATAAAAAAATCTTAAATAAACTCTACTCAAATATTCAACGGGTCATATCTTCTCCCTCGCAACGAGTTAAATTTTTCCAACACCATCGTTAAACTCGAAATAATTTACGAACACAATGTCACTAACTATACACGAAACGGACACTTTTTAAAACCGCTGAATATTTGGGGTACTTTTCATACATGTTGATTTTTCACTCGCAGGCTCCGTAACTATTTTGATCTATTAACAACAAACACATATGGGTCTTATTATTATTTTTTAATTATTTAGTCATTTTTTGGATATATCTCAGTAAATCTTCTACTCTTAAATCATACGAAGTGTTAATATAAGATAATGACTTAATTGCGTTAAATTTTTAAAAGTCAACAATTTCATAGCGAAACGCGGAGATGCACATATATTGTTAATTTAAATAAAATTTAAATCTTTGATGGGATATACCTTTTAGTTCGACTCGAGTTTCGCTTCAACGACATGATCGTTAGTCACAAAATAATTTTACAAACTAAACACAATAAAATACATTGAAAACCGAACCCCCGACGCGAAGCAATGGTTCAAAAACTAGTTCAAACTAAAACATCTAATTAAACTATAGTTAACTGTAGACAACAATTACTATTAAATCAAATATAAATGCCGGGGGCTCCGTTTTGAATGCGAGTTAAAAAAATAAAAAAGTCTTGATCTATTTTGTAAAAAAGAATTTTTTTCGACATCTAACATTGAAGGGTTGTTCCTTTTGTGAAAGTTGCTTCTTTTAGCGTTCGTTTTTTTAAAAAGTTAGTTGATCTATTTTGTAAAAAATAATGTTTTTCGACATCTTTGGTAGCATTGAAAGGTTGTTCCTTTTATGAAAGTTGCCTCCTTTATCGTTGAGGAAGAAAAGGAAAAAAAAAGGTTAGTTGATTTTTTTGGTAAAAAAGAATTTTTTCGACATCTTTTGGTAACAATGAAGGGTTGATTCTTTTATGAGAGTTGTTTCTTTTATCGTTGGAGACAAAAAAAAATGAAATGATGAAAATACCCCTGGTTACTATTGATGAATAGTGTTACAAGGTTTTGTCTATTAGATATATAGATAATATAGCATAAACTAATTAAAGCCAACACAACTCCCATTTCACTCATGACATTATCCTATATACTAACAGCCACTACAATTTTTGTAGTTTCAATACATTTTACTTGTAGTTTTGTAGTTTCAATACATTTTACTTGTAGTTTTTTGTTTGCGCTCACACTGCATTCGGCCCCTCATCTTTGCCTCAATTTACACAACGACCCCTCAAATTTACATTTCTTCGGGGGTAAAAAGTGTAAATATACAATCTTATTAAAATAAAGAAAAAACTAACTCCACCCATTTTTTTAGCGGGTCCTATCTTTTCGCTCGGTGCGAGTTAAATTTTTCCGAACCCACCGTTCAACTCAAAAAAAACTTACGAACACAACGGGACTAACTATACGTGAAACGGACACTTCAAAAAAAAAACGCTCAATATCTCGGACTATATTCAATACACATACACACACCTATAACACACTCCGTTAACTATGAATACGCAACCCAAAGGCCCCGCAGCATCGCGCGGGCTCATTTTCTAGTTTTAGCCAATTCATTAGTGCCACCCCAAAAGAGTTTAGACCTCGATCTTTCTAAATCCTTGATGACACGATCTGGACATTTAAACAAGGATAGAAAAAAATACTTAAATTTCCAAGAACCGACTTTATAAGAGGTAATCTTCCACTTATCGACAAGAGATTTACTTCTCATCTCGCTAACTTTTATGAAATCGTTTTATCAATATTTTCCAACTCGGTCATAGATTCATATTGGCTCCCAAAGGTAAGCCAGGATAAGAGAATGGTATAGCCACTCATACATCCAATGTGACGACTAGTATCTATTACTTCATCTTCAGATATTCCATTCCCATACAAAGTTGCATTGTTGATATTAATTTTTAGACCTGAAACAAGGTAAAAAATATGAAAATATTTGAGCATTAGCAATTTCTTCTCTCTTCCTATCCGAGATAATGAAGCATCATCGACATAGAATAAATGGAAAATATGAGCTCGATCATTTCCAACGTTAACTCCTTTTAAACACCTATTCTTTACAAAATGATTTAAGATTGATGTGAAACCCCACCATAATTATCAAGAATAAGAAAGGGCTTAACAGATCTTGTCTAAGGCCACTTGATAAACCAAACAGGCCACTTGATAAACCAAACTCCATTATTGCACTCCCCCATTCACCAAGATGGAAATTCCAACAGAATTCAAGCACATCGATATCCATTGTCGCCTTTTGCATTGAATCTGAGAATTATTGATGGGCGTCGTAGTACCCGTAAACAATGAATTAAATACTCTAGAATAGGTAAGTGAGATTCGTTCTACGAGAGATTGTGGTAAAAAAACAAGCAATTCTCGAAATTTGATTTGATTTAAACTAAAGTATTCAAAGTAATTATTATTATTATTATTATTATTATTATTATTATTATTATTAGACATATACTAATTGCCGCGCCAAAGTTGGTCGCTCCATCACGTATAAACAACAATGCAAGACAAATTTTCAACACAAACCCCCCAACAATGTTAAACATGCCAAATTTGCAGGGGCTAAAATTGTCAAATTAATATCCTTTTCACAAAACTCCACCCACATTATTAACGGGACGTATCTTCCCGATCGTCGCAAGTTCAGTTCTTCCGACATCACCGTTTAACTCGGAAAAAAATTATGAACACGGCAAAACTAAGTACGCGCGAAACGGACGCTCTTTAAAATACGCTAAATATTTCGGGCTATTTTTCATACATATACACAGACGCACAATAAACGATCCAAACTAACTACATCACACCCATGGTTCCGTCTTCCTTTTTACGCGATTTTCTTGGTTTCTAAAAACGCGCAAGCCATTAGGTACATTGGGTACTAACCACGTGGATCCAACGGTACGTTAAATGCGAATAAACAGCCGGAAAGGCCCCGCCGCATCGCGCGGGCCGATCCGAATATAGTTAAAACTAATTTAAACGGTTAACCTAAACAAGACTTAAACTTTATTAATTTAAACAAAGGGCATAAGCAAAATAACTAAAAGAAGAATTGTAAACAATAGGTTAAAATCCTTTATCCCTTCACAATTCCAATCATGCTTGCATGCATTAACTTAAACACTTGTCTTTATCCTTAATGTAAACTAACTAAAGTGGATCAAGCACAATATGTTAAATCACAATAATAAGTCTTGCAATAGTCAATAATCAACAAACTTGCATTATTCGTAACTTAATAAATTTACAAAGATTATAATCCAAAAGACATAAGCATTATAATCTTAAAAACCACATAAACTTGAATGAATAAAGCATACATTAATTGTTCATGGAAGGAATAAAGTAAAAGAGACTAGCCACGCTTGTTGGTGATGGTGAACATGGTGATTCTTGAAAAGATGGTGATTCTTGTTGATGAAGCATGTAAAACTCTCCTTTTATTCTTTAAAAGATGGAACTTTGGATGTTAGGGTTGAGTTTTATAGCTCAAAAACTGATGCCAAGCTCTCGAAATTCGTAGCTAAGGGTTTTCTTTATATATGAATCGAATAACTTGTCTCCTAAGTCGAAATCTCTCAAAATCCGGATGTTCAAAAATAGGTTGAAACGACCCTAGCGTAATTTACGTCAATTCTGGCGTAATTTATGCCACCACCTTAATCTCTGTCGTAATTTTACGCCACAAATCCAACTGTTAAGAACAAAAACCAATCCAATGTAATTTACGCCAAGGCTGGCGTAATTTACACCATCACAAAAATGCCGAATTTTCCTACATTTTATTAAATTTTCGTGCATTCATCTTCAAACGTAAATTTTCACTAAAAACTCTTAATATCTTAATTTTCAATTAAAAAGACTTGCAATCTTCATAGTCTACATACAATAATGTGTGTAAAATACGAAACAATCAAGTATCATCGTATGATCTAATTAACTGAATTATAAGCTTTCTTAAAATTAACTTTTAATAACATTAGGTTATGATTTTTTGACTTGTATTAATCAATGATCTCATGGATTTGTCTACCCGCAATAAAGTGCTTGCACATGGCTAATTACCATGTCAATCAACTGAACCGAATGGAAAGTAACTTGGTGATGATTTTATAAAGCACTCGAATCAAAGATATAGGACGATAATTAGAAATGATAGTCGGATTAGATACCTTAGGAATCAAGGTGATGAAAGTCGGAGAAACATCATGCGGTATCATACAGTTATCAAAAGCCGAATTTACAAAGTTAACATTATCATCTTTCATAAACTCCCAAAATGATTTGATTAAAAGGAATGCAAACTCGTCTAGATTAGGTGCTTTAGAGTTCCCACAAGACCATACCATTTATTTGGGGGCAAATGGTCCGAAAAGGTAATCTAAGTTACCCAATTTGACAATCAAGGTAACCCCCAATTTGGCTAAGCCCGGAAAGGATTGCAATTTAATTTTTGCTCACAAAAAGGATTGCGTGTTCAAATTGGACGATTGTAGGATGTTTCAGCTTGTTTTGATGGATTTCGAGCATTCTAATAATGATCTAAGCACTTTTTATGATGGAAGCAAATCTGAAATAACTTAGATCTCGATTTGCAAGTTTTGAAGCTCATATGAAGGTTCGACGACTGTTCATCTCGATTAATTGTTTTTCATGATGTTTTGGATCTATTTGCTTCACAAAAAATGATAATCGAAGCTCTTGGAATATGTTTCAAGTCTCAAATTGAAGTAACTCGTGATTTTCGATTTTGTGTTCATTGGGTATTACCTCAATTTTAAAAAATTTGAACACTTAATCCTTTTTGTTAGCAAAAATTAAATTGTAACCCTTTTCGAGCTTAACCAAATTGGGGGTTAGCTTGATTATCAAATTGGGTAAGTTAGGTCATCTTTTCGGGCAATTTGCCTTTTATTTGATTTCATATTCAGTGATTGACCGAATTGACCAAAAATTATCATCATCATTTAAAGTGCAGCTCGGTTGTGTATTAGACTAAAACTAACGCAGCGTCAATTTTGATCCGTCGTCCCACTTGGCAACGTGTTTGACGCCCTTGACGCCCCTAACGCGGCGTCAAAATTTGACGCCCGGGGCGTCAGTCGGATATTTGACAGAAGTGTTAAATTTGTTTCAGCCAATCAGATTTCGCTGCATATTTTTATATATTATTAATTAATATATTTTATACCCAACTACCAATAATATTTTACCACATCACTCATTCACAAATTTAACCCTCAAATTTGACACTCCCCTTTATTTAACTTCATCTATTGACCTTGCCACATCACCAAAAAGTACATCACTTGCCTTTGACGTCACCGCCAGTTAGAAACAGTCTTATTGACTTAAAAATCCAGTATGCACCTTCTTAATTGTTTTTCTTATACTAGACAAAGAAAGCTTCCTTTATACGCATATGATCGGTAGCCCATTCTCCATCTATCATAATTCCTTTAATCTCTTGAGAATTTTGTTTTTAATTTACCAGACAATGAAAACTTAGAGTTTTCGTCACTATCCATCACCCATTTTGATCGTGATTTTTGAACGTTGTCTACATCTTTAAGTTTCCGAGTATCACTAAGTTCATGAAGAATAGCAATCCTCTCCTCAAGCTCTACTCGAGATGTTTCTCCTTGATCAGCTAACTGATGTAGACTAATTAATTTTGCTAAAACAATATGTTTACCACTAAGATCATTCTCCTTTTCTTCCTAACCTACTCCTTTATCTTTAGTTTAGCCATATTAAATTTTTGAATAAATGGTACACGAGCAGATTCAACTTCTTTCTATTCGAATACAGACTAAATAATTTCATCAAAACCATCACATTTAAGCCATGAACAATAGAACTTGAAGGGAGTAGGCCCAAAATCAATTCTAGAAACATGGAATAAGATTGGCGCATGATAAAAATTGCCTTGGTTTAACGCAATATGTTTCACATCTAGGAACATATCTAACACTGCATGTGATACAATTACACGATCAATTCTACTCATTTTAGATGCCTATTTATTCATCGATATGAATTTCTGACCACCCAATGGTAAGTCATAGAGCCCATTGTTACTAATGAAATAATGGAACACTTACCCTTCATTATGATTAAAAGTTGAAACAAATCTTTCATCCTCACTTCTAACTTCGTTCATATCACTGATATCGGTGAAAGTCACGTTTTTACCCCCGATAATATGCCATAAAACAATAAAGTTGCAAACTTTATCGAATATATAAACATTTATTTGCTTTATTTTGTAGATCAAGTGATAACGAAGATGATGCTAGAAGAATCGGAGAAAACGCACTTCAAACAAAGAATCTAGAGCAAAAAAGGTGAAAATCAAGTTACGACCTCGGATCAAGTTATGATCTAGGACACAAGAAAACCAGAGCCATACAGGCATCCCACACGACCTGCCACCAGCAATACGGCTTACCAAGATCAGAGTCAAACGACCCAGACATACAGCTTTCCTGTTTGCATGGCCATGGAATACGACCCGTGCACATGGCCTGCCACTCCACACGGCCCTGGCATACGGCCTCCCAGGGTCTGATTTTGCCTATTTAAGGAACTTGAACTTTCATTTTAACACACACCTCAGATACATTCAAATTTCATTTCAATTCAAGTTTTTAGCTTTTTAGTAGTTAGTAGTTAGTAGTTATTCTAGCTTTTATTTTGGAGGATATTCCAGTGCCACTGCGACCTCAGGAAGACTATTGTACGCTATGATTTTTCAGGTTTTTATCTGAAACACACTTTTTAATTAAACATGCATTGTTATTATTTATGTTTGAATATGCGTTCTGATATTACCATGCTATCTTAAAGTAATATGTATGTTGCCATGATCAAAGTTTAGGCTAGCATAGTTATGTGATTATAGTACGATTACCGTTGTCATGATAAAGTTATTTCGATAAGTTTGTATGCTAGAAACTTGAGGATTGACTAACCTAAGTTGTGATCGAGACTTGTCCACCTATATGGATTTAGCTACTTTATAAGATTTAAGACCCTGAGTTATACTGTACCTGAAGCATCTATGAACTTGGAACGGCCAGTGTTCCCGAAAGGCATTTGATGCGCTTTTAGGATATGGAACCTAGGAATTGAGACATGAATGACCTAGTATACCTGATAGATGTTCCAAAGAGACCTCTTAGGATCTGTTATGACTTACCTAATTACACTAAATCGTATGATTCAACCCTATTGCTTGCTCTTGTTTGATTGTTGCATTAAGATTGTTCTTACCTCCGTGTTGTGTGTATCTGTAGGTTCTTATCTGTTTATTATTAGCATAACACTATAATTCCGTATAACGATTAGAATAGCTTGATCTCTGTAGAACGATGATAAGGTTGTTAGTTTCCCTAAACGTTTTGTCAACTTAACTCGACGAGGTCCTTCCGTTTGTGATTGTGTTCACTCAACACGACATGTTGTTATTCAGTTTCCTAACTGATAACGAGAGTTGAGATTAGAACTTAATGAAATGTCCCGTTCTTATTGATTAAAAACGTTCCATATTAATTGATTTCGTTGCGAGGTTTTGACCTCTATATGAGACGTTTTTCAAAGACTGCATTCATTTTTAAACAAACCATAACCTTTATTTCATCAATAAAGGTTTAAAAAGCTTTACGTAGATTATCAAATAATGATAATCTAAAATATCCTGTTTACACACGACCATTACATAATGGTTTACAATACAAATATGTTACAACAAAATAAGTTTCTTGAATGCAGTTTTTACACAATATCATACAAGCATGGACTCCAAATCTTGTCCTTATTTAAGTATGCGACAGCGGAAGCTCTTAATAATCACCTGAGAATAAACATGCTTAAAACGTCAACAAAAATGTTAGTGAGTTATAGGTTTAACCTATATATATCAAATCGTAACAATAGACCACAAGATTTCATATTTCAATACACATCCCATACATAGAGATAAAAATCATTCATATGGTGAACACCTGGTAACCGACATTAACAAGATGCATATATATAAGAATATCCCCATCATTCCGGGACACCCTTCGGATATGATATAAATTTCGAAGTACTAAAGCATCCGGTACTTTGGATGGGGTTTGTTAGGCCCAATAGATCTATCTTTAGGATTCGCGTCAATTAGGGTGTCTGTTCCCTAATTCTTAGATTACCAGACTTAATAAAAAGGGGCATATTCGATTTCGATAATTCAACCATAGAATGTAGTTTCACGTACTTGTGTCTATTTTGTAAATCATTTATAAAACCTGCATGTATTCTCATCCCAAAAATATTAGATTTTAAAAGTGGGACTATAACTCACTTTCACAGATTTTTACTTCGTCGGGAAGTAAGACTTGGCCACTGGTTGATTCACGAACCTATAACAATATATACATATATATCAAAGTATGTTCAAAATATATTTACAACACTTTTAATATATTTTGATGTTTTAAGTTTATTAAGTCAGCTGTCCTCGTTAGTAACCTATAACTAGTTGTCCACAGTTAGATATACAGAAATAAATCGATAAATATTATCTTGAATCAATCCACGACCCAGTGTATACGTATCTCAGTATTGATCACAACTCAAACTATACATATTTTGGAATCAACCTCAACCCTGTATAGCTAACTCCAACATTCACATATAGAGTGTCTATGGTTGTTCCGAAATATATATAGATGTGTCGACATGATAGGTCGAAAAATTGTATACGTGTCTATGGTATCTCAAGATTACATAATATACAATACAAGTTGATTAAGTTATGGTTGGAATATATTTGTTACCAATTTTCACGTAGCTAAAATGAGAAAAATTATCCAATCTTGTTTTACCCATAACTTCTTCATTTTAAATCCGTTTTGAGTGAATCAAATTGCTATGGTTTCATATTGAACTCTGTTTTATGAATCTAAACAGAAAAAGTATAGGTTTATAGTCGGAAAAATAAGTTACAAGTCATTTTTGTAAAGGTGGTCATTTCAGTCGAAAGAACGACGTCTAGATGACCATTTTAGAAAACATACTTCCACTTTGAGTTTAACCATAATTTTTGGATATAGTTTCATGTTCATAATAAAAATCATTTTCTCAGAATAACAACTTTTAAATCAAAGTTTATCATAGTTTTTAATTAACTAACCCAAAACAGCCCGCGGTGTTACTACGACGGCGTAAATCCGGTTTTACGGTGTTTTTCGTGTTTCCAGGTTTTAAATCATTAAGTTAGCATATCATATAGATATATAACATGTGTTTAGTTTATTTTAAAAGTCAAGTTAGAAGGATTATCTTTTGTTTGCGAACAAGTTTAGAATTAACTAAACTATGTTCTAGTGATTACAAGTTTAAACCTTCGAATAAGATAGTTTTATATGTATGAATCGAATGATGTTATGAACATCATTACTACCTTAAGTTCCTTGGATAAACCTACTGGAAAAGAGAAAAATGGATCTAGCTTCAATGGATCCTTGGATGGCTCGAAGTTCTTGAAGCAGAATCATGACACGAAAACAAGTTCAAGTAAGATCATCACTTAAAATAAGATTGTTATAGTTATAGAAATTGAACCAAAGTTTGAATATGATTATTACCTTGTATTAGAATTATAACCTACTGTAAGAAACAAAGATTTCTTGAGGTTGGATGATCACCTTACAAGATTGGAAGTGAGCTAGCAAACTTGAAAGTATTCTTGATTTTATGAAACTAGAACTTTTGGAATTTATGAAGAACACTTAGAACTTGAAGATAGAACTTGAGAGAGATCAATTAGATGAAGAAAATTGAAGAATGAAAGTGTTTGTAGGTGTTTTTGGTCATTGGTGTATGGATTAGATATAAAGGATATGTTATTTTGTTTTCATGTAAATAAGTCATGAATGATTACTCATATTTTTGTAATTTTATGAGATATTTCATGCTAGTTGCCAAATGATGGTTCCCACATGTGTTAGGTGACTCACATGGGCTGCTAAGAGCTGATCATTGGAGTGTATATACCAATAGTACATACATCTAAAAGCTGTGTATTGTACGAGTACGAATACGGGTGCATCCGAGTAGAATTGTTGATGAAACTAAACGAGGATGTAATTGTAAGCATTTTTGTTAAGTAGAAGTATTTTGATAAATGTATTGAAGTCTTTCAAAAGTGTATAAATACATATTAAAACACTACATGTATATACATTTTAACTGAGTCGTTAAGTCATCGTTAGTCGTTACATGTAAGTGTTGTTTTGAAACTTTTAGGTTAACGATCTTGTTAAATGTTGTTAACCCAATGTTTATAATATCAAATGAGATTTTAAATTATTATATTATCATGATATTATCATGTATGAATATCTCTTAATATGATATATATACATTAAATGTCTTTACAACGATAATCGTTACATATATGTCTCGTTTAAAAATCATTAAGTTAGTAGTCTTGTTTTTACATATGTAGTTCATTGTTAATATACTTAATGATATGTTTACTTATCATAGTATCATGTTAACTATATATTTATCCATATATATGTCATCATATAGTTTTTACAAGTTTTAACGTTCGTGAATCACCGGTCAACTTGGGTGGTCAATTGTCTATATGAAACATATTTCAATTAATCAAGTCTTAACAAGTTTGATTGCTTAACATGTTGGAAACATTTAATCATGTAAATATCAATCTCAATTAATATATATAAACATGGAAAAGTTCGGGTCACTACAGTACCTACCCGTTAAATAAATTTCGTCCCGAAATTTTAAGCTGTTGAAGGTGTTGATGAATCTTCTGGAAATAGATGCGGGTATTTCTTCTTCATCTGATCTTCACGCTCCCAGGTGAACTCGGGTCCTCTACGAGCATTCCATCGAACCTTAACAATTGGTATCTTGTTTTGCTTAAGTCTTTTAACCTCACGATCCATTATTTCGACGGGTTCTTCGATGAATTGAAGTTTTTCGTTGATTTGGATTTCATCTAACGGAATAGTGAGATCTTCTTTAGCAAAACATTTCTTCAAATTCGAGACGTGGAAAGTGTTATGTACAGCCGCGAGTTGTTGAGGTAACTCAAGTCGGTAAGCTACTGGTCCGACACGATCAATAATCTTGAATGGTCCAATATACCTTGGATTTAATTTCCCTCATTTACCAAATCGAACAACGCCTTTCCAAGGTGCAACTTTAAGCATGACCATCTCTCCAATTTCAAATTCTATATCTTTTCTTTTAATGTCAGCGTAGCTCTTTTGTCGACTTTGGGCAGTTTTCAACTGTTGTTGAATTTGGATGATCTTCTCGGTAGTTTCTTGTATAATCTCCGGACCCGTAATCTGTCTATCCCCCACCTCACTCCAACAAATCGGAGACCTGCACTTTCTACCATAAAGTGCTTCAAACGGCGCCATCTCAATGCTTGAATGGTAGCTGTTGTTGTAGGAAAATTCTGCTAACGGTAGATGTCGATCCCAACTGTTTCCGAAATCAATAACACATGCTCGTAGCATGTCTTCAAGCGTTTGTATCGTCCTTTCGCTCTGCCCATCAGTTTGTGGATGATAGGCAGTACTCATGTCTAGACGAGTTCCTAATGCTTGCTGTAATGTCTGCCAGAATCTTGAAATAAATCTGCCATCCCTATCAGAGATAATAGAGATTGGTATTCCATGTCTGGAGATGACTTCCTTCAAATACAGTCGTGCTAACTTCTCCATCTTGTCATCTTCTCTTATTGGTAGGAAGTGTGCGGATTTGGTGAGACGATCAACTATTACCCAAATAGTATCAAAACCACTTGCAGTCCTTGGCAATTTAGTGATGAAATCCATGGTAATGTTTTCCCATTTCCATTCCGGGATTTCGGGTTGTTGAAGTAGACCTGATGGTTTCTGATGCTCAGCTTTGACCTTAGAACACGTCAAACATTCTCCTACGTATTTAGCAACATCGGCTTTCATACCCGGCCACCAAAAATGTTTCTTGAGATCCTTGTACATCTTCCCCGTTCCAGGATGTATTGAGTATCTGGTTTTATGAGCTTCTCTAAGTACCATTTCTCTCATATCTCCAAATTTTGGTACCCAAATCCTTTCAGCCCTATACCGGGTTCCGTCTTCCCGAATATTAAGATGCTTCTCCGATCCTTTGGGTATTTCATCCTTTAAATTTCCCTCTTTTAAAACTCCTTGTTGCGCCTCTTTTATTTGAGTAGTAAGGTTATTATGAATCATTATATTCATAGATTTTACTCGAATGGGTTCTCTGTCCTTCCTGCTCAAGGCATCGGCTACCACATTTGCCTTCCCCGGGTGGTAACGAATCTCAAAGTCGTAATCATTCAATAATTCAATCCACCTACGCTGCCTCATATTCAGTTGTTTCTGATTAAATATGTGTTGAAGACTTTTGTGGTCGGTATATATAATACTTTTGACCCCATATAAGTAGTGCCTCCAAGTCTTTAATGCAAAAACAACCGCGCCTAATTCCAAATCATGCGTCGTATAATTTTGTTCGTGAATCTTCAATTGTCTAGACGCATAAGCAATCACCTTCGTTCGTTGCATTAATACACAACCGAGACCTTGCTTTGATGCATCACAATAAATCACAAAATCATCATTCCCTTCAGGCAATGACAATATAGGTGCCGTAGTTAGCTTTTTCTTTAATAACTGAAACGCTTTCTCTTGTTCATCATTCCATTCAAATTTCTTCCCTTTATGCGTTAATGCAGTCAAGGGTTTTGCTATTCTGGAAAAGTCTTGGATGAACCTTCTGTAGTAACCAGCTAGTCCTAAAAACTGGCGTATGTGTTTCGGAGTTTTCGGGGTTTCCCACTTTTCAACAGTTTCTATCTTTGCCGGATCCACCTTAATACCTTCTTTGTTCACTATGTGACCGAGGAATTGAACTTCTTCCAACCAAAATGCACACTTTGAAAACTTAGCGTACAATTCTTCCTTTCTCAATACTTCTAACACCTTTCTCAAATGTTCACCGTGTTCTTGGTCATTCTTTGAGTAAATAAGTATGTCATCAATGAAAACAATGACAAACTTGTCAAGGTATGGTCCACACACTCGGTTCATAAGGTCCATGAACACAGCTGGTGCATTAGTTAAACCAAACGGCATGACCATAAACTCGTAATGACCATAACGTGTTCTGAAAGCAGTCTTTGGAATATCATCTTCTTTCACCCGCATTTGATGATACCCGGAACGTAAGTCAATCTTTGAATAAACAGACGAGCCTTGTAGTTGATCAAATAAGTCGTCGATTCTCGGTAGTGGGTAGCGGTTCTTGATGGTAAGTTTGTTCAACTCTCGGTAGTCGATACACAACCTGAATGTACCATCTTTCTTCTTGACAAACAAAACAGGAGCTCCCCACGGTGATGTGCTTGGTCGAATGAAACCACGCTCTAAAAGTTCTTGTAATTGGCTTTGCAGTTCTTTCATCTCGCTGGGTGCGAGTCTGTAAGGAGCACGAGCTATTGGTGCAGCTCCTGGTACAAGATCTATTTGAAATTCAACGGATCGATGTGGGGGTAATCCCGGTAATTCTTTCAGAAATACATCGGGAAATTCTTTTGCAATGGGAACATCATTGATGCTCTTTTCTTCAGTTTGTACTTTCTCGACGTGTGCTAGAACAGCATAGCAACCTTTTCTTATTAGTTTTTGTGCCTTCAAATTACTAATAAGATGTAGCTTCGTGTTGCCCCTTTCTCCGTACACCATTAAGGGTTTTCCTTTTTCTCGTATAATGCGAATTGCATTTTTGTAACAAACGATCTCTGCTTTCACTTCTTTCAACCAGTCCATACCGATTATCACATCAAAACTCCCTAACTCTACTGGTATTAAATCAATCTTAAATGTTTCGCTAACCAGTTTAATTTCTCGATTCCGACATATATTATCTGCTGAAATTAATTTACCATTTGCTAATTCGAGTAAAAATTTACTATCCAAAGGCGTCAATGGGCAACTTAATTTAGCACAAAAATCTCTACTCATATAGCTTCTATCCGCACCCGAATCAAATAAAACGTAAGCAGATTTATTATCAATAAGAAACGTACCCGTAACAAGCTCCGGGTCTTCCTGTGCCTCTGCCGCATTAATATTGAAAACTCTTCCGCGGCCTTGTCCATTCGTGTTCTCCTGGTTCGGGCAATTTCTAATAATGTGGCCCGGTTTTCCACATTTATAACAAACTACATTGGCATAGCTTGCTCCGACACTACTTGCTCCGCCATTACTCGTTTCGACACCATTTGTTCCTTTCGTTCTATTAACCCCTGGTCCGTAGACCTCACACTTCGCCGCGCTATGACCATTTCTTTTACACTTGTTGCAAAATTTGGTGCAGAACCCCGAGTGATACTTTTCACACCTTTGGCATAGCTGCTTCTGATTGTTGTTGTTGTTGCGGTTATTATTGTTGTTGGGATGATTGTTGTTGTTGTTGTTGTTGTTGTTGTTGTTGTTGTTGTTGGGCCGTTTGTTGTAGTTGCGATTGATGTTGCGATTGTTGGGATAATTGTTGCGATTGCTGTTGTTGTTGTATTGGTGATTCTTATCACCATTTTCCTCCCACTTTCTTTTGACTTGCTTCACATTGGCCTCTTCAGCAGTCTGTTCTTTAATTCTTTCTTCAATCTGGTTCACTAGTTTGTGAGCCATTCTACATGCCTGTTGTATGGAGGCGGGCTCGTGTGAACTTATATCTTCTTGGATTCTTTCCGGTAATCCTTTCACAAACGCGTCGATCTTCTCTTCCTCATCTTTGAATGCTCCCGGACACAATAGGCACAATTCTGTGAATCGTCTTTCATACGTGGTAATATCAAATCCTTGGGTTCGTAACCCTCTAAGTTCTGTCTTGAGCTTATTGACCTCGGTTCTGGGACGGTACTTCTCGTTCATCAAGTGCTTGAATGCTAACCACGGTAGTGCGTACGCATCGTCTTGTCCCACTTGCTCTAGATAGGTATTCCACCATGTTAACGCAGAACCTGTGAAGGTATGCGTAGCGTACTTCACTTTGTCCTCTTCAGTACACTTACTTATGGCAAACACCGATTCGACCTTCTCGGTCCACCGTTTCAATCCGATCGGTCCTTCGGTTCCATCAAATTCCAAAGGTTTGCAGGCAGTGAATTCTTTGTAGGTGCATCCTACACGATTTCCTGTACTGCTAGATCCAAGGTTATTGTTGGTATGTAGCGCAGCCTGTACTGCGGCTATGTTTGAAGCTAGAAAAGTACGGAATTCCTCTTCATTCATATTCACTGTGTGTCGAGTAGTCGGTGCCATTTCCTTCAAAATAGTCAAATGGAACAAGTTAATCATACAGAATATTAAGAGTAGTTAATAGTATTTCGTAGCATAATATGAACTCATTTATAAAAGCTTTTTCTTCATATTAGCGTTTTATAAGTTTAAATTCGGGTAGTACCTACCCGTTAAGTTCATACTTAGTAGCTAATATACAATTCAACTACTACAATTCTATATGAAAAACTAATTATAATAATATTTCGCGTTCAAACTTTTATACAATATTTTACAAACTTACAATACCGCTTATTTTACATAAAGCATGAAATATAGCACACAATAACTTTGATACAAGATAGTTGTGAAGATAATTCTAGCTAGTACACAAGTCGTTCAGCAAAGGCAATAAAGACACGTAATTCATACGTCCAGAAACAAGTCATGCATTCTGGTTTTACTAGGACTACTTCCCATCCTTGGTCTTGTGCAACATAACCGTTATGGCCGTTGATAAGACAGCGTGTTGTAACGTCGTCAAAGGGACGAGGGTTACGTAATGTCCAACAGTCCCGTAACAATCTAAAAACCTCATTTCTTACCCCAATTACCGACTCCGTCACTTGTGGAAACGTTTTGTTTAATAGTTGTAGCCCGATGTTCTTGTTCTCACTTTGGTGAGAAGCGAACATTACTAATCCATAAGCATAACATGCTTCTTTATGTTGCATGTTAGCCGCTTTTTCTAAATCACGAAGTCCAATATTCGGATATATTGAGTCAAAATAATTTCTTAACCCGTTCCGTAAAATAGCATTTGGGTTCCCCGCAATATATGCGTCAAAGTAAACACATCGTAACTTATGGGTTTCCCAATGTGATATCCCCCATCTTTCAAACGAAAGTCTCTTATAAACCAAGACATTCTTGGAACATTCTTCGAATGTCTTACAAACTGATCTCGCCTTAAATAGTTGTGCCGAGGAATTCTGACCGACTCTAGACAAGATTTCATCAATCATGTCTCCGGGTAGGTCTCTTAAAATATTGGGTTGTCTATCCATTTTGTGTTTTTAAACTGTAAAATAGACAAGAGTTAGATTCATAAAAAAAATACTTATTAATACAAGCAATTTTTACATATGTCATAAAGCATAAGCACACTATATTACATATATTACACCACACGAATACAACTATCTTATTCCGACTCGCTCGTTTCTTCTTCTTCGGTTTTGGTTCGTTTTGCCAAGTTTCTAGGGATATATGATGTTCCCCTAATACGAGCCGTAATTTTCCACATTGGTTTAGAAAAACCTGGTGGTTTAGAGGTTCCCGGGTCATTGTTACAACTTAAGGACTTCGGGGGTTGACGATACATATAAAGTTCATCGGGGTTGGAATTAGATTTCTCTATTTTTATGCCCTTTCCCTTATTATTTTCTTTTGCCTTTTTAAATTCAGTTGGGGTAATTTCTATAACATCATCGGAATTCTCGTCGGAATCCGATTCATCGGAGAATTGGTAATCCTCCCAATATTTTGCTTCCTTGGCGGAAACACCATTGACCATAATTAACCTTGGTCGGTTGGTTGAGGATTTTCTTTTACTTAACCGTTTTATTATTTCCCCCACCGGTTCTATTTCTTCATCCGGTTCCGATTCTTCTTCCGGTTCCGATTCTTCTTCCGGTTCCGACTCTTCTTCCGGTTCCTCTTCGGGAACTTGTGAATCAGTCCACGAATCATTCCAATTTACATTTGACTCTTCATTATTATTAGGTGAGTCAATGGGACTTGTTCTAGAGGTAGACATCTATCACATAATATCAAACGCGTTAAGAGATTAATATATCACATAATATTCACATGTTAAAAATATATAGTTTCCAACAAAATTTGTTAAGCAATCATTTTTCAAGTAAACACGGTCGAAGTCCAGACTCACTAATGCATCCTAACAAACTCGATAAGACACACTAATGCAAAATTCTGGTTCTCTAAGACCAACGCTCTGATACCAACTGAAATGTCCCGTTCTTATTGATTAAAAACGTTCCATATTAATTGATTTCGTTGCGAGGTTTTGACCTCTATATGAGACGTTTTTCAAAGACTGCATTCATTTTTAAACAAACATAACCTTTATTTCATCAATAAAGGTTTAAAAAGCTTTACGTAGATTATCAAATAATGATAATCTAAAATATCCTGTTTACACACGACCATTACATAATGGTTTACAATACAAATATGTTACAACAAAATAAGTTTCTTGAATGCAGTTTTTACACAATATCATACAAGCATGGACTCCAAATCTTGTCCTTATTTAAGTATGCGACAGCGGAAGCTCTTAATAATCACCTGAGAATAAACATGCTTAAAACGTCAACAAAAATGTTGGTGAGTTATAGGTTTAACCTATATATATCAAATCGTAACAATAGACCACAAGATTTCATATTTCAATACACATCCCATACATAGAGATAAAAATCATTCATATGGTGAACACCTGGTAACCGACATTAACAAGATGCATATATATAAGAATATCCCCATCATTCCGGGACACCCTTCGGATATGATATAAATTTCGAAGTACTAAAGCATCCGGTACTTTGGATGGGGTTTGTTAGGCCCAATAGATCTATCTTTAGGATTCGCGTCAATTAGGGTGTCTGTTCCCTAATTCTTAGATTACCAGACTTAATAAAAAGGGGCATATTCGATTTCGATAATTCAACCATAGAATGTAGTTTCACGTACTTGTGTCTATTTTGTAAATCATTTATAAAACCTGCATGTATTCTCATCCCAAAAATATTAGATTTTAAAAGTGGGACTATAACTCACTTTCACAGATTTTTACTTCGTCGGGAAGTAAGACTTGGCCACTGGTTGATTCACGAACCTATAACAATATATACATATATATCAAAGTATGTTCAAAATATATTTACAACACTTTTAATATATTTTGATGTTTTAAGTTTATTAAGTCAGCTGTCCTCGTTAGTAACCTATAACTAGTTGTCCACAGTTAGATATACAGAAATAAATCGATAAATATTATCTTGAATCAATCCACGACCCAGTGTATACGTATCTCAGTATTGATCACAACTCAAACTATACATATTTTGGAATCAACCTCAACCCTGTATAGCTAACTCCAACATTCACATATAGAGTGTCTATGGTTGTTCCGAAATATATATAGATGTGTCGACATGATAGGTCGAAACATTGTATACGTGTCTATGGTATCTCAAGATTACATAATATACAATACAAGTTGATTAAGTTATGGTTGGAATATATTTGTTACCAATTTTCACGTAGCTAAAATGAGAAAAATTATCCAATCTTGTTTTACCCATAACTTCTTCATTTTAAATCCGTTTTGAGTGAATCAAATTGCTATGGTTTCATATTGAACTCTGTTTTATGAATCTAAACAGAAAAAGTATAGGTTTATAGTCGGAAAAATAAGTTACAAGTCATTTTTGTAAAGGTGGTCATTTCAGTCGAAAGAACGACGTCTAGATGACCATTTTAGAAAACATACTTCCACTTTGAGTTTAACCATAATTTTTGGATATAGTTTCATGTTCATAATAAAAATCATTTTCTCAGAATAACAACTTTTAAATCAAAGTTTATCATAGTTTTTAATTAACTAACCCAAAACAGCCCGCGG
This sequence comes from Rutidosis leptorrhynchoides, assembly GCF_046630445.1. Lineage (NCBI taxonomy): Eukaryota > Viridiplantae > Streptophyta > Magnoliopsida > Asterales > Asteraceae > Rutidosis > Rutidosis leptorrhynchoides. The sequence goes on from NC_092336.1 coordinate 167,449,296, forward strand.
TGTTACTACGACGGCGTAAATCCGGTTTTACGGTGTTTTTCGTGTTTCCAGGTTTTAAATCATTAAGTTAGCATATCATATAGATATAGAACATGTGTTTAGTTTATTTTAAAAGTCAAGTTAGAAGGATTATCTTTTGTTTGCGAACAAGTTTAGAATTAACTAAACTATGTTCTAGTGATTACAAGTTTAAACCTTCGAATAAGATAGCTTTATATGTATGAATCGAATGATGTTATGAACATCATTACTACCTTAAGTTCCTTGGATAAACCTACTGGAAAAGAGAAAAATGGATCTAGCTTCAATGGATCCTTGGATGGCTCGAAGTTCTTGAAGCAGAATCATGACACGAAAACAAGTTCAAGTAAGATCATCACTTAAAATAAGATTGTTATAGTTATAGAAATTGAACCAAAGTTTGAATATGATTATTACCTTGTATTAGAATGATAACCTACTGTAAGAAACAAAGATTTCTTGAGGTTGGATGATCACCTTACAAGATTGGAAGTGAGCTAGCAAACTTGAAAGTATTCTTGATTTTATGAAACTAGAACTTTTGGAATTTATGAAGAACACTTAGAACTTGAAGATAGAACTTGAGAGAGATCAATTAGATGAAGAAAATTGAAGAATGAAAGTGTTTGTAGGTGTTTTTGGTCATTGGTGTATGGATTAGATATAAAGGATATGTTATTTTGTTTTCATGTAAATAAGTCATGAATGATTACTCATATTTTTGTAATTTTATGAGATATTTCATGCTAGTTGCCAAATGATGGTTCCCACATGTGTTAGGTGACTCACATGGGCTGCTAAGAGCTGATCATTGGAGTGTATATACCAATAGTACATACATCTAAAAGCTGTGTATTGAACGAGTACGAATACGGGTGCATACGAGTAGAATTGTTGATGAAACTAAACGAGGATGTAATTGTAAGCATTTTTGTTAAGTAGAAGTATTTTGATAAATGTATTGAAGTCTTTCAAAAGTGTATAAATACATATTAAAACACTACATGTATATACATTTTAACTGAGTCGTTAAGTCATCGTTAGTCGTTACATGTAAGTGTTGTTTTGAAACTTTTAGGTTAACGATCTTGTTAAATGTTGTTAACCCAATGTTTATAATATCAAATGAGATTTTAAATTATTATATTATCATGATATTATCATGTATGAATATCTCTTAATATGATATATATACATTAAATGTCTTTACAACGATAATCGTTACATATATGTCTCGTTTAAAAATCATTAAGTTAGTAGTCTTGTTTTTACATATGTAGTTCATTGTTAATATACTTAATGATATGTTTACTTATCATAGTATCATGTTAACTATATATTTATCCATATATATGTCATCATATAGTTTTTACAAGTTTTAACGTTCGTGAATCACCGGTCAACTTGGGTGGTCAATTGTCTATATGAAACATATTTCAATTAATCAAGTCTTAACAAGTTTGATTGCTTAACATGTTGGAAACATTTAATCATGTAAATATCAATCTCAATTAATATATATAAACATGGAAAAGTTCGGGTCACTACACTTAACCCCCTAACAAACTTAGTGCTTTATTGAGGATAACCTATGAAGTTAAGACACATTCTAATTGTGCAACCCTAGTGACATACCTGCCTGATATCGGCTAAAAATTCACGTTTTTACCCCCAATATTGAGTCCCAAAAAGCATAAAGTTCCAAACTTTGTCGGCAAAATAATTGTTTTTTCGGTTAAATTTGTAGATTAAGTAATTACGAAGATAATGCAAAAAACGAGAATCGGAGCTAAATCGAAGATTCTAGAGTGGAAACGGTGAAAGACAAGAAATCAAGTTACGATCCAGGAAACAGGCAGGCCAAACGGCTTGCTAAACGCCCTGCCACTACAAAAAACGGCCTGCCAAACATGTGACGACCCAACAAAATAGCCATTGACGGCGCCGTCAACTTAGGTCCAGTTACGTGGTCATAGTCCCTAAATGAGACGCGTTTGACCAAAATTATGCCGCATTCATTTGAAACGTATAAGACTTGCAAAGTTTTAAGTTTACCAACGGTTCGACAACGAGTTTAAGTTTACAAAAGTTATAAAGTATAAATGAAATAACTTGCGACATAATATAAGTTGAAAATCACGAATGCTATCAATAGCGTATGCATGTATGCTTGACCCCAAGCAAGTAATCAAAGTGTGCGGAAGCATGTATCAAGTAGCCAATCAAGAACTTGAGAAACATATAGAAAACTGTCAACGAAAAACGTTGGTGAAATCATAGGTGTATTTGTAAACGTTGTTTTTGAACCACAAGATTTTGTATAAGTTGATTATCCAAATCGTTTGCATTCCAAAGATGTTGTTCGTTTGTTGAGCACCCAATTATCAAGGCTTAACTGAATGGTACATCTGAATCATTGTGTTAGAACCTACACTATATCCGAAAATATATTTCATCCGCCGACGGTAGCGAGCCGTCCGAATGAGGGTTCGTCAAACCCGTATGGCCACACAACATAAGTTCACTCTTACACTTACATCCTGCAAGTGTAACTGATGATAATTGGACTTGAGGATTTTTGTTCTAACTTGTACGTGGAATGTTTGTTTTCGTACTTGTGTTCAAAGTATAAAAGTATAAACCGTGTAGAGACCCGTCCTAATACATCCGGATGAAGTCCATATCGATTATAAACGATTCACAACAGTTGATTACATCGCGAGGTACTTGACCTCTATATGATACATTTACAAACATTGCATTCGTTTTTGAAAAGACAATCTTTCATTACATCGAAAGTTGACGGCATGCATACCATTTCATAATACATCTAACTATAATTGACTTAATAATAATTTTGATGAACTCAACGACTCGAATGCAACGTCTTTTGAAAAATGCCATGAATGACTCCAAGTAATGTCTCTAATATGAGCTAATGCACAGCGGAAGATTTCTTTCATACCTGAGAATAAACATGCTTTAAAGTGTCAACCAAAAGGTTGGTGAGTTCATTAGTTTAACATAAATAATCATTTCATAATTTTAATAGACCACAAGATTTCATATTTCCATTTCTCATAAACATACGTCCCATGCATAGAGACAAAAATATCATTCATATGGATTGAACACCTGGTAACCGACATTAACAAGATGCATATAAGAATATCCCCATCATTCCGGGATCCTCCTTCGGACATGATATAAATTTCGAAGTACTAAAGCATCCGGTACTTTGGATGGGGCTTGTTGGGCCCGATAGATCTATCTTTAGGATTCGCGTCAATTAGGGTGTCTGTTCCCTAATTCTTAGATTACCAGACTAAAAAAAAGGGGCATATTCGATTTCGATAATTCAACCATAGAATGTAGTTTCAATTACTTGTGTCTATTTCGTCAAACATTTATAAAAATTGCGCATGCATTCTCAGCCCAAAAATATAAAGGGTAAAAAGGTAAATGAAACTCACGCATAAAAATATTGTAAAACAGTTAATAAAGCATTTGCATGTATTCTCAGCTCAAAATATTTTGAGTAAAAAGGGCAAATGAAACTCACGCATATAAATATTGTAAATCAGTCAATAAAGCATTTGCATGTATTCTCAGCCCAAAATTTGTAATAAGTAAAAAGGGTAAATGAAACTCACGCATATAAATATTGTAAATCAGTTAATAAAACATTTGCATGTATTCTCAGCCCAAAATTTGTAATAAGTAAAAAGGGTAAATGAAACTCACCTAATGTATTTTGTAGTAAAAATACATATAACGACATTGAACAACTAAACAATGCAAGGTTGGCCTCGGATTCACGAACCTATATCATTCGTATATATATTTATTAAAACATATAATCGTAATCAAACAACTGTATATATATTTAGTTATGTAATTGTTATAATAATTTATAAGTTTTATTATCTACTCATATATTTTCATTTTATACATAATTAATAATATAGTTAAATTATGTATATTAATTGTATATTTTTATCTAAAGATCATTTATTTATTAAACTACTATTTGTAATAATGCTAGATTAGGGATAATAATAATAATGATAGTAATAATAGTGATAATAATAATAAATATGTTAATCTTAATAACGACAATTTTAATAGATATAGCAACTTTAATATTACTGATAATTTTACTATAAATGATGTTTTTACTAATAATGATAAAATGATAGTTTTACTTGAAATGATTCGTTTAATAATACAGTTGTAACAATAATAAAAATGATACTTTTTAGTAATAATACTAATTCTTAATAACAATGATAATTTTAGATAATACATGATAAGGATGATAAACATAATGATATGCTTAGTAATTATAATAATAATACTTTATATAATAATTTCAATAATACTAACGTTAATAATATTAACATTGATAGTAAAGATACTAATAATAGTAATTATAATAGTTTTACTACTAATAATAATACTAATGATAATAATGGTAATAATTTTAATAATAATGATAATACTAATAGCAATTAATGTTAATAATAATAATAATGGTAATTTTAATCTTATTAATATTAATAATGTTAACAATAATAATAATACTTGTAACATCAACAACAATAATAATAATAATAATAATAATACTAATAATAATAATAAGGAAATAATAAAAATATAATAACTACCTCAAATGTAAGCCTTTCTAAAAAGATTTGTCGCAGGCGGGACTCGAACCCGCAACCTCTCGGTTAAACCAAACGTCTCCAACCAATACACTGCAGCTTCTTTCAAGTTATAACCCTTAAATAATTTTTATCTAACCTATATCTCTGTCTGTTCTCCGCTTTTTTTTAAAAAAAAATGCCCCTTAAAGGGCTCGAACCCAAGACCTATTGCTCCAAGCAAACACCTAAGACCATTACTCCGCTATTGTTTTTCTGATCTAAATCACGGCCTATATTTATTTATCCTGTATCCATCTGTTTACATTTTCTTTTTCTTAAAACCCAAATAACAACCATCTTAACTCGCGATTTTTATCATTATGATCATTGAATTATCATAATATAATCATCATCATCACGGTTATAACCTTAATTAGTCGTCATTGGCATTCTATCATCATCTATATCATAATATTATCGATTTATCAACATAACTACAATCAAACCATCATCATCGACTATCATAATCATCATGTTTGGTTTTCATCGTCATCATCACATCTAACACCATCATAACTTATCATCTTCATAATCCTATCATGATCATCACTCCCGATACTTCCACCTCCATAGTAACCTTCACGACTCCTTGACCCAATAATAAGCCCAATCTCATTAGTAGTATAGCCGCAACAGTTGGCCCAAGAAAATAATTAATAAATTCGATAGACAAGTACTTGTGTTTATCTGTTCTTTGAATGGAATAAAAATAAAAACGTGGACATCATCTTTACCTAAACTATCGCCTTTATTGAATCACAATTTCACAAGTGGGATTATATAATGTGGATTGTCGGCCATAATTCTTATCCTTTTTATGACCACCGACAGAAACAAACCAATCATGCACTACCTCATTATTTATACTTCCATTATAATAGAACTTGGAAAACAACACAAATATTTCTTCAGCTCAAACAGACCGTAGGGAAGAAAAAATATCGAAGGAGTAGTCCAGTTGGTGATAGTAGTGAAGTTAAAGTAGCAGTTGCAGCATAAACAACGAAGTATGATTGGCGGTGGTTTAATGGTGATTGAAAGTGGTGTAGTGGTGGCGACCGAAGAATACAGAAGGATTTGAGTAACAGTCCTCTTGATAAAAGGTAGACTGAAAATAGTGGTTTTGTTAAATGGGTGTTGTTATCGTTCAAGGTTAAAACAGAAAACAATAACAGCGGTAGTAATCTGATGAAGATGGGTTTCGTTGATTTGAGTAGAGGGTGGTATTGGGTATATTAAGAAACCGGACAGAAGCCTTAGCAGAAAAGAAAGTAAATAAATGCAGGTTTCGCAGCGGTTTGGTAGTAATAATATTGATCATGGTTTGGTGAGTTCTTGACTTAAAAACAGAAGAAGGGCAGTAGTAGTTTCGCATGGGTTAGGTGGTGAAGGTTGGAGTTTAATGGTTGTTTGTCCATCGGACAGAAATAGAAGACAAACATGATAACAAGTTGAATTATTTTAAGTTGTAGGAGATGGGTTTGGTGGTGATGGAAGGAGACTAGTGGTGGGTTTCGAATATATATGTAGTGAATGGTGATGGTTGTTAATCGGAATTGAAATCAGAAATGATAAAGGTAACTAGGTGATTGAATTCTTTAATATTCTTTGTCCTCAAATTTAAATGCGTACCAATATAGATATATAAATTTACTTGAGATGTGACAGTGGGGATGGTGACTTAAAACAGAAAAAGAAGATAGGAGACAAGGAAATGATGTGTGGGTTTTGTTTTTAAATGGTGATGAAGGAATTGAGTCGGTGAGTCAGAATAATTGACAATGTGTTTGATTTTTTTTAGCCAGTGATTGCCAGAACTAATATTCGTTCAGTATGTGTATAAAATAAAAAGAAAATAAAGGTCGATGTGCAATTCCAACAACTCAGTACGATTTCTTCTTAAAGTTTATCAATATAGGAATCAAACAAATTTCATTACTGTAGGATAGCTACGGCTAACGATTTAGTATGATTTGGTTGAGTTATATAATTAATAAATATATTAATAATAAGGATAATTTGTATTATTTCCTACTAACTATACTAATTATAATGATAATAGTTTATAATAATAATTCTTAATATTAAAATCTAATAATAACACTAAAATAATAATACTAATTTTAATATTAATAGTAATAATAAAATACAAAAAAAAATTATTATTATTACTCTATTTTAGATTATAATTACATTTAATAAATAAATATTACATATTATTAATTATGTAGTAGTTAGTAATTATAATATATATATATATATATATATATATATATAGTGACATATATTTAGTATTTTACATTTTAATATATTACCATATACGTATATCATCAATTACGTATTGCAATCATGTATATATTCATCTATAATTGAGTTTTGTTATTTAGATAAACATATCAATTATTTATTTTGAAACAAATAATTCAAGGTATACATTTTAATCGTTGACAAATCATATTCGAAATCATTTATAGTTAAAATACTCTACATATTCAAATATTCAGTTTTGGTTATATTAAGTTATCTTATAATAATTCAGTAATATATTTAATTAATTATATATAACTATTTACATATATAATCATTTATATATACATTAGAGGTTCGTGAATCGTCGAGCATAGTCGAAGGGTAATTGATTACATGAATACAGATTCAAAACTTTCGAGACTCAACATTACATATTTTGCTTATCGTGTCGGAAACATATGAAGATTAAAGTTTAAATTTGATCGGAAATTTTCGGGTCATCACAGTACCTACCCGTTAAAAGAAATTTCGTCCCAAAATTTGATAGGTGTTGTCATGGCTAACTATAAAAATGATTTCATGACGAATATGAGGTGATAATAGAGTTTTATCATCATTGTGTAATTTAGATAAAACAATTTGATTATGCGAAAAGTATAAGAGAAACTATTGCAAAAGAGTGTAATGAATAAATGTACATTCATTTTATCTGATGACGTAGTTACGATTAATTTTCGGATTTCATGGGATTTAAAGGAAATCTTCGTAATAAGATTTGGTTCTTCGGTGATCAAGGGAATTAGGATCCGCTTCAAATGCGATCATCTGTTTTGATTGTTCTGTCGGATATCTTACTATAAATCCACTCCCGTCCTTTCCTTACAACTCACACCTTCTATTCCTTCTCCTCAATTCATACTTTATAGCATTTGTTAATATGCTCCATCCAGTTCTGATCCTTGATATACTTCTAACCTTCATATTTGTCATTCTTCTCTTTCATCTACCACCGGAGGATTTTATTTACTTATACTATTATCTTGGGGTTATAGTGTTATTAATTTTCCCGTGCCTTTACGTGGAAATACGTATTGATATGCACGGTTTGTAATTTATGTGATGTTGTCGAGCTTTATATTTTCTTTTATATTCAAGCGTTCCATACTTTTGTCTCCTCTTCCCGACTACAAGTCAAGCGAATAATGGTCCGAAATTCGTAGGTATGGATTTTCGAATGAACATGACTAATGTTCCACGAGAGAGATTGTTATAGCACGATCTTGGTTGGTTAAATTACGAGGATTCAAGGAAAAAGATAAAACTATCAAGAAGATATATTCTTGATATGTTTAGAGATTGAGTAGAATGCCAGAGTCGTGTAAATGGCACATGATGACGGTATGTTCTGTGAATCATCACGTTCCATTAGAAACTCAGCATGAATTACTGTAATATAATCACGTTGATCAAGTGTCATTATATTATACTAACTCATGCTTCAGTTCCCAACACTACTTCAAAAACATTCATAATTTAAAGTCGAAGGTTTACAGAATATAGAAACTAAACAGTTTCCTTTATGATGTGATACAGATAGCACAGAGATATAATTGATATCGGACAAGAATATTTATGAAGATGTCTTCAGAAATATTGAGAATATTTATAATGAAAGATACGATGATATCTTAGGATTTCAGAATCAAATTGTGATGAATAAATTCATTCACGATGATTTAGAGTGGTTAAGGTGAAATGTCCCGTTCTTATTGATTAAAAACGTTCCATATTAATTGATTTCGTTGCGAGGTTTTGACCTCTATATGAGACGTTTTTCAAAGACTGCATTCATTTTTAAACAAACCATAACCTTTATTTCATCAATAAAGGTTTAAAAAGCTTTACGTAGATTATCAAATAATGATAATCTAAAATATCCTGTTTACACACGACCATTACATAATGGTTTACAATACAAATATGTTACAACAAAATAAGTTTCTTGAATGCAGTTTTTACACAATATCATACAAGCATGGACTCCAAATCTTGTCCTTATTTAAGTATGCGACAGCGGAAGCTCTTAATAATCACCTGAGAATAAACATGCTTAAAACGTCAACAAAAATGTTGGTGAATTATAGGTTTAACCTATATATATCAAATCGTAACAATAGACCACAAGATTTAATATTTCAATACACATCCCATACATAGAGATAAAAATCATTCATATGGTGAACACCTGGTAACCGACATTAACAAGATGCATATATAAGAATATCCCCATCATTCCGGGACACCCTTCGGATATGATATAAATTTCGAAGTACTAAAGTATCCGGTACTTGGGATGGGGTTTGTTAGGCCCAATAGATCTATCTTTAGGATTCGCGTCAATTAGGGTGTCTGTTCCCTAATTCTTAGATTACCAGACTTAATAAAAAGGGGCATATTCGATTTCGATAATTCAACCATAGAATGTAGTTTCACGTACTTGTGTCTATTTTGTAAATCATTTATAAAACCTGCATGTATTCTCATCCCAAAAATATTAGATTTTAAAAGTGGGACTATAACTCACTTTCACAGATTTTTACTTCGTCGGGAAGTAAGACTTGGCCACTGTTGATTCACGAACCTATAACAATATATACATATATATTAAAGTATGTTCAAAATATATTTACAACACTTTTAATATATTTTGATGTTTTAAGTTTATTAAGTCAGCTGTCCTCGTTAGTAACCTATAACTAGTTGTCCACAGTTAGATGTACAGAAATAAATCGATAAATATTATCTTGAATCAATCCACGACCCAGTTTATACGTATCTCAGTATTGATCACAACTCAAACTATATATATTTTGGAATCAACCTCAACCCTGTATAGCTAACTCCAACATTCACATATAGAGTGTCTATGGTTGTTCCGAAATATATATAGATGTGTCGACATGATAGGTCGAAACATTGTATACGTGTCTATGGTATCTCAAGATTACATAATATACAATACAAGTTGATTAAGTTATGGTTGGAATAGATTTGTTACCAATTTTCACGTAGCTAAAATGAGAAAAATTATCCAATCTTGTTTTACCCATAACTTCTTCATTTTAAATCCGTTTTGAGTGAATCAAATTGCTATGATTTCATATTGAACTCTATTTTATGAATCTAAACAGAAAAAGTATAGGTTTATAGTCGGAAAAATAAGTTACAAGTCGTTTTTGTAAAGGTAGTCATTTCAGTCGAAAGAACGACGTCTAGATGACCATTTTAGAAAACATACTTCCACTTTGAGTTTAACCATAATTTTTGGATATAGTTTCATGTTCATAATAAAAATCATTTTCTCAGAATAACAACTTTTAAATCAAAGTTTATCATAGTTTTTAATTAACTAACCCAAAACAGCCCGCGGTGTTACTACGACGGCGTAAATCCGGTTTTACGGTGTTTTTCGTGTTTCCAGGTTTTAAATCATTAAGTTAGCATATCATATAGATATAGAACATGTGTTTAGTTGATTTTAAAAGTCAAGTTAGAAGGATTAACTTTTGTTTGCGAACAAGTTTAGAATTAACTAAACTATGTTCTAGTGATTACAAGTTTAAACCTTCGAATAAGATAGCTTTATATGTATGAATCGAATGATGTTATGAACATCATTACTACCTTAATTTCCTTGGATAAACCTACTGGAAAAGAGAAAAATGGATCTAGCTTCAATGGATCCTTGGATGGCTCGAAGTTCTTGAAGCAGAATCATGACACGAAAACAAGTTCAAGTAAGATCATCACTTGAAATAAGATTGTTATAGTTATAGAAATTGAAACAAAGTTTGAATATGATTATTACCTTGTATTAGAATGATAACCTACTGTAATAAACAAAGATTTCTTGAGGTTGGATGATCACCTTACAAGATTGGAAGTGAGCTAGCAAACTTGAAAGTATTCTTGATTTTATGAAACTAGAACTTTTAGAATTTATGAAGAACACTTAGAACTTGAAGATAGAACTTGAGAGAGATCAATTAGATGAAGAAAATTGAAGAATGAAAGTGTTTGTAGGTGTTTTTGGTCGTTGGTGTATGGATTAGATATAAAGGATATGTAATTTTGTTTTCATGTAAATAAGTCATGAATGATTACTCATATTTTTGTAATCTTATGAGATATTTCATGCTAGTTGCCAAATGATGGTTCCCACATGTGTTAGGTGACTCACATGGGCTGCTAAGAGCTGATCATTGGAGTGTATATACCAATAGTACATACATCTAAAAGCTGTGTATTGTACGAGTACGAATACGGGTGCATACGAGTAGAATTGTTGATGAAACTGAACGAGGATTTAATTGTAAGCATTTTTGTTAAGTAGAAGTATTTTGATAAGTGTATTGAAGTCTTTCAAAAGTGTATAAATACATATTAAAACACTACATGTATATACATTTTAACTGAGTCGTTAAGTCATCGTTAGTCGTTACATGTAAGTGTTGTTTTGAAACCTTTAGGTTAACGATCTTGTTAAATGTTGTTAACCCAATGTTTATAATATCAAATGAGATTTTAAATTATTATATTATCATGATATTATCATGTATGAATATCTCTTAATATGATATATATACATTAAATGTCTTTACAACGATAATCGTTACATATATGTCTCGTTTAAAAATCATTAAGTTAGTAGTCTTGTTTTTACATATGTAGTTCATTGTTAATATACTTTATGATATGTTTTCTTATCATAGTATCATGTTAACTATATATATATATATCCATATATATGTCATCATATAGTTTTTACAAGTTTTAACGTTCGTGAATCACCGATCAACTTGGGTTGTCAATTGTCTATATGAAACATATTTCAATTAATCAAGTCTTAACAAGTTTGATTGCTTAACATGTTGGAAACATTTAATCATGTAAATATCAATCTCAATTAATATATATAAACATGGAAAAGTTCGGGTCACTACAGTACCTACCCGTTAAATAAATTTCGTCCCGAAATTTTAAGCTGTTAAAGGTGTTGACGAATCTTCTGGAAATAGATGCGAGTATTTCTTCTTCATCTGATCTTCACGCTCCCAGGTGAACTCGGGTCCTCTACGAGCATTCCATCGAACCTTAACAATTGGTATCTTGTTTTGCTTAAGTCTTTTAACCTCACGATCCATTATTTCGACGGGTTCTTCGATGAATTGAAGTTTTTCGTTGATTTGGATTTCATCTAACGGAATAGTGAGATCTTCTTTAGCAAAACATTTCTTTAAATTCGAGACGTGGAAAGTGTTATGTACAGCCGCGAGTTGTTGAGGTAACTCTAGTCGGTAAGCTACTGGTCCGACACGATCAATAATCTTGAATGGTCCAATATACCTTGGATTTAATTTCCCTCGTTTACCAAATCGAACAACGCCTTTCCAAGGTGCAACTTTAAGCATGACCATCTCTCCAATTTCAAATTCTATATCTTTTCTTTTAATGTCAGCGTAGCTCTTTTGTCGACTTTGGGCGGTTTTCAACCGTTGTTGAATTTGGATGATCTTCTCGGTAGTTTCTTGTATAATCTCCGGACCCGTAATCTGTCTATCCCCCACTTCACTCCAACAAATCGGAGACCTGCACTTTCTACCATAAAGTGCTTCAAACGGCGCCATCTCAATGCTTGAATGGTAGCTGTTGTTGTAGGAAAATTCTGCTAACGGTAGATGTCGATCCCAACTGTTTCCGAAATCAATAACACATGCTCGTAGCATGTCTTCAAGCGTTTGTATCGTCCTTTCGCTCTGCCCATCAGTTTGTGGATGATAGGCAGTACTCATGTCTAGACGAGTTCCTAATGCTTGCTGTAATGTCTGCCAGAATCTTGAAATAAATCTGCCATCCCTATCAGAGATAATAGAGATTGGTATTCCATGTCTGGAGACGACTTCCTTCAAATACAGTCGTGATAACTTCTCCATCTTATCATCTTCTCTTATTGGTAGGAAGTGTGCTGATTTGGTGAGACGATCAACTATTACCCAAATAGTATCAAAACCACTTGCAGTCCTTGGCAATTTAGTGATGAAATCCATGGTAATGTTTTCCCATTTCCATTCCGGGATTTCGGGTTGTTGAAGTAGACCTGATGGTTTCTGATGCTCAGCTTTGACCTTAGAACACGTCAAACATTCTCCTACGTATTTAGCAACATCGACTTTCATACCCGGCCACCAAAAATGTTTCTTGAGATCCTTGTACATCTTCCCCGTTCCAGGATGTATTGAGTATCTGGTTTTATGAGCTTCTCTAAGTACCATTTCTCTCATATCTCCAAATTTTGGTACCCAAATCCTTTCAGCCCTATACCGGGTTCCGTCTTCCCGAATATTAAGATGCTTCTCCGATCCTTTGGGTATTTCATCCTTTAAATTTCCCTCTTTTAAAACTCCTTGTTGCGCCTCCTTTATTTGAGTAGTAATGTTATTATGAATCATTATATTCATAGATTTTACTCGAATGGGTTCTCTGTCCTTCCTGCTCAAGGCATCGGCTACCACATTTGCCTTCCCCGGGTGGTAACGAATCTCAAAGTCGTAATCATTCAATAATTCAATCCACCTACGCTGCCTCATATTCAGTTGTTTCTGATTAAATATGTGTTGAAGACTTTTGTGGTCGGTATATATAATACTTTTGACCCCATATAAGTAGTGCCTCCAAGTCTTTAATGCAAAAACAACCGCGCCTAATTCCAAATCATGCGTCGTATAATTTTGTTCGTGAATCTTCAATTGTCTAGACGCATAAGCAATCACCTTCGTTCGTTGCATTAATACACAACCGAGACCTTGCTTTGATGCATCACAATAAATCAGAAAATCATCATTCCCTTCAGGCAATGACAATATAGGTGCCGTAGTTAGCTTTTTCTTCAATAACTGAAACGCTTTCTCTTGTTCATCATTCCATTCAAATTTCTTCCCTTTATGCGTTAATGCAGTCAAGGGTTTTGCTATTCTGGAAAAGTCTTGGATGAACCTTCTGTAGTAACCAGCTAGTCCTAAAAACTGGCGTATGTGTTTCGGAGTTTTCGGGGTTTCCCACTTTTCAACAGTTTCTATCTTTGCCGGATCCACCTTAATACCTTCTTTGTTCACTATGTGACCGAGGAATTGAACTTCTTCCAACCAAAATGCACACTTTGAAAACTTAGCGTACAATTCTTCCTTCCTCAATACTTCTAACACCTTTCTCAAATGTTCACCGTGTTCTTGGTCATTCTTTGAGTAAATAAGTATGTCATCAATGAAAACAATGACAAACTTGTCAAGGTATGGTCCACACACTCGGTTCATAAGGTCCATGAACACAGCTGGTGCATTAGTTAAACCAAACGGCATGACCATAAACTCGTAATGACCGTAACGTGTTCTGAAAGCAGTCTTTGGAATATCATCTTCTTTCACCCGCATTTGATGATACCCGGAACGTAAGTCAATCTTTGAATAAACAGACGAGCCTTGTAGTTGATCAAATAAGTCGTCGATTCTCGGTAGTGGGTAGCGGTTCTTGATGGTAAGTTTGTTCAACTCTCGGTAGTCGATACACAACCTGAATGTACCATCTTTCTTCTTGACAAACAAAACAGGAGCTCCCCACGGTGATGTGCTTGGTCGAATGAAACCACGCTCTAAAAGTTCTTGTAATTGGCTTTGCAGTTCTTTCATCTCGCTGGGTGCGAGTCTGTAAGGAGCACGAGCTATTGGTGCAGCTCCTAGTACAAGATCTATTTGAAATTCAACGGATCGATGTGGGGGTAATCCCGGTAATTCTTTCGGAAATACATCGGGAAATTCTTTTGCAATGGGAACATCATTGATGCTCTTTTCTTCAGTTTGTACTTTCTCGACGTGTGCTAGAACAGCATAGCAACCTTTTCTTATTAGTTTTTGTGCCTTCAAATTACTAATAAGATGTAGCTTCGTGTTGCCGTTTTCTCCGTATACCATTAAGGGTTTTCCTTTTTCTCGTATAATGCGAATTGCATTTTTGTAACAAACGATCTCCGCTTTCACTTCTTTCAACCAGTCCATACCGATTATCACATCAAAACTCCCTAACTCTACTGGTATCAAATCAATCTTAAATGTTTCGCTAACCAGTTTAATTTCTCGATTCCGACATATATTATCTGCTGAAATTAATTTACCATTTGCTAATTCGAGTAAAAATTTACTATCCAAAGGCGTCAATGGATAACTTAATTTAGCACAAAAATCTCTACTCATATAGCTTCTATCCGTACCCGAATCAAATAAAACGTAAGCAGATTTATTGTCAATAAGAAACGTACCCGTAACAAGCTCCGGGTCTTCCTGTGCCTCTGCCGCATTAATATTGAAAACTCTTCCGCGGCCTTGTCCATTCGTGTTCTCCTGGTTCGGGCAATTTCTAATAATGTGGCCCGGTTTTCCACATTTATAACAAACTACATTGGCATAGCTTGCTCCGACACTACTTGCTCCGCCATTACTCGTTCCGACACCATTTGTTCCTTTCGTTCTATTAACCCCTGGTCCGTAGACCTCACACTTCGCCGCGCTATGACCATTTCTTTTACACTTGTTGCAAAATTTGGTGCAGAACCCCGAGTGATTCTTTTCACACCTTTGGCATAGTTGCTTCTGATTGTTGTTGTTGTTGCGGTTATTATTGTTGTTGGGATGATTGTTGTAGTTGTTGTTGTTGTTGTTGTTGTTGTTGTTGGGCCGTTTGTTGTAGTTGCGATTGATGTTGCGATTGTTGGGATAATTGTTGCGATTATTGTTGTAATTGCTGTTGTTGTTGTATTGGTGATTCTTATCACCGTTTTCCTCCCACTTTCTTTTGACTTGCTTCACATTGGCCTCTTCAGCAGTCTGTTCTTTAATTCTTTCTTCAATCTGGTTCACTAGTTTGTGAGCCATTCTACATGCCTGTTGTATGGAGGCGGGCTCGTGTGAACTTATATCTTCTTGGATTCTTTCCGGTAATCCTTTCACAAACGCGTCGATCTTCTCTTCCTCATCTTCGAATGCTCCCGGACACAATAGGCACAATTCTGTGAATCATCTTTCGTACGTGGTAATATCAAATCCTTGGGTTCGTAACCCTCTAAGTTCTGTCTTGAGCTTATTGACCTCGGTTCTGGGACGGTACTTCTCGTTCATCAAGTGCTTGAATGCTGACCACGGTAGTGCGTACGCATCATCTTGTCCCACTTGCTCTAGATAGGTATTCCACCATGTTAACGCAGAACCTGTGAAGGTATGCGTAGCGTACTTTACTTTGTCCTCTTCAGTACACTTACTTATGGCAAACACCGATTCAACCTTCTCGGTCCACCGTTTCAATCCGATCGGTCCTTCGGTTCCATCAAATTCCAAAGGTTTGCAGGCAGTGAATTCTTTGTAGGTGCATCCTACACGATTTCCTGTACTGCTAGATCCAAGGTTATTGTTGGTATGTAGCGCAGCCTGTACTGCGGCTATGTTTGAAGCTAGAAAAGTACGGAATTCCTCTTCATTCATATTCACAGTGTGTCGAGTAGTCGGTGCCATTTCCTTCAAAATAGTTAAATGGAACAAGTTAATCATACAGAATATTAAGAGTAGTTAATAGTATTTCGTAGCATAATATGAACTCATTTATAAAAGCTTTTTCTTCATATTAGCGTTTTATAAGTTTAAATTCGGGTAGTACCTACCCGTTAAGTTCATACTTAGTAGCTAATATACAATTCAACTACTACAATTCTATATGAAAAACTGATTATAATAATATTTCGCGTTTAAACTTTTATACAATATTTTACAAACTTACAATACCGCTTATTTTACATAAAGCATGAAATATAGCACACAATAACTTTGATACAAGATAGTTGTGAAGACAATTCTAGCTAGTACACAAGTCGTTCAGCAAAGGCAATAAAGACACGTAATTCATACGTCCAGAAACAAGTCATGCATTCTGGTTTTACTAGGACTACTTCCCATCCTTGGTCTTGTGCAACATAACCGTTATGGCCGTTGATAAGACAGCGTGTTGTAATGTCATCAAAGGGACGAGGGTTACGTAATGTCCAACAGTCCCGTAATAATCTAAAAACCTCATTTCTTACCCCAATTACCGACTCCGTCACTTGTGGAAACGTTTTGTTTAATAGTTGTAGCCCGATGTTCTTGTTCTCACTTTGGTGAGAAGCGAACATTACTAATCCGTAAGCATAACATGCTTCTTTATGTTGCATGTTAGCCGCTTTTTCTAAATCACGAAGTCCAATATTCGGATATATTGAGTCAAAATAATTTCTTAACCCGTTGCGTAAAATAGCATTTGGGTTCCCCGCAATATATGCGTCAAAGTAAACACATCGTAACTTATGGGTTTCCCAATGTGATATCCCCCATCTTTCAAACGAAAGTCTCTTATAAACCAAGACATTCTTGGAACGTTCTTCGAATGTCTTACAAACTGATCTCGCCTTAAATAGTTGTGCCGAAGAATTCTGGCCGACTCTAGACAAGATTTCATCAATCATGTCTCCGGGTAGGTCTCTTAAAATATTGGGTTGTCTATCCATTTTGTGTTTTTAAACTGTAAAATAGACAAGAGTTAGATTCATAAAAAAAATACTTATTAATACAAGCAATTTTTACATATATCATAAAGCATAAGAACACTATATTCCATATATTACACCACACGAATACAACTATCTTATTCCGACTCGCTCGTTTCTTCTTCTTCGGTTTTGGTTCGTTTTGCCAAGTTTCTAGGGATATATGATGTTCCCCTAATACGAGCCGTCGTTGTCCACATTGGTTTAGAAAAACCTGGTGGTTTAGAGGTTCCCGGGTCATTGTTACAACTTAAGGACTTCGGGGGTTGACGATACATATAAAGTTCATCGGGGTTGGAATTAGATTTCTCTATTTTTATGCCCTTTCCCTTATTATTTTCTTTTGCCTTTTTAAATTCAGTTGGGGTAATTTCTATAACATCATCGGAATTCTCGTCGGAATCCGATTCATCGGAGAATTGGTAATCCTCCCAATATTTTGCTTCCTTGGCGGAAACACCATTGACCATAATTAACTTTGGTCGGTTGGTTGAGGATTTTCTTTTACTTAACCGTTTTATTATTTCCCCCACCGGTTCTATTTCTTCATCCGGTTCCGATTCTTCTTCCGGTTCCGATTCTTCTTCCGGTTCCGACTCTTCTTCCGGTTCCTCTTCGGGAACTTGTGAATCAGTCCACAAATCATTCCAATTTACATTTGACTCTTCATTATTATTAGGTGAGTCAATGGGACTTGTTCTAGAGGTAGACATCTATCACATAATATCAAACACGTTAAGAGATTAATATATCACATAATATTCATATGTTAAAAATATATAGTTTCCAACAAAAATGTTAAGCAATCATTTTTAAAGAAAACACGGTCGAAGTCCAGACTCACTAATGCATCCTAACAAACTCGATAAAACACACTAATGCAAATTTTCTGGTTCTCTAAGACCAACGCTCGGATACCAACTGAAATGTCCCGTTCTTATTGATTAAAAACGTTCCATATTAATTGATTTCGTTGCGAGGTTTTGACCTCTATATGAGACGTTTTTCAAAGACTGCATTCATTATTAAACAAACCATAACCTTTATTTCATCAATAAAGGTTTAAAAAGCTTTACGTAGATTATCAAATAATGATAATCTAAAATATCCTGTTTACACACGACCATTACATAATGGTTTACAATACAAATATGTTACAACAAAATAAGTTTCTTGAATGCAGTTTTTACACAATATCATACAAGCATGGACTCCAAATCTTGTCCTTATTTAAGTATACGACAGCGGAAGCTCTTAATAATCACCTGAGAATAAACATGCTTAAAACGTCAACAAAAATGTTGGTGAATTATAGGTTTAACCTATATATATCAAATCGTAACAATAGACCACAAGATTTCATATTTCAATACACATCCCATACATAGAGATAAAAATCATTCATATGGTGAACACCTGGTAACCGACAATAACAAGATGCATATATAAGAATATCCCCATCATTCCGGGACACCCTTCGGATATGATATAAATTTCGAAGTACTAAAGCATCCGGTACTTGGGATGGGGTTTGTTAGGCCCAATAGATCTATCTTTAGGATTCGCGTCAATTAGGGTGTCTGTTCCCTAATTCTTAGATTACCAGACTTAATAAAAAGGGCATATTCGATTTCGATAATTCAACCATAGAATGTAGTTTCACGTACTTGTGTCTATTTTGTAAATCATTTATAAAACCTGCATGTATTCTCATCCCAAAAATATTAGATTTTAAAAGTGGGACTATAACTCACTTTCACAGATTTTTACTTCGTCGGGAAGTAAGACTTGGCCACTGTTGATTCACGAACCTATAACAATATATACATATATATTAAAGTATGTTCAAAATATATTTACAACACTTTTAATATATTTTGATGTTTTAAGTTTATTAAGTCAGCTGTCCTCGTTAGTAACCTATAACTAGTTGTCCACAGTTAGATGTACAGAAATAAATCGATAAATATTATCTTGAATCAATCCACGACCCAGTGTATACGTATCTCAGTATTGATCACAACTCAAACTATATATATTTTGGAATCAACCTCAACCCTGTATAGCTAACTCCAACATTCACATATAGAGTGTCTATGGTTGTTCCGAAATATATATAGATGTGTCGACATGATAGGTCGAAACATTGTATACGTGTCTATGGTATCTCAAGATTACATAATATACAATACAAGTTGATTAAGTTATGGTTGGAATAGATTTGTTACCAATTTTCACGTAGCTAAAATGAGAAAAATTATCCAATCTTGTTTTACCCATAACTTCTTCATTTTAAATCCGTTTTGAGTGAATCAAATTGCTATGATTTCATATTGAACTCTATTTTATGAATCTAAACAGAAAAAGTATAGGTTTATAGTCGGAAAAATAAGTTACAAGTCATTTTTGTAAAGGTAGTCATTTCAGTCGAAAGAACGACGTCTAGATGACCATTTTAGAAAACATACTTCCACTTTGAGTTTAACCATAATTTTTGGATATAGTTTCATGTTCATAATAAAAATCATTTTCTCAGAATAACAACTTTTAAATCAAAGTTTATCATAGTTTTTAATTAACTAACCCAAAACAGCCCGCGGTGTTACTACGACGGCGTAAATCCGGTTTTACGGTGTTTTTCGTGTTTTCAGGTTTTAAATCATTAAGTTAGCATATCATATAGATATAGAACATGTGTTTAGTTGATTTTAAAAGTCAAGTTAGAAGGATTAACTTTTGTTTGCGAACAAGTTTAGAATTAACTAAACTATGTTCTAGTGATTACAAGTTTAAACCTTCGAATAAGATAGCTTTATATGTATGAATCGAATGATGTTATGAACATCATTACTACCTTAATTTCCTTGGATAAACCTACTGGAAAAGAGAAAAATGGATCTAGCTTCAATGGATCCTTGGATGGCTCGAAGTTCTTGAAGCAGAATCATGACACGAAAACAAGTTCAAGTAAGATCATCACTTGAAATAAGATTGTTATAGTTATAGAAATTGAAACAAAGTTTGAATATGATTATTACCTTGTATTAGAATGATAACCTACTGTAATAAACAAAGATTTCTTGAGGTTGGATGATCACCTTACAAGATTGGAAGTGAGCTAGCAAACTTGAAAGTATTCTTGATTTTATGAAACTAGAACTTTTAGAATTTATGAAGAACACTTAGAACTTGAAGATAGAACTTGAGAGAGATCAATTAGATGAAGAAAATTGAAGAATGAAAGTGTTTGTAGGTGTTTTTGGTCGTTGGTGTATGGATTAGATATAAAGGATATGTAATTTTGTTTTCATGTAAATAAGTCATGAATGATTACTCATATTTTTGTAATCTTATGAGATATTTCATGCTAGTTGCCAAATGATGGTTCCCACATGTGTTAGGTGACTCACATGGGCTGCTAAGAGCTGATCATTGGAGTGTATATACCAATAGTACATACATCTAAAAGCTGTGTATTGTACGAGTACGAATACGGGTGCATACGAGTAGAATTGTTGATGAAACTGAACGAGGATTTAATTGTAAGCATTTTTGTTAAGTAGAAGTATTTTGATAAGTGTATTGAAGTCTTTCAAAAGTGTATAAATACATATTAAAACACTACATGTATATACATTTTAACTGAGTCGTTAAGTCATCGTTAGTCGTTACATGTAAGTGTTGTTTTGAAACCTTTAGGTTAACGATCTTGTTAAATGTTGTTAACCCAATGTTTATAATATCAAATGAGATTTTAAATTATTATATTATCATGATATTATCATGTATGAATATCTCTTAATATGATATATATACATTAAATGTCTTTACAACGATAATCGTTACATATATGTCTCGTTTAAAAATCATTAAGTTAGTAGTCTTGTTTTTACATATGTAGTTCATTGTTAATATACTTTATGATATGTTTTCTTATCATAGTATCATGTTAACTATATATATATATATCCATATATATGTCATCATATAGTTTTTACAAGTTTTAACGTTCGTGAATCACCGATCAACTTGGGTTGTCAATTGTCTATATGAAACATATTTCAATTAATCAAGTCTTAACAAGTTTGATTGCTTAACATGTTGGAAACATTTAATCATGTAAATATCAATCTCAATTAATATATATAAACATGGAAAAGTTCGGGTCACTACATAAGGAGTAAGATATTTGCTAAAGATTTCATCAGAAACAGAATCATCAGGATTCTTTAAATACAGTGTTTGGTCCTTATATTTGTCCTTGGTCTCCTTCATGGTTTGCTCGATTCATTTTTCAGAACTCGGAGATCTGATTCGTAAACTAAAGTGCCTTTTCAGAATTTCAGAATGATAGTTCATAATTCTATGAGATACATGTTATATGTATACATATAACTGTTGATGTAGAAATGCTACGAGATTCAAAATACTGATTGCTGATTTCCTGTAATTGGTATGGCAATTCTCGTTATAAGATATGGATGAGTATATGGTAGGGTTTTAATGAACAACCATAATGATTCTTCGGAGAGACTTAAGTTAATGAGTAATGAAGTTGCTGCTAAGTTTTATGATGATGTGATGGGGTGTAAACGGTTCCCCGGTAATGATGACGAAAGACAAACTTATAAATCAAGGTTATAATAAAGCTAATCTGACTGAAAATTTGAAGTTGACTTGCTGGAGCTGTGACAAAATTGGCTAATATGATAAGAATTTGTGTTGTTATTTTCGGAAATAGCAGTGCCAAAGAAACTAGCACAGATACGTGTTGAACGTTTACTCATGTTCCGAGGGTTTTTAGGTGCATAACTATACGCATCAATCTTTTCTTCCGTAGATGAAGTGTGGTTGGTTCATTCTCTCGATTGAGGTGTTTTCAAGAATCATGAAAGGTTTGAACGCAAATTGTAATCGTCAAGATATAAATGAGATTTAAGATAAAATCAAATGGCAAACTTGAAGAATTGTTTAGTTTCATATGTTATAATTAATATTTTAATTCATTTTAATTGTCCACTGTTGGTAGTCCTCAGTTGATTAGTCCACAGTTAGCTAGGAACAGTTAGCTAGGATTTTGTTAGCGTGGATTCTTAACAAAATTTCTCATAGTTAAGTTGTTTGTTTCTAACAAATTTTATTCCGTCAAATGTTTTCTTCATTATGCCACTTGTTGAATTCTGATAGGTCAAAATCCAAATATGAAATTTGAATGGAAATGGTTATTCTGTGGTGAACGGATTCATATATTTGTGGATGTAAGTAGGATAATAAATGACCGTTGAAACGAATTTGAAGAATGTACAGTGTAACTTATTAATGTGAAATCTAAATATTCCTCGGGTATTACCTACCCGTTAAAATATTTTTACCATTAACAGTTTGTACAAGAGAATTTTTAATCACAATCTTTATGAAAATATATATACATATATATTTTCTTCAGATGTAATTATGGATTTAATGAGTCTATATAATATTAGACTCATTTGATTTTCGATTTGAGCTAGAATAAGTAATCTCTAAAACTATTAGGATCCACATATTCTTCGCAGAATATTAATGAAGTTATGGAACAATACTTCATCGTTAATTGTTGTTGGTACTCCTTGGTATCTATGGTGCGTATGATGTTGATGTTCGTGGAACAGATTGTGAAATTGAGGCTTGGGATGCGGATGTTGTTGTTGGTGGTACTGTTGGTGCTGGTAATGTTGCTGAAGCTGGTACATTTTGCACCATATTTTTCAAAGCTACAACTCGGGTGCGAAGCTCGTTGACTTATTACTCCGGGATTATTGTCGGTAGGAACGAGCGAGTGAATAAGGTTTTGAATTTGAGATAGTATATAATCATGGCAAGATATTCGGGAAATGAGGATAAAAATGGTGTTTCGGACAGGTTCGCCGGTAAGTGCTTCAGGTTCTTCACCAAGAGGTGAATTCGGTTGGTGGAAGGGATCGCCTTCTTCGCGTCTCCATTGATTAAGTTGACTACGAACCCATCAGGTGAATTGGGGATGGCTAATTGGTTGCTCCATTCCGGTTACACTGCTTTCGGAGTTCGAGTGGAAATCCATATCGGAATAGCTGTCGGAATCTGAGGGACATCGAACTGGTTGAGGGATTCATCTCGTACGATCAGATGAAGGATTTTTGATAAGAAATAGGTTATAGGATGTAGATTAGTACCCTGAAATACATAGTTTACATATGCATATATAATACTAAAATCCCATAAGTTACGGAGGAATTTACGGGAGCTGTCAGGCAAATGTAACGATAACTGATACGCTATGATGTGAATTTATCTATACATTGTCTATACAATAGAGGCAGTAAGACATGTTTAGACTAAGAATGATAAGCAGGTAATTTCCTAAGGAAGATAAGCAGACAATTTCCGACTAGAAATGATAATCAAAACTTTTGACATGCAGACACGGTCGAAGTCCAGACTCACTAATGCATCTTAACAACTATCAGTTAGACACACTAATGCAAGACCTGGTTCGCTAAGACCATCGCTATGATACCAACTGTAGAGACCCGTCCTAATCCATCCGGACGAAGTCCATATCGATTATAAACGATTCACAACAGTTGATTACATCGCGAGGTACTTGACCTCTATATGATACATTTACAAACATTGCATTCGTTTTTGAAAAGACAATCTTTCATTACATCGAAAGTTGACGGCATGCATACCATTTCATAATACATCTAACTATAATTGACTTAATAATAATCTTGATGAACTCAACGACTCGAATGCAACGTCTTTTGAAATATGCCATGAATGACTCCAAGTAATGTCTCTAATATGAGCTAATGCACAGCGGAAGATTTCTTTCATACCTGAGAATAAACATGCTTTAAAGTGTCAACCAAAAGGTTGGTGAGTTCATTAGTTTAACATAAATAATCATTTCATAATTTTAATAGACCACAAGATTTCATATTTCCATTTCTCATAAACATACGTCCCATGCATAGAGACAAAAATATCATTCATATGGATTGAACACCTGGTAACCGACATTAACAAGATGCATATAAGAATATCCCCATCATTCCGGGATCCTCCTTCGGACATGATATAAATTTCGAAGTACTAAAGCATCCGGTACTTTGGATGGGGCTTGTTGGGCCCGATAGATCTATTTTTAGGATTCACGTCAATTAGGGTGTCTGTTCCCTAATTCTTAGATTACCAGACTAAAAAAAAGGGGCATATTCGATTTCGATAATTCAACCATAGAATGTAGTTTCGATTACTTGTGTCTATTTCGTCAAACATTTATAAAAATTGCGCATGCATTCTCAGCCCGAAAATATAAAGGGTAAAAAGGTAAATGAAACTCATGCATAAAAATATTATAAAACAGTTAATAAAGCATTTGCATGTATTCTCAGCCCAAAATATAATGAGTAAAAAGGGCAAATGAAACTCACGCATATAAATATTGTAAATCAGTTAATAAAGCATTTGCATGTATTCTCAGCCCAAAATTTGTAATAAGTAAAAAGGGTAAATGAAACTCACGCATATAAATATTGTAAATCAGTTAATAAAGCATTTGCATGTATTCTCAGCCCAAAATTTGTAATAAGTAAAAAGGGTAAATGAAACTCACCTAATGTATTTTGTAGCAAAAATACATATAACGACATTGAACAACTAAACAATGCAAGGTTGGCCTCGGATTCACGAACCTATATCATTTGTATATATATTTATTAAAACATATAATCGTAATCAAACAACTGTATATATATTTAGTTATGTAATTGTTATAATAATTTATAAGTTTTATTATCTACTCATATATTTTCATTTTATACATAATTAATAATATAGTTAAATTATGTATATTAATTGTATATTTTTATCTAAAGATAATTTATTTATTAAACTACTATTTGTAATAATGCTAGATTAGGGATAATAATAATAATGATAGTAATAATAGTGATAATAATAATAAATATGTTAATCTTAGTAACGACAATTTTAATAGATATAGCAACTTTAATATTACTGATAATTTTACTATAAATGATGTTTTTACTAATGATGATAAAATGATAGTTTTACTTGAAATGATTCGTTTAATAATACAGTTGTAACAATAATAAAAATGATACTTTTTAGTAATAATACTAATTCTTAATAACAATGATAATTTTAGATAATACATGATAAGGATGATAAACATAATGATATGCTTAGTAATTATAATAATAATACTTTATATAATAATTTCAATAATACTAACGATAATAATATTAACATTGATAGTAAAGATACTAATAATAGTAATTATAATAGTTTTACTACTAATAATAATACTAATGATAATAATGGTAATAATTTTAATAATAATGATAATACTAATAGCAATTAATGTTAATAATAATATATAATAATACTTGTAACATCAACAATAATAATAATAATAATAATACTAATAATAATAATAAGGAAATAATAAAAATATAATAACTACCTCAAATGTAAGCCTTTCTAAAAAGATTTGTCGCAGGCGGGACTCGAACCCGCGACCTCTCGGTTAAACCAAACGTCTCCAACCAATACACTGCAGCTTCTTTCAAGTTATAACCCTTAAATAATTTTTATCTAACCTATATCTCTGTCCGTTCTCCTCTTTTTAAAAAATAAAAATAAAATGCCCCTTAAAGGGCTCGAACCCAAGACCTATTGCTCCAAGCAAACACCTAAGACCATTACTCCGCTATTGTTTTTCTGATCTAAATCACGGCCTATATTTATTTATCCTGAATCCATCTGTTTACATTTTCTTTTTCTTAAAACCCAAATAACAACCATCTTAACTCGCGATTTTTATCATTATGATCATTGAATTATCATAATATAATCATCATCATCACGGTTATAACCTTAATTAGTCGTCATTGGCATTCTATCATCATCTATATCATAATATTATCAATTTATCAACATAACTACAATCAAACCATCATCATCGACTATCATAATCACCATGTTTGGTTTTCATCGTCATCATCACATCTAACACCATCATAACTTATCATCTTCATAATCCTATCATGATCATCACTCCCGATACTTCCACCTCCATAGTAACCTTCACGACTCCTTGACCCAATAATAAGCCCAATCTCATTAGTAGTCTAACCGCAACAGTTGGCCCAAGAAAATAATTAATAAATTCGATAGACAAGTACTTGTGTTTATCTGTTCTTTGAATGGAATAAAAATAAAAACGTGGACATCATCTTTACCTAAACTATCGCCTTTATTGAATCACAATTTCACAAGTGGGATTATATAATGTGGATTGTTGGCCATAATTCTTATCCTTTTTATGACCACCGACAGAAATAAACCAATCATGCACTACCTCATTATTTATACTTCCATTATAATAGAACTTGGAAAACAACACAAATATTTCTGCAGCTCAAAGAGACCGTAGGGAAGAAAAAATATCGAAGGAGTAGTCCAGTTGGTGATGAGTTTATATAGTAGCAGTGAAGTTAAAGTAGCAGTTGCAGCATAAACAACGAAGTATGATTGGCGGTGGTTTAATGGTGATTGAAAGTGGTGTAGTGGTGGCGATCGAAGAATACAGAAGGATTTGAGTAACAGTCCTCTTGATAAAAGGTAGACTGAAATTAGTGGTTTTGTTAAATGGGTGTTGTTATCGTTCAAGGTTAAAACAGAAAACAATAACAGCGATAGTAATCTGATGAAGATGGGTTTCGTTGATTTGAGTAGAGGGTGGTATTGGGTATATTAAGAAATCGGACAGAAGCCTTACCAGAAAAGAAAGTAAATAAATGCAGGTTTCGTAGCGGTTTGGTAGTAATAATATTGATCATGGTTTGGTGAGTTCTTGACTTAAAAATAGAAGAAGGGCAGTAGTAGTTTCGCATGGGTTAGGTGGTGAAGGTTGGAGTTTAATGGTTGTTTGTCCATCGGACAGAAACAGAAGACAAACATGATAACAAGTTGAATTATTTTAAGTTGTAGGAGATGGGTTTGGTGGTGATGGAAGGAGACTAGTGGTGGGTTTCGAATATATATGTGGTGAATGGTGATGGTTGTTAATCGGAATTGAAATCAGAAATGATAAAGGTAACTAGGTGATTGAATTCTTTAATATTCTTTGTCCTCAAATTTAAATGCGTACCAATATAGATATATAAATTTACTTGAGATGTGACAGTGGGGATGGTGACTTAAAACAGAAAAAGAAGATAGGAGACAAGGAAATGATGTGTGGGTTTTGTTTTTAAATGGTGATGAAGGAATTGAGTCGGTGAGTCAGAATAATTGACAATGTGTTTGATTTTTTTTAGCCAGTGATTGCCAGAACTAATATTCGTTCAGTATGTGTATAAAATAAAAAGAAAATAAAGGTCGATGTGCAATTCCAACAACTCAGTACGATTTCTTCTTAAAGTTTATTAATTTAGGAATCAAACAAATTTCATTACTGTAGGATAGCTACGGCTAACGATTTAGTATGATTTGGTTGAGTTATATAATTAATAAATATATTAATAATAAGGATAAATTGTATTATTTCCTACTAACTATACTAATTATAATGATAATAGTTTATAATAATAATTCTTAATATTAAAATCTAATAATAACACTAAAATAATAATACTAATTTTAATATTAATAGTAATAATAAAATACAAAAAAAAAATTATTATTATTACTCTATTTTATATTATAATTACATTTAATAAATAAATATTACATATTATTAATTATGTAGTAGTTAGTAATTATAATATATATATATATATATATATATATATATATATATATATATATATATATATATATATATATATATATATAGTGACATATATTTAGTATTTTACATTTTAATATATTACCATATACGTATATCATCAATTACGTATTGCAATCATGTATATATTCATCTATAATTGAGTTTTGTTATTTAGATAAACATATCAATTATTTATTTTGAAACAAATAATTCAAGGTATACATTTTAATCGTTGACAAATCATATTCGAAATCATTTATAGTTAAAATACTCTACATATTCAAATATTCAGTTTTGGTTATATTAAGTTATCTTATAATAATTCAGTAATATATTTAATTAATTATATATAACTATTTACATATATAATCATTTATATATACATTAGAGGTTCGTGAATCGTCGAGCATAGTCGAAGGGTAATTGATTACATGAATACAGATTCAAAACTTTCGAGACTCAACATTACATATTTTGTTTATCGTGTCGGAAACATATGAAGATTAAAGTTTAAATTTGATCGGAAATTTTCGGGTCATCACAAACCGTATATGTTTCTCATCCCATGATTTAAAAGTATAAAAGTTGTTGAAAAGATGGGACTATGATCTCACCGTAGTTGTATGTCAAAGTACTTGTAATTAAACGTTATGCAATGAAAGTTGTTTAGTCTTGACCTAAACAAATAAGTTGTATCAATTACCGGTTACGACACATGGTCGGACGAGATGTGTTCAATTAGTCCTATGGCTCGTTACGACTCGATTATATAGCATGTGAATCAAGTTGTCAATTTTCATGCAAGAATCAAGTATAAGGGAAAGATTATAACGATTAAACAAAGTATTGGTTAAGTTTGAATAAAAGTCAACTTTGGTCTAGTCAAAGTCAACGAAAAAGTCAACACGTTCGGGTCGGGTCTCGGACAATTTTTCTGAGCTAATTAATCATATATGAGCATGTTAGAACAAATTACATGTTAATCAGAGGTGCGTAGCATAGTTAGAATTTAACGTGAAAAAGGAAAATTGAATAGCCCACAAACGCGGCGAACGCCGCGCCGCGCCAAATGATGGCCGCGCCGCGCCAATGGCAGTGAGCTGATTCCTGGGCTGTTTCAAATATTTAAGTCTCGAACCAAAATTCACCAATTCACAAATAACGAACCGTAAACATTCAAAACACGTATCTCATATCGCTGGAAAGGTAATTTAACGAGGAATACAACTAAACACATTTCATCAACCAAAACCAACATTTACGATAACCGAAATCTCGTCGAATGATCATTAAAAGTTCATCATTAAAGTTTCAAGTTCGTAAAACGTATTTCATGATTCGAGAATTTACTACACACATATAATATGCCGTTTCATAGGTAATTACGCATACAATACAACTAAACACATATCAACAACGTCTCATAGCATTCAAGGCATCAAAAGTTCATTTTAAAAGATATCAAACCCTAACCAAGAATCATGAATTCAACATTTATGTTAATGAAGTTTTTCCAAGTCAACCTACATAACAAAACGAAGCTAATGATGCTAGTAACACTTTTAATACATGAGCTTTAACATTTAACAACATTAAATCACCCAAAACTCAAGATTAAACAAACCCTTTTTCAAGTTCATGCTAGCTTATGCAAAATAACGAGATCGAGTAAATAAATCACATATTCATATTAGACTCGAGCCATAGACGCTAACTAACACACTTTTAAGTTTAAAAGTCTAATTTATGAAAATTAGAGATTTTGAAAAGCTTACCTCAAGCTATGAAATTGGTACCAAATTGAAGAGGATGATGCAAGGATCACAAAAGTACAATTTGTTTTGATGCTAGCTTCCTTGAAATGAGTTAGATGATGATTTAGTGAATTGGGAGTTTGAGAGCAAAAAGTGGAAGTAGTAGAAAGAAGAAGAAGAAGAAGAAGAAGTGGGAGGTGATGAATGAGTGGTGGTGGTGGGATTTGACTAGTTGACCTAGTCAACTAGTTTGGCCCCTTGGTAACTTTGGTCCCTCGAGTTTAAAAGCGGGTGCGTGAATTAACCAAACGAATTATTTTAAATACGCGAGAGTAAACGGAAGACATTATAATCCGATAACGGGAAATATTAAGAACATTAGTTAACGGAAGGTACGAATTTAGTTAACGAAAGATATTATCTAAAAAAAGACGGGCGTTAAAATAGATTAACGGAAAAAGGCGGGTTATTACAAAACGGCCCAGACAAATGGCCAACAAAATCTGGCTGCCTTGCCAAACGGGCCTTGCAAACGGCTTGCCAAACGACCTACTAAACGGCCTACCATCCGTTTGCAGGCATTTTTAACTTCTATTTAAAGGCTTTTTGTCATCCATTTTCAACACACCTCTCGTCACTCTCTCACTACAATACACTTTCTCTCACTAGAGCTTTCAAGGTCTTCTCACCTCCGAGCGGAAAATTAAGTACCCGGAGGCGAACGTCGAAGATTTTAATAGGAGCGGTCTAGAGGATGTCAGCACTTGTAATGGTCCAGATCTCGTCTGTAAACGGTGAACGATTTCCTTAACTTAATAAAGTTATCTTGTTACTTTAAGTTGCTTTCATCTTGCATGCTTATCTATCCGTTGCAAATGTTTATTATGTGTTGAATACTTTATCTGAAACTTATGCTATTGTTATGCTGAAACCTTGATGGTTTAGAAGTCTAATTTACGGATCACCCTTTTCGCTTATTCACGTGGCTATAACCTAGTAGTAGGACTTGATCAACCCTAGAATACGAGGTAAGTAGTTATGTGTGCTTAGCATCACAATAAGGATATAGTACATACGTACGAATAATCATTTATTCGTCAAAGAAGAGCTGCCCATTTAGATTGTGATTAGAGAAGGCAATATAGAGTTCAGTGAACACTAGCTTGCTCAAAAGCATGATTCGCGTCAGAAGCAATGTTCTTGAGATGTTGTAAGATGATCCGGGGTTGAGTAAGTGATCGCAAAGGAGAGACCTCTAATCCAATTAACAGTACCTTAGAATATCTAAGATTGCACATCTGTTAATGTTAAGGCATAACTTAGTATTAAGTGGTGGAATATTACTATAGTTAGACCAACTAGGATTAAGAAAAGCTGAGACTTTCCTTTAAGGATATACCACTTTATTCATGTACCTATGATTTTTTCCATAAGGTCGTTTAAACCTTCTAAGGTTAACGTTGGGAGTAGGGATATCCGTCTTAGCCAGAATCTTTAAAGCCTAAACTCTTAGTGACAAATCAATTAGGTTCATAGCCCAGTTGATTGAGGTTTAGTGTTTATTCTAGGAAGTTAAACTCTTGTGATAGTTCTCCATCAGGATTCTATTCTTCATACCTATCCCTTTTTATTATTTTTTTAGCTTATATTACCTTAGTTAATTTTAATCTATCACCACTTGTCACTAGGGTTAACTGTATAGGAACTTTTGTCCCACATTACTGAACAAACATACAAAAATACGAACCTGAGTTCTATTTACCACTTACTCGTAAAAAGAAAGATAAGTAGGTGAACTATAGCTAGGAAACCCAGCTAAATATAAATAATAAAATCACTGCTCTCTTTTGGTAACTGATTCTGACGTTTGGCGACCTAACGACACCGCACAAATAAAACCGTCGGTTTTAGTCATATCATTGCCTTTGCTCAAAGAGAACTCTGAGAGTCTAGAGACAAGTAGTCTTGTACGATTAGATCATCCGATCAGATCTATGTTGTGCTAATTAAAGACTTATCTTAAACACAACTACCTTTCCCTAGCCTAAACCTATATCCTGTTAAACATTTCCTTGATCTGCATACTCTGGATATTCTTCCACTACCTTTACTTTTCCGCATTTAGGATTGTTAGCTTGAAAACTAACTACTATCTTTCTATCCAGCCAATCTGATCAAATACAAATATATCCTTGATATTCAATTCGTTAAACCATTCAAAAACACGACCCTAGGTCAACTTACACTTTCTACCATAGGAAGTTAAAAAGTAGATTTAGGCCCCACTACTATAATTATAAATCAGTCAGTCGACATTGCTGAGATCCGTTCAGTCAACCTCGCCACACGACAAAAGACTGACTTTTTGAGCGATATCAATCACATATTAAGATGAACTTACCATCTTGACCATTTAAGAAATTCAAAATCTGTTTCCAAAGGATCTTTTTCTCTTTAGCAATTTGCATACCACAATGAAAAGCATCTCATTTGACTGAGACCATTTTCCTTTGACAACTAAAAAGTTGTTAACACTCGGGGGCGGATCTATAGTATGTCCAGTGGTGGCACGGGATACCACTGAAATACGCGATGTAGTGTAATTTTTTGGAGGTTTTTAACTAGTGATACTAGTGGATAGTGTAAATTTTTTTGTGTGACACCACTGAAATAAGCCATCTAGTAGAAAAGTTTTTGAGATTTTAAACGGTGACATCAGTGACCATCAATCCTTGATCCACCACTGTTAACGCTCCATATTTATTCTTTATATAAGAAGCGTGGATCCCATACTAAAATAAGACCACCAGGTAGACTTCTAACCGAATTGCTCACATAATCAAATGAAATATTATCCCATATCAATTTGAGTTTATAAAGTTGGAGTCGAGTCATCTTAATCTCTTATATCGTCAAAAAGTGGACAGAGTTTTCATTATGAAAATCACTTATCTGCTTTCTTTTCTGCCTTTTATTATAACCACCGATATTTAATGTCAAGACATTTATTTGTCAACCATTATCACGCCTACCTTATTGATCAACTCAGAGAAGGATT
Source organism: Rutidosis leptorrhynchoides (assembly GCF_046630445.1). Taxonomy (NCBI): domain Eukaryota; kingdom Viridiplantae; phylum Streptophyta; class Magnoliopsida; order Asterales; family Asteraceae; genus Rutidosis; species Rutidosis leptorrhynchoides. Next base: position 167,482,585 of record NC_092336.1, read on the forward strand.
TGATACAATCTTGTTTATCGTAACCAAGTTTGACTCCAGTTGCAACCATCTTCTCTAATTCCTTTTCTTTTGAGAACCCACTGATGTTCACAGTTTCCACCGTGATTGGTCCATGTTAGTATTAGAGTGCGAAGAACTACCATGTGACTCCCTATAATTTTCAAAATTTGGAGGCTTGCTAACATCATAGTTTGATTTGTCACTCCCCATTTAATCTTGAAAATTATTTTCTATATTAGGATTGGATTTGTTGAGATCACTTTTTGAAGACACCTCTTGAAATAATTCATTCTCCTTGATGTTAGTATCTTCTTCATCATATTTATCCTTCTTGTCTTCCTAATTCCTATACGCATCTTGGATAGAATCAATATCAACATATTAGGATTCGTCATCCGAAGAATATAATGCATCATCAATAGATGTTCTCCATGATCCAATTTCACGAATATGAGCCAATTAATCAACTTCCTTAATTGTAACAGTTACAGATTCAACAATGAAATCTTTGATCCTTGTTGCAATACACATCCTTCCAATGCTCATAAGAGATGCCTTTTCATTTTCAAAAAGGGAAATTTTCCCAAGAGTTGAAGCAACCATTTTATAAGCATTTTGATTCCATGTCAAAGTGGGTAAACTCGAAATTTCAACCCTTGTCATACGACCGTCAAAAACGAATTTTCAAAGAATGGTTTAAGTACCGAATAAAGCGCTTTCATGTAGACATTAAACTTGAAGGAATTGCACGATTCTGATTTAAATATCAACCATAACCAAGGGACACCAATATGTTTGATATCCAAATCCACGAACAGTGGCGGAGGTATACATAAATTAAGGGGGTCAATTGACACCACTAAAATGATGATATATAGGCTTATGATATTGAAATCCATACTAAAAATTTTGGATCGTATGAAATTGACACCAGCCCATTTTTTACTTGTTTAATAATTGACACCAGCCCACTAAATTTCATATCCTCCATACCTATTTTTAATGGAGTAAATTATCGGGTGTGATAAGTGAAAATGAACCGTATACATTAAATAATGCACAATTCTCATTTGTCAAAATTCAGTTACCTTAATTTCCACATGCTTTTATTATTCTAGTTTATATTAAGGATTTAAAATATAACAATATTACAATATATCGCATTATACATTTAGACCTTATATTATTTATCTGTATTATTATTATTTTTATAATACTTATATTATTTATTATTATTATTATTATTATTATTATTATTATTATTATTATTATTATTATTATTATTATTATTATTATTATTATTATTATTATTATTATTATTATTATTATCATCATCAAATTTTATTATTATTGGAATTATCGGATCGAGTATACTGGTTTTTATCCAAACCAGTGCCCGTCGCCCGTCGCCCGTACTCGAACCAGCAAATTTTTTTAAAGCAATACACATATCCCTTCCAAGACTCGTATACCCGAACCTGACCCAAAAGTATCAGCTTTCGGGTTTTTCATCGGATACGGGTTTTTTCCATCCCTCCGTTAAAATTCGATACATTTCAATAATGTGTTATGACCCCACTCATTCGAAATCCTGGCTTCGCCACTGTCCACGAACGCTTCTTCAGTGCAAATTTAATGAATGTTATTGAAAGTGTCCTCAATCTTTTGTTTGATAACAACCACCTCAAATGGAATTGATATATGTAGCATGTCTTGATCAAGAGTAATTTGATTATCATTTTTAACATGTTTTTAATGTCGACATCTTTACCTTCAGTCACTGATGTTATGCGAGGTGTATACGAAATAGTTATATTTTTACTACCAAATACTATTAAATACGATACAATTTTACACAAGTTATTTATTTATTTATAGAGTGAATATACCTAAACCTTGCTAGAACACTATAGGCAGTGTACCTAATCGTACAGTAGTGTAGTTTTTAGTAAGTCCGGTTCGTCCACAGGGAACTAGCCAAGTTTAACGCTATATTTTTAAAATTATATTTGTATATATATATATATATACATATATATACATATATATATATATATAAGTAGTATTATTATTATAAAAGGGGGTTTTTACCGTTTAATGACCGGTTTGTCGATTTTATGTCTTAGGTCGCAATTAAAACCTAATGTAAAATATTAAATATACAAATGACTTAATTTAAAGCGTAAAGTAAATGAAAATAATTAAAGTGCGATAAATAAAATGACGATAAATAAAATTGCGATAATTAAAAAGTACGATAATTAAAAGTGCAATAAATAAAATGACAGTAAATAAAAGTGCGATGAAATATAAAATAAATGAATTATGCTTATTTAAACTTCCGTAATCATGATGTTTGACGTGTTGATTTTAGTTTATTACCATGGGTTAATTGTCCTTTGTCCTGGATTATTCGATATGTCCATACGGTTTTGTCCATAATAGTCCATCAGTCATAAATATAAAGTGCGAGAGTCTTCGTCAAATTATCCTTATACCCGAAGTCAAATATTCCAACTAATTGGGGATTTGAACTGTAACAAGGTCTTAATACTTTGTCTAATGAATACACCAGGTTATCGACTGCGTGTAATCCAAGGTTTTACTACTTTGTTAACAATTACACCAATTACCTTTGAATGTAATCCACCCCTATTTTAATGAGTCCATTAACCATTAATCCATTCCCGTGTCCGGTAAAATGAATGATAATTCGTATTTATAGATATCCCGCCCACCGTACCCGATTAAGCGTATGTGGTTATATATAGATACGTCAAATTGTAATCTTTATATTAAATTAACGAGGTATAATTTAGTTAATATAAAGCCCATCAATAGCCCATAGTCTAATTTCCACAAGTGTCGTTGTTTTGTCCAAACCCCAATTATGGTTCAAAGCCCAATAACCCAATCTTAATATTTAGCCCAACATCACGATTACTTCGATTTAAATAAGCATAATAATAACTTAGCTACGAGACATTAATTTAAAAAGGTTGAACATAACTTACAATGATTAATAATAGCGTAGCGTTACACGGACAGAATTTCGACTTACACACTTACAACATTCGCCACTATAACCTTATTATTATTAATTTAAAATTAAAATTAAAATTATAAATATAAATATATATATATATATATATATATATATTTGAGAGTAAGAGAGATTGATGAAAAGGTGTAAAAAATTCGGCCAAAACACGCAAACTTTATAGGACCTCAGCTGCTACAGTGATCCATGCGACCGCATGGATGTTGTGCTTCCTGGCCATGCGGTCGCATGGCCGCCTTTTCCTGGTGACATATGCTTCCAAAAACGTGGGCTGCTCGAGTTTTATAATATATATAATATAATGTATATAATTTTATATAATTAATTATATATTATATTATATTCTTGTACTCCGTTGACTTGTAATTTTAGCTCCGTTGCGTCGCGCGTTGAGAGTTGACTCTGGTCCCGGTTCCGGATTTTCGAACGTCCTTGCGTACAATTTAATATCTTGTACTTTGCGTTTTGCGGCTCGTACTCTTGTAACTTTTAGACGTTTCTTATCAATAAATTGAATCACTTGGATTGTACTTTGTACTTTTTTAGCCTTTTGGTCGTTTGCATCTTCAAATCATCGAATCTGTCTTTTGTCTTCACCTTTTATTATTTAAATGAATATCACTTGTAAATAGAACAATTGCAACTAAAAGTTTGTCTTTCTTGAGGGATAATGCTATGAAATATATGTTCGTTTTTAGCATTATCAAATATTCTCACACTTGAGCGTTGCTTGTCCTCAAGCAATATAGTCTTGAAATAAAAATACTAGAATCACTTCTTTATTCTTCACACTTTGTACATCAGTGATTTTTATATGGCGGTATGAACAATGGTAGTAATTTTGTGGTTTACAGTCCCACATGACTATGAAAATTTAGATCCTTTAAGGAAATTAGATCTTTATGAAAACATTTGATCTTTTTGAAAATTCAATCTAGCTTTTACCCTAGACAAGTTTTCCGGAATAACCCTTCACCGGTGTTTGTAAAATGTTTTTGTGGGTTTTGTGGGTTTTGTGGGTTTCAGATTTGAAAATTTTAGCTCAAAACTTATGGTTTTGTGTCACCCACTTGCTAACCTTGTATTGGGATAGCAACACGTCCAGTATACTTGCTCCGTATATTACCTTTCGGTAAACTACCGTCCGGTTGTAAAGGAAAGCGTTGAACAAGCAACTGTTGAGGCAATGTCCCTTGACATGCTTTTGATTATGGTCTATATCGTATCGGATGCAATTACTATCCTTTGTAGGAGCAATAGTAAAGATTACCCTATAGTTTTTTGGTCTGGCACAAGGTCCTGTCTTCGACCATGCTATGCAACCACCGTTCTTACGGTTGACACCCGATTTAGTTCAGATGACCTAATGAATTCCAGGTGAATTCCTAGGATTTTACGTTCAATAGTAATGAACGCATTGAAAATAGGGTTTCAGAAAACAAATCGGTTTGTAATTTTGATCAAAATATTTTCTCGTTCAAGCTCGAGTTTAGATATCATCGAATTCCATGAGTTTGAATTCTCAATCTTTAAGGTCAATCTCAAGGATTGAGTAATATCAGGCTTAAAAGCTGATTTTTGATCTTTAAGGAGATTATCCTTTCTGGGAATCTGATTCATTAGTCTTATAAGCTAATTTGCACGGTGCCCTCCCATTGTACGAGACAGATCCTCTCATGGTTAGGATAAGTCTGACCACATGGCGACTCTGTTTGATGCTAAGGTCTGTGGATTTCCAGCTGATTTTTGAGAAAACTTTTCAAGGTTTTTCATAGACTCTACAACTGGTCTGGACGACAACTTCCTAACCTAAATCAAGAAGCGCGTGTCTTTTTCTCGGAAGACTTTACTTCCTTTTAGATTCCATTTATATTATAATAAACTGGGTAAAACTGATTAATATCGTCCAAAACAAAAGTATCTTCAATTATTTGTACAAAAATATGTGACATATGTTCTAAATAACTTGGTAAATTTTTCCCACACCTGACTTTTTATTTTCCTTTCTTTGCCTTTTTATTTTCCTCTATTTCATTTTAAATAAATTCAAGCGTTTTGAGTTGTTTCTCAATTTATGTCCTATCCGAGGTAACAATAATTTCGGTGTTAACACCTAGTTTTATCGTTCATAAATATGTATAAACATGATTTTGAGTTCATTTAATTGAAAATTTTGAATTTTTTTTTACTAGAATTGGGTAGTCAGTATATAAGACTAAGGCTATTCTTTATTATCAGAGAGCACTAGATTCTAATACAACTACTGCGTTACTAGTATTTTTAATGGTAACCAAGTGTTTAAATTTAAAATTTTAAAAATCCGAAAGAATTTAACCCCTTCCCACACTTAAGATCTTGCAATGCCCTCATTTGCAAGAAATTAGTACAATTTAAATTATTGAGGGTGATTAGCGTAGAAAAATGATTAAATTTTACCAAAGTTTCCAAACATATTGGAGTTTGTTTGTTGAATGATAAATAGTGCACATTATTTGTTCATTCCTGCAGTTGTTATTTCACATTTATTTTACATCTTGTCGTTAAAATTAGTTGCTTTTGCTGAACTTAATACCAGTCTTTTGAAAATGCGCTGTTTTACCCTGTTGTGTACATGAGATAAAATACATACAATATAAATATAAACATGCATGGTAATTTGAAATGGGACTTAATATCCCACTTTCAAATTACAAAAATGAAATATTAGTACAAAATAATAAAAATATTAAACATTACATTAAAGTATCACAATAAAGTACGTTTTAAACATAAGTAAGTAAAAAAAATAATAAAAGATAAAAATCACCAACGGGAACTGTATCAATCTGGATAGGGGTTCCAGTTCATGTCGTCGGTCGGGTCCTACGGTTGGTTATAGGTGTACTGATAGGCTTGGTTGGGGTCATAGAGAGTAAATGGTGGACGCATATCGGGCTGGTGTGGCGGATAGTAAGCAGGTCGGGTTGGTACGTAGTTATTTGGTACCTGAGGTGATAGCTGGCTCATGATCTGATGCTGATGATAGTGCCATCTATCATGCTGTCGTTTCCTGGAATGTTCGTACACATTCTCGGCGTGCCACTGCTCGAACTGACTATGTCTAGCCTCGTTTGTCATTTCTACCTCATCTATACGCTGGTAAACATTAGTAACAGCCTCCCTAATGACATCCTTAATGTCATCCGGTTCATCCATTTCCTCATCTGAACCTCTTTTCGGTAAAGTAATTTCGGTTCCATAACCTAGTTTTACTCCTGACAAATTTTTGAAATATTTTGGGTTGATTGATTAAAGATATTTATACCTTAAGAATAAACGGTAAATTTCGCAGTGATGTAATAAATTTTTATATGATATCAATAATTTCGGTTTCGCATACCTAATTTTATTGAATATCAATTTAATACTTTATAGCGAACGATTCAGCGTTTATTATCAAAAGGTTAAAAGCAAATAAATAAAAACAAATAAAAACTGTACATAGTTACCCGTGAGATAGAATTCTCAGAGACCTGCTTTAGCCGACTCATAGGAGAGTCGTGTGATTTGGTTTTCCATAGCTACATAAGTGTAACCTCGATTCTTCAATAACTTTTCTTCTAAACATATGAACGGTCCTTCTCTGCATAGAGTAACAAATTTGGTATTTGAATATATTTGAATGTTCGAACATTTACCTTCGTGTGACCATTTTACGCATTTATGACATCTTTCAAGGTGTCGTGCTCTTCTTTTTGCTGCGGATTTTGATTTTCCTTTACCAAAATGTGTCTTATGATGATCTTTCCTGAGTTCTTTCCTCACTTCGTCCATTTTGCCTCTTATGAATGATACCAGTTCACTCAGAAAGATGTTATTATTACGTTTAGTAATCATAGCGTGTAGTAGTAGACCATGGTTCAGATCAAAGGAATTCTTCATCTCGTAAAACCTAAAAGAAATAAAAAAAATTCAGAATAGAGGGAGAAGACTAGTTCTTTAGGGTCTGCTAGGGAAAGACCATTCGGATTCCATTCTCAGAAACTACACGAAAACAGAATATCTAACTCTAACAGAAATATATATTATACTTAAAAGACTCGAATCTTTCCACACTTAGTTAGCTGTGGTGTCGAAATTGTGATTAACTTCATCTTCAACTTCCATTGGACCATGTATGTAATGTTTAACTCTATGACCATTAACTTTAAATTCTATCCCATTTGAATTTATCAACTCTATTGTTCCATATAGAAAAACTCTTTTAGCTATGAATGGTCCAGACCATCTTGATTTCAATTTTCCAGGAAATAACTTGAATCGTGAATTGAAAAGAAGAACTCTGTCTCCTTCTTTAAATTCTTTTAAACTTCTGATTCTTTTATCATGCCATTTCTTCGTTCTTTCTTTATAGATTAACGAATTTTCGTATGCTTCATGTCTTAATTCTTCTAATTCGTTTAGTTAACTTAACCGTAGACGTCCGGCTTCATGCAAATCAAGATTACATGTCTTCAAAGCCCAAAATGCTTTATGCTCAATTTCTACTGGAAGATGACATGCTTTTCCGTAAATGAGTTTAAAAGGTGTGGTACCAATTGGAGTTTTGTAGGCTGTTCTAAAAGCCCAGAGTGCATCCTCTAATTTCATGGACCATTTCTTCGGATTTGATCCTACGGTTTTCTCTAGAATACGTTTTAAAGCTCGGTTGGTATTTTCAACTTGTCCACTTGTTTGTGGATGATAAGCAGTGGGGATTTTATGAGTTACTCCATATCTTTTAAGAATTTTCTCAAGTTGATTATTACAAAAATGAGTACCTCGATCACTTATTAAAGCTTTCGGTGTTCCGAACCTAGCAAAAAGACGTTTTAAAAAATTGACTATAACTCGTGCATCGTTAGTTGGGAGAGCTTGTGCTTCCGCCCATTTAGATACATAATCAATAGCAACGAGAATATAGAGATTATTATGAGATTTTGGAAATGGACCCATAAAGTCAATACCCCAAATGTCAAATACTTCACATACTTGAATGATATTTTGTGGCATTTCATCACGTTGACTTATTTTTCCGGTCCTTTGACAAGCATCACAGGATTTACAAAGAAGGTGTGCGTCTTTGAAAATTGTAGGCCAATAGAATCCAACATCGTAGACTTTTCTTGCTGTAGGCTGAGGCCCATAATGCCCTCCTGTTGGTCTTGTGTGACAATGGTTTAAGATTTGACTGGCTTCATCCCCGAATACACATCGGCGTATTATTCCATCGGGACAACTTTTAAACAAATGTGGATCTTCCCAAAAATAGTGTTTTATATCACTAAAGAATTTATTTCGTTTTTGGTACGACAACCCTTTTTCAAGGAATCCACATACTAAGTAGTTTGCATAGTCTGCAAACCATGCAATTTCATTATAATCGATCTTCAAAAGATATTCATCAGAAAAGTTATCTTGTATAGCCGATTCATTTAGAACTTCTAATTCAGGATTTTCAAGACGAGAAAGATGATTAGCGGCGAGATTTTCTGCTCCCTTTTTGTCTCGAATTTCAATATCGAACTCTTGTAGGAGTAAGATCCAACGGATTAATCGTGGTTTGGCATCTTGTTTTGAAAATAGGTATCTAAGAGCAGAATGGTCGGTATAGACCACCGTTTTAGCTAGACCACCACAATAGCAAGGAGTTCTTTTTCAGTAGTTGTGTAGTTCATTTGTGCTCCTTGTAACGTCTTACTAGCGTAATAAATAGGTTGAAATCGTTTTTCAATCATTTGTCCTAAAACAGATCCCATTGCAAAATCACTTGCATCGCACATAAGTTCAAACGGTAGATTCCAATTTGGAGTTATCATGATCGGCGCATTAGTGAGTTTTTCTTTAAGAATATTTAAAGATTTGATGCATTCATCCGAAAAGATGATCGGAGCATCCTTTTCTAGGAGTTTATTCATAGGAGTGGCAATTTTAGAAAAATCTTTTATGAAACGTCGGTAAAAATCAGCATGCCCTAGAAAACTCCTAACTCCTCTAACATTGGTGGGATGTGAAAGTTTAGCAATTACATCTACTTTAGCTCTATCCACTTCAATTCCTTCCTTTGAAATTTTATGACCAAGAACGATGCCTTCTCTAACCATGAAATGGCATTTCTCCTAATTAAGAACTAGATTTGATTGTTCGCATCTAATAAGCATTCGCTCAAGATTGACTAGACATGATTCAAATGTATCACCGAAGACTGAAAAGTCATCCATGAAAACTTCCATGCATTCTTCTATCATGTCGTGAAAAATTGCCATCATACACCTTTGAAAGGTTGCAGGGGTGTTGCAAAGTCCAAATGGCATGCGTTTGTAAGCAAAAGTACCATAAGGGCACGTGAATGTGGTTTTCTCTTGGTCCTCGGGTGCTATTGGAATTTGAAAATATCCGAAAAAACCGTCAAGAAAATAGTAGTAACTATTCATGGCTAATCTTTTCAATATTTGATCAATGAAAGGTAAGGGAAAGTGATCTTTTCTGGTGGCGTCATTTAATTTTCTATAATCAATACAGACACGCCATCCTGTTACAGTCCTAGTAGGAATAAGCTCATTTTTATTTATTTATGATGACAGTCATTCCACCCTTCTTAGGTACACATTGAACTGGGCTTACCCATGGACTATAGAAATTGAATAAATTAAACCTGCATCTAGCAGTTTAATAATTTCTTTCTTAACAACATCTTGCATATTAGGATTTAGTCTTCGTTGGCGTTGCACATAGGTTTTATGACCTTCTTCCATAAGGATTTTATGTGTGCAATACGAAGGACTTATGCCTTTAATGTCATGAATCTTCCATGCAATAGCTGGTTTATGAGCTTTTAGCATAGAAATGAGTTGAGATTTTTCATTTTCAGTAAGAGAAGACGATATTATTACGGGTAATTCTGATTCACCATGTAAATAAGCATATTCCAAATGTTTTGGAAGTGGCTTTAACTCTAATGTCAGTGGTTCTTCTATCGATGATTTGTATCGATATCTGTCTTCTTCTTTTAGCATTTGAATTTCTTTTGTTGTTGGTTCGTATTCATTAGCCATAAGTGCGGCTAACATTTCAGCTTCATCAATTGGTTCAGTTCCTTCTCCTAAAGAACATTCTCCTGTTCCTTGTAATTCTGGAAATTCTTCTAACAATTCTGCATGTGAATCTATAGTTTGAATATAATAACATGTATCATCTGCAGATTGCGGTTGTTGCATGGCTCTATAACCAGAAAAGGTAACACTCTCGTCCTCTATACTAAGGGTCAGTTTCTTACCGTGAAATGTCCCGTTCATATTGATTATAAACGTTCCATATTAATTGATTTTGTTGCGAGGTTTTGACCTCTATATGAGACGTTTTTCAAAGACTGCATTCGATTTTAGAACAAACCATAACCTTTAAAATATTACGACGAGTATCAAATAATGATAATCTAAAATATAGCGTTTTTCACATGACCATTACATAATGGTTTACAATAATATTACACATCAACATAAGTCTTCGAATGCAGTTTTTAAATAATATTATACAAGCATGGACTCCAAATCTTGTCCTTAATTTAGTATGCAATAGCGGAAGCTCTTAATAATCACCTGAGAATAAACATGCTTAAAACGTCAACAAAGATACCGACTACTTTTGACAAATTTCCTCCACACATAACTGCATATCCGTTTCCAGCAGCACCAAAGATACCTGGTACGCTAGGTACTTACAATGGTTTGTCCGATCCGGATGACTTTTTACAGCGCTTTGAGGGTGCAATGCGCACTCAAGGTTGGGTGGATCCGGTTGCGTGCCAAATATTTCCAATGACCTTGCAGGGCATTGCTCGCGAATGGTTCAATAAACTCCCGGCGGGCAGTATTGCCGGATTCATGGATCTGCGAACAAAGTTTTTATTGCAGTATCAGAATCAAAGACCACGCAAGCGCACTCACATTGAATGCCATGATATTACGCAGAAATCCAAGGAATCTTTGGGAGAGTATCTCACAAGGTATACTAATGAATGTTTGCGCATTCCAGATCTCAAGCCAGAACAACAGATATCAGGACTCATACATGGCATCAATTCAGAACGGCACCCAACGCTAGTCAAGCGTTTGCGTCATACGGTGCCAACAACTTACGCTGAGGCGCTTAAAGAATGTCACGATTATATGCGGAGTGGCGAAGATAACGATGTTCCCACAAGCAGCTCGCGAAATGAAAAAAGGATGATGATGACCGCTCACGAGATCAAAACCGCGGAAATAATTCTCGCGGGCGTTACCATAGTGGCGGTCCTATCAGAAGTGAAAAGGGGAGATCTAATGGCAATTATCGAAGCAATAATCAGCGCGGCATCAACAATCAGAACTATGCGCTTCTTAAAAGCTTATCCAAAACGCCCAAAGAAATTTTGGCGACGGAGCCAGTATGCGCGACCTTTGCGGTTCCAACTCCGCTTACAGAATTTGGTAAGCGGGATAAGACAAAGTATTGTGAATTTCACGATGATTACGGGCACGATACGAATAGGTGTAAAAACTTGGTGGAACGGGTACTGGAGGCGCTCCGTGCGGGTAAGTTGGATCACCTCAAACCGCCAAAGAAAGATAAAGGGAAAGCCACAGAAGAAGGGTCAAAAACTAAAACCTTCGCGTGGCAGAAAGTGGATAAGACCAAAAATGCTGATTTAACCATTAACATGGTTAACGCAGAGAAATTAGGTCAGCGAAGAAAGTATAACGATCATCAGGATTGGGAACTTCTTCCAATCACTTTCCCTCCTGTGATGTCAATTGACAGGGTGAATGAACCTATCATTATCAAGTGCCGCATTCCTTCTTGCGGGGTGCAGGTCAAGCGCATGCATGTCGACACTGGGAGCGGCGTTGACATTATGTACGAGCATTGCTATCAATTTCTTCCCGAACACGTGAAGGCGCAGCTACGTCCGTCTGATATCACGCTGTCTGGTTTTTCCGGAGAAAGCTCATGGCCCGTGGGACGGATAGAGTTAGTAATAGAGCTCGAAGATGACAAGAATCCGCAGTTAATAAGGAACGAATTAGTTGACTTTTATGTGGTTCGCTCGACTTCGCGATATAATGCGCTACTGGGAAGAAATTTCATACGGCGTTTTAACATCATACCTTCGGTAGTGCACGGTTTGATTAAGTTTCCTACTAAGGGAGGAGTTGCCACAATGGCGTCACATCAAACGATTGAGATATGTGCGTCAGTTGTGCAAATTAACATCCCTAGCGTCGGGGAGCAGATTGCAAGCAGTGCGGTCATTGCTAATCGCTTGCATCCAGATAAGCGTATAAAAATCGGCGCAGGTTTATCAGCTGAAACCAAGGCTAAGTTACATGGTATATTGTCCGCAAACGCAGATGTTTTCGCATGGAGCGAATCAGATATGACAGGTGTCCCGCGGGACATTGCGGAACATAAATTGCATGTTAATCCATCGCTCACACCTGTTAGGCAAAAGAAGCGGCATATGGCTTTAGACCGCAGTGATTGGCTATGCGCAGAAGTAGACAACCTTGTGAAAGCAAACATTCTACGCGAAGTGCGTTATCAAACATGGGTTGCCAATCCGGTGTTGGTGAAAAAGGCTGATGGTAACTGGCGAATGTGCGTTGATTTTAAAGACATTAACAAAGCATGTCCTAAAGACAATTACCCTCTCCCGGAGATAGACTGGAAGGTTGAATCTTTGTCTGGATTCAGATATAAGTGCTTTCTGGACGCATACAAAGGTTATCACCAAATTCTAATGGCTGCGGAAGACGAAGACAAGACTGCTTTTCATACGCCGCAGGGTATTTATTGTTACACAAAGATGCCTTTCGGCTTGAAGAACGCGGGCGCGACCTATCAGCGTGTAATTGACGCAGCATTCAAGCCTCAAATTGGCAGAAATCTTGAAGCGTATGTCGATGACTTGGTAATCAAAAGCAACACCGAAGAAGACATGCTCGCAGACATCCTAGAAATGTTTGCGTCTCTGCGAAGGATCAACATGAAGCTTAATCCGCTTAAATGTAGCTTTGGAGAGGAGGAAGGCAAGTTTCTAGGTCATGTGGTGACAGCGCGGGGTATCAAGGCTAATCCCAAAAAGATCGAAGCTATTGATAATTTACCATCTCCGAAAACAAAGAAAGATGTGCAGAGTCTCACTGGGAAGCTCGCAGCAATCACGCGGTTTTTGTCAAAAGCCGCAGAGCGTCAGCTACCATTCTTTAACACTTTGAAAAACTGTTTGAAGAAAAAGGATTTTGTCTGGACTCAGGAAGCAGAATCAGCCTTTCAGGAGATGAAAAAGGTGCTTGCAGAGTTACCAACACTTACTGCGCCAGTCCCTGGGGAGACGTTAACGCTGTACCTTGCGGCATCAAAGGAAGCAATAAGTTCAGTTCTCATCGCAGACCGCGAAAAGGTAACTTATCAATTTACTTGCATTATTTATTTCGTAGAACTTTAACGCTGAGGTTTTCTCAGACACAAATGCCGGTCTACTTCGTAAGCAAGACGCTGACATCAAGCGAAGTAAACTACTCGCCAATAGAGAAGTTAGTATATGCGCTTGTCCATACAGCGCGGCGTTTACGCCGATACTTTCAAGCACATCCGATTGTGGTTCTAACTGATCAGCCAATCAAACAGGTTGGTACATGATTACTTTGCGGCAATGACCGGGGTTACCGCATTGACTAACACAATCATTTTATTTCATTCAGGTACTGTACAAGCCCGAGATTTCTGGCCGAATGGCCAAGTGGGCAGTCGAATTGGGAGAACATGAAATAAACTTTTCTTCACGCAGTGCGGTTAAGGGTCAAATACTTGCTGACTACCTAGCAGAAATACCTGCGGATGTCGAAGCGTCAGCAGAACATCAAGATCCGCCCGCACCTGTTCTATCACCATGGGAATTATACACCGATGGTGCGTGTAGCGCATCTGGCGCAGGCGCAGGTGTAATTTTGACAGGTCCAGGCGGTGAGGAACATACGTACGCACTGCGGTTTAATTTTGCTGTCACAAACAATGAAGCAGAGTATGAGGCTCTGCTAGCAGGTATGCGCATCACGCATAAGTTGAATGTTAAAATCTTGCACGCTTACGTGGATTCAAAGCTAGTATGCAATCAAGTCTGCGGAGACTTCGAAGCGCACGACATTGCTATGCAGCAATATTTATCGCTTGTTCATAATCTCGCTGACCAGTTCGAGGCTTTTCAAATCTCGCACGTAATGCGGGGGCAAAATAAGAAGGCGGATGTGCTAAGCAAACTAGCTGCCTTGGCTTTTGATCATATGGGTAAGAAAATTCTAATAGAGGAACTCAACGCAAAATCTATTGTCATGATGCCTCTAGTGGCACCGGTTGAGGAATCAAGCCCAACGTGGATGACGCCCATCATCGCTTTTTTACGGGACGGCACTTCACCCGCGGACTCCTCTGATGCGAAGAAAGTCCGCACAACGCCACCGCTTTATGCCCTTGAGGGTGACGTCTTGTATCGAAAAAACTATTTGGGACCGCATTTAAGGTGCATAGGTAAGAAAGAGGCAGAGGAAGTTATACGCGAGGTGCATGAGGGTGCATGCGCCCTTCATTCGGGACACAGGTCCATTGTGTCAAAAATCATGCGGTTAGGTTATTATTGGCCTACTATGTACGCAGACACGGCGCGTATTGTCAAGCAATGCGAATCATGCCAAATACATGCACCTATCAGCCGGGCACCTGCGCATCCAATGATACCGGTCTCCTCACCATGGCCATTCTGCAAATGGGCGATCGACATAGTCGGACCATTCCCCAAAGGCCAAGGTAATATTGCCATTCATTTGCTAAATATGCTACTTACGTCATTATCTTACGCATACTCTGCACACGCAGGAAATGTCAAATTCTTAATTGTTGCAATCGATTACTTCACGAAGTGGGTCGAAGCGAAACCGCTGGCAACAATTTCAGGGAAAAGAGTGCGGAATTTTGTATGGGAAGACATTGTCTGTCGATTCGGCATACCCAATGAAATTGTTAGTGATAACGGTACACAATTTGCCGGCGATCCTTTTCGCAGTTGGTGTGCGGAGCTTAATATTAAGCAAACTTTTACTTCAGTTGCGCATCCGCAGGTGAATGGCCAGTGCGAAGTTACCAACCGAGATATAGTTGCTGGAATCAAGGCAAGGTTGGGTCATGACCGCGTTGGTTGGGTGGATGAGCTTCCAAAGGTTTTATGGGCGCATAGAACCACACCCAAAGCAAGCACTGGTGAGACTCCGTTTAGTTTGGTTTATGGGTCAGAAGCTGTTGTACCCGCAGAGATTGGGGTACCAACGTTCCGCATACAAAACTTTGATGAGCAAAATAACTCTGAAGCTCTGCGGGAAAATCTTAATCTGCTTGAAGAACGCAGACTCTCTGCGGCTGTTAACGAAGCAAATAACAAGCAAAAAATCGCAAAGTATTACAATCAGCGTGTGCGTTCACGCACTTATAAGTGCGGTGATTTGGTTTGGCGCCAGAACGATGCAAGTCATGCGGAAGATACGGGGAAACTGGGACCTCGTTGGGAGGGCCCATACAGGGTAGCAAAAGCAAGCAACACCGGGGCATACCATCTAGAGACATTAGATGGCAAACCTGTGAAACGCACTTGGCATGCGACGTTATTGAAAAAATGTTACATGTAGCTAGATGGACTTGATCACTCCAATTTGTTTAGCACATTATTTTATTTTTCATCCTTTCGGATATGTCGCAGTTGTAATCATAATTAATGCCAAATAAAAATAATTACATGCGCATACTTTTATTGTCCATTTATATTTTTTATGCGTTTCCTGCCTACTTAAGGGGTGTCCTCTAGCCCCCGTGCGGTAGAAGCCTGTTTGGTTACAAGGCTAGACAATAACGGCAGGCGAAGGGAATTGGTTTTCCCCTAGCCAAGCGCCACGCAGACTAGATGGCTGCAAAGTCGACTTTAAAAAAAAAATACAAGCATTGGTTTGCTTGTGCGTAATCGCTCTCGCATTGGTTTGCTTGAGGAACTCCTAAGCATAAAAACATTGGTTTGTTTTTAGTTGCGTTTGCTTACCATACAACTAATAGTGCACCTCTAGTACATGACAAAGCAATAGCGCAGTAGCTTTTGAGTCTAAATTATTAAAGGTAAGTTAAAATATTGGTTTATTTTACGCAGTACCATCCGCATACGCATAAGTTGTGGTTAACTATGCGCATGCGCATGCGGTTCATAATTTGTTTTGATTCGCGATATATAAACAAGGACATCACGCATGCATAACAGACAAACATATATACACATCCTAATAAATTATTACATAAGTAATTGTTTCACATGCCTGCCCAACATGGGACTTAGGGCTCCAAAATACATTTACAATTATCTGCCTAAGATTAGGGCTTACGGCACAAACTACTCTAGTAATCCTCCTTCAAAAACCCATCAAGCGGCATCGTCGGGTCAGCCGCAAACGCATTGATCAAAGGGATAGGGATGGACTTGATTGCCTCTTCCGCCTCCAGCAGCGCCGCGGCCGTTCCCTCCTTTAATTTCTTTTGGACAATGTCGGGGAACGGTGGAGTTAGGCCGCATGCCTGGATCACTTCCCGCACAGCCTTGTTCACCTCATGGTCCTTGACCGCATAGACATAGGCATTAAACCGGTCGGACACGGGCTCGGAGTCCATCACTTTCTGCGCAATTGCGGGAAGTGCGGTGCGCAGCATTGTCATATCTGCCTCGGCCAGCTCGCGGTTGGTAGCCGCATCATCCCTCTCCCTCGTCACCTTTTCCAACTCCAGCCTCACTCGCTCAGTTTCCCCCTTTGCCTGATCAACCGCACCCACAAGCTCTTGGTTCTTTTTTCTTTCTTGAATCAAGGAGGTCTTGGTTTCAGCCGCAGTCAATTCAACAGCTTTGCGGGCCTCCTCAGCAGCGTCCCTGTCCTTCTTTGCCTGATCTACACCCGCCTGCAGCAAACCCAACTCCACCTCTTTGCGCAGTGCAACATCGTATAGGCTGGAGGATCGACGGGCTTGATCCGCAAACATCCCAAAGAATACCAGCCCGTTCTGGACAAAGGCGTTGAGCGCCTGGTTAAACGGCAGCGCGGCCAGTTGCTCGCGGAACTCTGCTGGGAAGATTTGCTGCAAGAATGCAGATTGCTCCGCAGCATTTTCTGCGGAGGACTGGCAAAGTTGGCGGAGGTTGGCAACACGGAAGCTGCCTTGCGGAGGAGGTAATGTAGACTCAGACTCGACGGAGATCGCCTTGTCTTTGGATGTGGCAGTGGCCTGCAGCTCGGGGTTGACCCGCGGTGTTGTTGGCTGCGTCTCCTCCACATGCTCTGCAAAATACTCAGATTAGTACGCAGATTTTTCTACGCGGTATACATGCGAAAAAATAAACGCTCACCATTAATGGGGGGAGGTAGGTCTGCGGACCGCGGCTCGATGGCAACAAAATTGTCGTTGCGCATATCCTCCAGCTGCTTAGGAGTCTTCTTCTTCTTCTTCTGAGCCTCGGACGTCCCAGCCGCCTTGCGTTTATTGCCTGACTCCGCCGGCGTTTCCTCCACATGTTCGCTAGCAGCTGCCTGCTCTAGCTGTTTTTCCACATCCTGCTTGCGGAAAGAGATCCCAGCAATCTCCTCCGCGGTAAGCACCATCTTCATCCTCATCTCTGCAAACAATAAACGCCTGCGTTAGAAAATATACAAAAATTTATGTAAGTACGCGTTTATGCTATTCCTACCCTTTCCATCGGGGCCAACTATGGCCGGCCGCACATCCTCCCAAGGCCAATACGCGGAGATCTTCCCCAACCGCAGCATAACATTACCATACGAACGGTGCACCAGTTGTGCGTTGACGCACTGCTTCAACAACCTTTTCTCCTCGTCATCCAACGCTGGCATCTTGTTCACATCTTTTTCTACCTTCTCGCACCAAATGAGCGTCTGCGGGAAGCCAGTGCCTACTACGGTCTGGTCGACGAAGAAAAAAGTTTCTTTCCAACTTCCCGCATTCGATTTTGGGGTTTTTGTGAAATTTTGGCGTGCGAAGAAGGTGAACCAAGATTTATGGTGGTTGGCTAAGCGGAATAGGTGGCAAAAAACCTTCACCAATGGTACTGTGTCGAGTGCAACACACCACATCTCGAATAGAACGATTTTGCCTATAGCATACGGGTGCAATTGCCCTAGCCCTACTTTGAAATGATCTAGTACGCCTAAAAAGAAGTCGGTGGGTGGAACCCTAAAATTACCATGCTTAAAAGCATGTTCGTAGATCGCCACCTTATTCTCTGGTGGCTGATGGGCTCGCTGGCTAGGCAGTGGTGGTACCGGATTGTAACCCGCTAGAGGGGGGTATTGCTTAACTAAGTGGTCGATGTTTTTCTGGCCTATGTTGGACTCTACATTCTCTACAAAAGTTTCATTAGCTTTGGTCATTTTTAGATGAATGGAGAACGACTGACCTTTAAATGACGATCGGAATATGACGGAGTTGATCGGAATTGATAGGATTTGGAGGCGAGAGCGTATTTGGGAAGCTTGACACCGGAAAAGTGAAAATGTGTGTGATTTGGGGCTATTTATAGGCAAGATTGGGGGAGCGTGGGTTGGAATGGTGTGATCGTGGCCATACACGTGTAATGCAATCGACGGGTAGCATTTGCAGATCGCGCGTGGTGTCAGTTAAGAATGATTACAAACACGCGCGTGGTTCGCACGCGCCTGCGGCACTGTTACTTTATGTCTTGTTAGCCGAATGGGCTTTTGCGATTGTGACAGGCATCGAGGCGCACGCGAGGACATTAAATGCTCGTCGTCCTTTTGTTTTCTCTTTTTCGCTTAATAGTTTGATATCATATGACTTGCGTCATATAACATCAAACTGGGGGGACTTAATGATACCGCAGCCCGCATGCGCATGTAACATACACACGGGCATGCGCTATGGTGCGTATGCGGGGTGCTCTCATGCGTCATGCGGCATGCGGATCCGTATCTGGTCCCTTTACGGCGGTTGCTTAGCTAACAAGCAAATATCTTTTCCATAATTATATCCGTGATTCGGGGGAGATGGTTATGGAAACGATTATCACTATCCTATGACGGTTCTAGAATTAGGGTTTGCCTATAAATACAAACCCTAATCGTCGTTAGCAACATACCACGTTACGTAGCCATCTTCTACCACACATCCTACGTAACTTACATCCTCTATCATCTTCTAAAGGTTAACAGGTTAGTCCTTTATTAACTGGTACCTACAACCTTGCTTGGGGCCTTCTGATCGACGGACGTCATCGAAGGTGGACTTAATCACTTGGCCACCCCGCCGACATCATCATGTCGGCCAGGGTTATTCACGGTAGCCGGACCGGAGAGCCACGTTCTAAAATCCTTAAACCCCTCCTTTACGTTGAGCAAGCATGTTAAGACCCCTCGGTTAAAACATGCATGATCAGTGAGTTATAGGTTTAACCTACATATTATCAAATCATAATAATAGACCACAAGATTTCATTTTTTATAACACATCTCATATCAGGAATTTCGCAAACTGCATAGAGATAAAAATCATTCATATGTTGAACACCTGGTAACCGACCTTAACAAGATCCATATAGAATATCCCCATCATTCCGGGACTCTCATCGGATATGATAAATCGAAGTACTAAAGTATCCGTAACTCGGATGAGGCTTGTTGGGCCAAATAGATCTATCTTTAGGATTCGCGTCAATTAGGGGCCATTTCCCTAATTCTTAGGCTACCAAGCTAAAAAGGGGCATATTCGGTTCGATAATCCAACATAGAAAGTATTTTCGATTACTAGTGTCTATTTTGTAAAACATTTATAAAATCGCATGTATTCTCATCCCAAAAAAATAATAGATTTTAAAAGTGGGACTATAACTCACTTTCACAGATTTTTACTTCGTCGGGAAGTAAGACTTGGCCACTGGTCGATTCACGAACCTATAACAAATATATATATATATATATATATATATATATATATATATATATATATATATATATATATATATATATATATATATATATATATATATATATATATCAAAGTATGTTCAAAATATATTTACAACATTTTTAATACGTTTTAATGTTTTAAGTTTATTAAGTCAGCTGTCCTCGTTAGTAACTACAACTAGTTGTCCATAGTTAGATGTACAGAAATAAATCGATATATATTATCTTGGATCAATCCACGACCCAGTGTATACACGTCTCAGGCTAGATCACAACTCAAAGTATATATATTTTTGGAATCAACCTCAACCCTGTATAGCTAACTCCAACATTACTGCATATAGAGTGTCTATGGTTGTTCCAAATAATATATATAAATGGGTCGATATGATATGTCAAAACATTTGCATACGTGTCTATGGTATCCCAAGATTACATAATATATTAGAATACATGTAATACAATATAAGTTAGCTAGGATATGATTAATATAGATTTGTTACCAATTTTCACGTAGCTACAACAAGAAAAATTATCCAATATTGTTTTACCCATAACTTCTTCGTTTTAAATCCGTTTTGAGTGTTTCAAGTTGCTATGGTTTCATATTGAACTTAAGTTTATGAATCTAAACAGAAAAAGTATAATTTTATTGTCGGAAATACAGGTTAAAGGTCATTTTTGTAAAGGTAGTCATTTCAGTCGAAATAACGACGTCTAGATGACCATTTTGGAAAACATACTTCTACTTTGAGTTTAACCATGATTTTTGGATATAGTTTCATGTTCATAAGAAAAATCATTTTCTCAGAAGAATAACTTTTAAATCAAAGTTTATCATAGTTTTTAACTAACTAACCCAAAACAGCCCGCGGTGTTACTACGACGGCGTATATCCGGTTTTACGGTATTTTTCGTGTTTCCCGGTTTTAAATCATTAAGTTAGCATATCATATAGATATAGAAAATGTGTTTAGTTAATTTTAAAGTCAAGTTAGAAGGATTAACTTTTGTTTGCGAACAAGTTTAGAATTAACTAAACTATGTTCTAGTGATTTCAAGTTTAAACCTTCGAATAAGGTAGTTTTATATATATGAATCAAATGATGTTATGAACATCATTACTACCTCAAGTTTAGTAGGTATACCTATTGTAAGTGACAAGAAATGATCTAGCTTCAAAGGATCTTGGATGGCTTGAAAGTTCTTGAAGCAGAATCATGACACGAAAACAAGTTCAAGTAAGATTATCACTCGAATTAAGATAGTTATAGTTATAGGAATTGAATCAAAGTTTGTATATGAGTATTACCTTGATTTAGAATGATATCTTACTATAAACAACAAGGATTTCTTGAAGTTGGATGATCACTTTACAAGATTGGAAGTGAGCTAGTAAACTTGGAAGTATTCTTGATTTTATGAAACTAGAACTTGTAGAATTTATGAAGAACACTTAGAACTTGAAGATAGAACTTGAGAGAGATCACTTAGATGAAGAAAATTGAAGAATGAAAGTGTTTGTAGGTTTTTTTGGTCGTTGGTATATGGATTAGATATAAAGGATGTGTAATTTTGTTTACATGTAAATAAGTCATGAATGATTACTAATATTTTTGTAATTTTATGAGATATTTCATGCTAGTTGCCAAATGATGGTTCCCACATGTGTTAGGTGACTCACATGGGCTGCTAAGAGCTGAGCATTGGAGTGTATATACCAATAGTACATACTTCTAAAAGCTGTAGATTGTACGAGTACGAATACGGGTGCATACG
Source organism: Rutidosis leptorrhynchoides (assembly GCF_046630445.1). Classification (NCBI taxonomy): domain Eukaryota; kingdom Viridiplantae; phylum Streptophyta; class Magnoliopsida; order Asterales; family Asteraceae; genus Rutidosis; species Rutidosis leptorrhynchoides. The sequence goes on from NC_092336.1 coordinate 167,504,494, forward strand.
AGTATAATTGTTGATGAAACTGAACGAGGATGTAATTGTTAGCTTTTTTATTAAGTAGAAGTATTTTGACAAGTGTCTTGAAGTCTTCCAAAAGTGTATGAATACATATTAATACACTACATGTATATACATTTTAACTGAGTCGTTATGTCATCGTTAGTCGTTACATGTAAATGTTGTTTTGAAACCTTTAGGTTAACGATCTTGTTAAATGTTGTTAACCCATTGTTTATTATATCTAAAGAGATGTTAAATTATTACATTATCATGATATGATGATATATTAATATATCTTAGTATTATATATATACAGTTAAATGTTGTTACAACGATAATCGTTACATATATGCCTCGTTTCGAAATTCTTAAGTTAGTAGTCTTGTTTTACATATGTAGTTCATTGTTAACACACTTAGTGATATACTTAATTATCATTTTATCATGTTAAACATAGTGTATCAATATCTTAGTATGATTCATATGTATTTAGTAAGACGTTGTTATAACGATAATCGTTATATATATCGTTTCGAGTTTCTTAATTCAATAAACTCATTTTTATGTATATCACTCATTGTTAATTTAGTTAGTGAGATACTTACTTATCATAATCTCATGTTAACCATATATATATATATATATATATATATATATATATCCATATATATATCATCATGTAGTTTTTACAAATTTTTAACGTTCGTGAATCGCCGGTCAACTTGGGTGGTCAATTGTCTATATGAAGCACATTTCAAATAATCAAGTCTTAACAAGTTTGATTGCTTAACATGTTGAAAACATTTAATCATGTAAATATACCAATTTTATTTAATATATATAAACATGGAAAAGTTCGGGTTACTACAGTACCTACCCGTTAAATAAATTTCGTCCTGAAATTTTAAGCTGTTGAAGGTGTTGACGAATCTTCTGGAAATAGGTACGGGTATTTTAGCTTCATTTGATCTTCACGTTCCCAGGTGAACTCGGGTCCCCTACGAGCATTCCATCGAACCTTGACGATCGGTATCTTATTTTGCTTGAGCCTTTTAACCTCACGATCCATTATCTCGACGGGTTCTTCAATGAATTGTAGTTTTTCATTGATTTTAATTTCGTCTAGAGGAATAGTGAGATTTTCTTTGGCTAAGCACTTCTTCAGATTCGAGACGTGAAAGGTATTATGTACATTGGTGAGTTGTTGAGGTAATTCAATTCGGTAGGCTACTGGTCTGACACGATCTAAATCTTGAATGGTCCAATGTATCTTGGATCTAGTTTCCCCCGTTTACCAAATCGAACAACGCCTTTCCAAGGAAAAACCATAAGCATGACCATCTCCCCAATTTCAAATTCTATATCTTTCCTTTTAAGGTCCGCGTAGCTCTTTTGTCGACTCTGAGCAGTTTTCAACCGTTGTTGAATTTGGATGATTTTCTCTGTAGTTTCTTAGATTATCTCCAGACCCATAATCTGTCTATCCCCCAATTCATTCCAACAAATTGAAGATCTGCACTTTCTACCATAAAGTGCTTCGAACGGTGCCATTTCGATACTCGAGTGGTAAATGTTGTTGTAGGAAAATTCTGCTAATGGTAGATGTCGATCCCAACCATTTCCAAAATAAATAACACATGCTCGTAGCATGTCTTCAAGAGTCTGTATCGTCCTTTCGTCCTGCCCATCGATTTGTGGATGATAGGTACTACTCATGTCTAGACGAGTTCCCAATGCTTGTTGTAATGTCTGCCAAAACCTTGAAACAAATCTGCCATCTCTATCAGAGATAATAGAGATTGGTATTCCATGTCTAGAGACAACTTCCTTCAAGTATAATCTCGCCAACTTCTCCATTTTATCATCTTCTCTCATTGGCAGAAAGTGTGCTGACTTGGTGAGACGATCGACTATTACCCAAATAGTATCATAACCACTTGCATTCCTTGGCAATTTAGTAATGAAATCCATGGTAATGTTTTCCCATTTCCATTCTGGGATTTTGGGTTGTTGAAGTAGACCTGATGGTTTCTGATGTTCAGCTTTGACCTTAGAACACGTCAAACATTCTCCTACGTATCTAGTAATATCGGCTTTCATACCCGGCCACCAAAAGTATTTCTTGAGATCTTTGTACATCTTCCCTGCTCTGGGATGTATTGAATATCTGGTTTTATGTGCTTCCTTAAGTACCTTTTCTCTCACATCTCCAAACTTTGGTACCCAAATTCTTTCAGCCCTATACCGGGTTCTGTCTTCCCGAATATTAAGATGTTTCTCCGATCCTTTGGGTATTTCATTCTTCAACTTTCCTTCTTTTACAACTCCATGCTGCGCCTCCTTTATTTGAGTAGTAAGGTTAGTACGAATAATTATATTCATAGCTTTTACCCGCATTGGTTTTCTGTCCTTTCTACTCAAAGCGTCGGCTACCACATTTGCCTTCCCCGGGTGGTAACGAATCTCGAAACCGTAATCATTCAATAACTCAATCCACCTACGCTGCCTCATGTTCAGTTGTTTCTGATTAAATATATGTTGGAGACTTTTGTGGTCGGTATATATGATACTTTTGACCCCATATAAGTAGTGCCTCCAAGTCTTTAATGCAAAAACAACAGCGCCCAATTCCAAATCGTGAATCGTATAATTTTGCTCGTGAATCTTTAATTGTCTGGATGCATAAGTAATTACATTCGTTCGTTACGTTAATACACAACCGAGACCTTGCTTTGAGGCATCACAATATATCACAAAATCGTCATTCCCTTCAGGCAATGACAATATAGGTGCCGTAGTGTGATGACCCGAAAATTTCTGACCAAATTTAAACTTAATCTTTGTATGATTAACATTTCCGACACGATAAACAAAGTCTGTAATATTGAGTCACGACAGTTTTGGAATTATATTCATATAATCAATTATTCTTTGACTGTTCCCTATGATTCACGAACAATATATATATAACTTAATGTGCATATATATATATGATTTCAAGTTATTTAGTAAACGATAGTAACATTCGTTTGTTAATTCGATTGATATTTAGATAAGTGAACTAAAACGTTTAAAATAAACAAGTAAAACACTAATTTGCTACAGTATTTTCAAATTGCCACATTACTCAAAATGCTACAGTGTTTTCGAAAATCACTATTTGCTACAGTGAAATTGACTTTGCTACAGTGAATTGCTACAGTAAAAAATGGCTTTGCTACAGTAAAACACTATTTTAAAATGTATTTTAACAAATAGCGAGACGATGATTTATAGAAGTAAATGACCAAAACACTCAAATGTATAAGTTATAATTTGAGTGATATAATTTAGGGATAATTTAGGGCTATATTTTGACAAATGTATGTGACACGAAACGTAAAATGCAAGTTTTCTCAGCGTACAAAAGGACATTTGAAAAACCGGAACCGGGACATAAGTTGAGTGATGACGTACGACTTATCGGAACTAAAATTACAAATCAACTATGCATGTGAATTTAATATAATATATAATTAATTATTTAAATTATATATATTATATATTTATTTATTCATGTCGACAAACAAAAAACAAAAGAAATGTGAGCTGTAATTGGAGGCCATGCGATCGCATGGCCATATAGAAGAAACCTCATGCGATTGCATGGGGATAGATTTCAGCTCTGATTGCTATAAATTGCTCGTTTTGCTCGATGATAATCACACACAAACACACACACAGATATTTATTTTTACTCCGTATTTATTTATTATTATTATTATTATTATTATTATTATTATTATTATTATTATTATTATTATTATTATTATTATTATTATTATTATTAATAAGATTATTATTAATCTTATTATTTTTATTATTAGTATTATTATTTTTGCGATACAAAAATAAAAATGTACCTAAAATATTATGACGGAGTGCTGTCCAAGTAACTTTCAAAATGGTTTCCAAGCGAGCTAGAGCTAAGGAAATTATGGGTTATTGCCAAGGAAATTATGGGTAATGTTCGGGGGTATTTTTGTGAATCAAACCTCGTGTTTATCATCTCCGATGCGTCTACGTGCTTTCCTACAATATTGTATATCAATATTAAACAGTGAGTTCATTTGATCCCTTTTTACATATATTTTTGGGCTGAGAATACATGCGCAGTTTTATAAACTGTTTTACTAAATGGATACAAATACTAAAACTGATTTTGTGTGAGTTCATTTGATCCCTTTTTACATATATTTTTGGGCTGAGAATACATGCGCAGTTTTATAAACTGTTTTACTAAATGGATACAAATACTAAAACTGATTTTGTGTGAGTTCAATTGATCCCTTTTTGTACATATTTTCGGGCTGAGAATACATGCGCAGTTTTATAAACTGTTTTACTAAATGGATACAAATACTAAAACTGATTTTGTGTGAGTTTCATATGATCCCTTTTACTCTCTACATTTTTGGGCTTAGAATACATGCAAATCCTTTATTAACTAATTTACAATATTTATATGCGTGAGTTTCATTGCTCCCTTTTTAATTGCTTTTGCAATCTATATTTTTGGGCTGAGAATACATGCACTTTATTTTAAACGCACTGGATACAAGTACATACTAAATTCTACACCGAGTTTGAACCGAAAATCCCTTAGCTTTGGTAACTAGTAACTGCCGGTTATAAGAACTGGTGGGCGCGAGTAGTAGTATATGGATCCATAGGGCTTGATATCCCCGTCCGAGCTAGAGCACTAGCCTTTTAACGGACGTATGCTATTTGAGAAGCGTACACGTTGGTTTGCGTGTATTATTAAGATGATTATACAAAGGGTATAAAATATATATACGTTAAGTTTAGTTACCAGGGTGCTCAATCTTGTAGAATATTTTGATAAACGTTTCTGGATGAAACAACTGAAATCTTGTGTTCCACCTTTATATACAGATTATACGAAACATTAAAACTATGAACTCACCAACCTTTGTGTTGACACTTGTTAGCATGTTTATTCTCAGGTTTCCTAGAAGTCTTCCGCTGTTTGCTTATATGTTAGACAAGCTATGTGCATGGAGTCATACATGGCATATTTTTCAAGGAAACGTTGCATTCACCAAATCATCACCATGTATCTTATTTTGACTGCATTGTCAATGGAAGTACTATTGTAAACTATTATTTACAGTGATTGTATATATGTAGAAATTATCAGATGTCGAAAACCTTTGATTTAAATATTCATTATGGTGTGCCTTTTTAAAAGAATGCAATGTTTACAAAATGTATCATATAGAGGTCAAATACCTCGCAATGAAATCAATGAATGACGTATTGTCCATATGGATTTGGAGCGATCGTCACACGTAGTTAACTTTTTCTTCAACAATTGAAACGCTTTCTCCTGCTCATCCTTCCATTCAAATTTCTTCCCTTTATGCTTTAATGCAGTCAAGGGTTTTGCTATTTTGGAAAAATCTTAGATGAACCTTCTGTAGTAACCAGCCAGTCCTAAAAATTGGTTTATATGCTTCAGAGTTTTCGGGGTTTTCCACTTTTCAACGATTTCAATCTTTGCCGGATCCACTTGAATACCTTCTTTGTTCACTATGTGACCGAGGAATTGAACTTCTTCCAACCAAAATGCACACTTTGAAAACTTAGCGTACAGTTTTTCTTTCCTTAACAACTCTAGCACTTTTCTCAAATGTTCTTCGTGCTCTTGATCATTCTTTGAGTAAATAAGTATGTCATCGATAAAAACAATGACAAACTTGTCAAGGTATGGTCCACACACTCGGTTCATGAGGTCCATGAACACAGTTGGTCCGTTAGTCAACTCAAACGGCATAACCATAAACTCGTAATGACCATAACGCGTCCTGAAAGCAGTCTTTGGAATATCATCCTCCTTCACCCGCATTTGATGATACCCAGAACGTAAATCAATCTTCGAATAAACTGACGAGCCTTGTAGTTGATCAAATAAGTCGTCGATTCTTGGTAGTGGATAACGATTCTTGATGGTAAGTTTGTTCAACTCTCGATAGTCGATACACAACCTGAATGTACCATCCTTCTTTTTGACAAACAAAACAGGAGCTCCCCATGGTGATGTACTTGGTCGTATAAAACCACACTCTAAAAGTTCTTGTAGTTGGCTTTGGAGTTCTTTCATTTCACTGGGTGCGAGTCTGTATGGAGCACGAGCTATTGGTGCAGCTCCTGGTACGAGATCTATTTGAAATTCAACAGATTGATGTGGAGGTAGTCCCGGTAATTCTTTCGGAAATACATCAGGAAATTCTTTTGCGATGGGAACATCATTGATGTTCTTTTCTTCGGGTTTGACTTCTTCGATGTGTGCTAGAATGGCATAGCAACCTTTTCTTATTAGTTTTTGTGCCTTCAAATTACTAATAAGATTTAGCTTCGCGTTGCTCTTTTCTCCGTACACCATTATAGGTTTTCCTTTTTCTCGTACAATGCGAATTGCATTTTTGTAACATACGATTTCAGCTCTCTCCTTTTTCAACCAGTCCATGTCGATTATCACATCAAAAATCCCTAACTCTACTGGTATCAAATTGATCTTAAACGTTTCGCTAACCAGTTTAATTTCTCGATTCCGACATATTTTATCTGCCGAAATTAATTTACCGTTTGCTAATTCGAGTAAAAATTTATTATTCATAGGCGTCAATGGACCACTTAATTTAGCACAAAAATCTCTACTCATATAACTTCTATCTGCACCCGAATCAAATAAAACATAAGCAGGTTTTTCATCGATAAGAAACGTACCCGTAACAAGCTCCGGGTCTTCCTGTGCTTCTTCCGCATTAATGTTAAAAACTCTCCCACGGCTTTTCCCATTATTATTTCCCTGATTTGGACACGCAGTTTTGTAGTGGCCCTTCTTCCCGCATTCAAAACAAATAATGTGGCCATTACTTGTTCCTTTACCCGATGGTCCATAAATTTCACACTTCGTTGTATCATGACCCTTTCTATTACATTTATTACATGTTGCTGGACAAAAAGTAGTTGGATGGTACCCGTCACACCTCAGACATGGAATTTTCTGATTTTGATTACCAGTGTTGTTATTGAGATTGTTGTTGGGATTTTTGTTGTTGCGGTTGGTTTTATTGTTGTAGTTGTTGTTGTTGGAATGGTTTTTGTTGCGTTTGTTGTTGCAAAAAATGGTGCGATTGTGGTTGTGATTGTGGTGTTGATTGTTGAAATTGTGACTCTTGTCACTGGGTTCTTCCCACTTTCTCTTGACTTGTTTCATTTTGGCCTCCTCGGCCGCCTGCTCTTTAATCCTTCCCTCGTTCTGATTTATAAGTTTGTGAGCAATTCGGCTTGCCTTTTGCATTGAAGTGGGCGCGCTTGAACTCACATCCTCCTGAATTCTCTCTGGTAACCCCTTTACAAACGCATTGATCTGCTCTTCTTCATCTTCGAACACTCTTGGGCACAATAAACACAACTCGGTGAATCATCGTTCGTATGTGGTGATATCGAATCCCTTCGTTCGTAATTCTCTAAGCTCTGTCTTGAGCTTATTGACTTCGTTTCTGGGATGGTACTGCTCGTTTATCAAGTGTTTGAATGCTGACCACGGTAATGCGTAAGCAGCATCTTGTCCCACTTGTTCGAGATAGGTATTCCACCATGTTAACGCAGTACCTGTGAAGGTATGCGTGGCGTACTTTACCTTATCTTCCTCAGCACATTTGCTTATAGAAAACACAGATTCGACCTTTTCGGTCCATCGTTTCAGTCCGACTGGTCCTTCAGTTCCATCGAATTCCAGAGGTTTACAGGCAGTGAAAGCCTTGTAGGAGCATACTACACGGTTTCCAGTGGAGTTAACTCCACTGCTAGACCCTGAGTTATTGTTGTTTTGCATTACAGCCTGTACTGAAAGAACCCGTTCATATACATTATAAACGATTCACAATAGTTGATTACATTGCGAGGTATTTGACCTCTATATGATACATTTTACAAACATTGCATTCGTTTTTAAAAGACAATCTTTCTTTACATCAAAAATTGACAGGCATGCATACCATTTCATAATATTCACTATCCAACTATAAATTGATTTAATAATAATCTTTGATGAACTCAATGACTCGAATGCAACGTTCTTCGAAATATGCTATGAAAGACTCCAAGTAATATCTTTAAAATGAGCAAATGCACAGCGGAAGATTTCTTTAACACCTGAGAATAAACATGCTTTAAAGTGTCAACCAAAAGGTTGGTGAGTTCATTAGTTTATCATAATCATTTATTTCCATCATTTTAATAGACCACAAGAATTTCATTTCCAGTTCTCATAAATATACGTCCCATGCATAGAGACAAAAAATAATCATTCATATGGTGAACACCTGGTAACCGACATTAACTAGATACATATAAGAATATCCCCTATCATTCCGGGATCCTCCTTCGAACATGATATAATTTCGAAGTACTAAAGCATCCGGTACTTTGGATGGGGTTTGTTAGGCACAATAGATCTATCTTTAGGATTCGCGTCAATTAGGGTGTCTGTTCCCTAATTCTTAGATTACCAGACTTTAATAAAAAGGGGCATATTCGATTTCGATAATTCAACCATAGAATGTAGTTTCAATTACTTGTGTCTATTTCGTCAAACATTTATAAAAGCGCATGTATTCTCAGTCCCAAAAATGCAAAGGGTAAAAAGGCAAATGAAACTCACCATACTGTATTTCGTAGTAAAAATACATATAACGTCATTGAACAAGTGCAAGGTTAGCCTCGGATTCACGAACCTAAATTAATTATATATATTTATGTGTTGGTCAATATTTGTCTAACAAATTAGGTCAAGTCATAGTGTATCACAATCCTAATGCTCGAGACTAATATGCAAAAGTCAACAAAAGTAAATTTGACTCAAAATAATTTCCAAAAATCTATACATGATTAATATATAGTTTAAATATCGTCGTTTTATATTTTTAAATATTTTTAAAAGATTTATTAAAGTAAATAATATAATATAATTTATTTATTAATAAATAAAATTTTATATTATATTTATATAATAAAATATACTTTTATATATATTAAGTAATAAAATTTATAGGGTTCATTTAATATTATAAAGATAACATGATAGGTATTATTAAAGTAAGTTATTACACGTAGTAAAATATGTTTGTATCAAATATTTATTTGATAAAATAATATCTATAATGATAGTAAGTAAAAGTTGTATTATTTTGTAATAATAATAATTATTATAAAAATATCAATATTTATAATTACTAAGATGACATTATGATAAACGATAATTCTAATTATGATAACTTTAATATTTACGATAATTTTTAATATTATCGTTAAAATAATAATTCTATTTAAAATAATAATAATAATGATATTTTATAGTAACAATGACATTTCTATTAAAATGATAATTTTTGTTAAAATGATAGTTTTAATACTAACGATAATTTTAATAATAATAGTAATGATAAAAATAATAAGAACGATAATTTTATCTAAATCAATATCTTATAATATTTTAATTTCATCACGATACTCTTACCCATTATTTCCTAATCGTTTCATTTAATTGCTTTTAATCGTCTTTTATATCGTGTTCGTAATAATGATAATAATAGTAATCAAAATAATTAGGCGTTACAAATATTTGTTTTAATTACACTAATATTAATAATGATAGTTACTATAACATTATTAACGATAATACTAATAATTATCTTAATGATAATATAGTAATAATAATATTAACAATAACAATAACCATTTTTAAATAATGATATATATATTAATAATGATAATAATAATAATACTAATTATAACTTTAACGATAATAACGATAGTAATAATAATAAAAAAATAACAATTTTTTTAATGATAAATCCTTTTATTGATAAAGATAATAATAATAATAATAATAATATAAAACTAGAACGATGATAATAATAATCATTTTTAATAATAATACAAAAATTCGATGGACTATAACTTCAAATCCGTTCATCGAAATCATTCGATATCTAAATGAAAAGTTCTTAATTTTTCGTTAGCTTTCCAACGACATGCATATCTTATACCTTATCTTAGTCGCATATATAACTAATTCAGGATTCAACATAACCTAACTAAAGGCAATATCAAAAGTACAAATATGCATAATCCTATATACTCGAGCACTAGTCAAGGATACACTATTAGTATGTAAAAGTTAAATTATGAGTACTCACGTATCAATATTGAGATTCAATATTGCAGGAAAGGTACGTAGACGCAACGGAGATGATAAACACTATATTGACCTCACGAGCATACCCATGAACCATACCCAATCACCTCCATAGCTATAACCCATAATTTCCTTAATCCAATCCCACTCGAAAAAACAATTTCAAAATCACTCGGACAGCACTCTGACGTAATATTTTATGTATACTAATAATATCTTGAAATAATACGGAGTAAATATATATATGTAAATCGATTGAGAGAGTTTAGAGAAAAATATTTTCAAGTTTCTATGAAATAATGAAACCTATTGAATTCTATTTATAATAGATTTTTGAATTATTAAAGTGAATTATTAAAGTATGAATTATTAAAGTAAATTATTAAAGTATGAATTATTAAAGTGAATTATTAAAGTGAATTATTAAAGTATGAATTATTAAAGTGAATTATTAAAGTTAAAGTAAAGTAAAAATAAAGTAAAGGTAAAGTTTAAGTATAGTAAAAGTATAAAACTATGTACGTATAATACGCGTATAAATATATATAATATTAATTTAAATAGTTATATATATTTAATAAAATAAAATATAAATATCGTTATCTTTATCATACTGGTTAAGTAATGAGTTGTCAAAAGTGGTTCTAGATATTTATAAAAGTTATATACGTTTTAATAATAAAGTTCTTTTTAAACTGAAAACGTTTTTGTACGTTTGAAACTAAATCAAATAAATATAATAATTTTGTTTTCCAAAACCAAATATATTTTTAAGAATCATTTTGTTTAAAGGTTAAAATAATGGAAATCGTTATATCATAAAATGTTTTAGAAAAGTAGAATCATATATATTCATAATAGGTTTCAAATTTTTAAATTACAGTTTGTTGGTGAAGCATGGGATAAAGTTCAAAGGTTAAATAAACGTATGAAATCATCTTAATGAAAAATGTCGAGTTACTTAACTTGTCGATATCCAACATCTAAGTTATTTACACTTCACGTTCTTACTTATAAATCACTTTACCATTTTCCGAATGTTGTCAAAAAGAATAGATTTCTTAAATCACAGTGGACCTCATAACATAGACCCGTAATCATATCATAATGTATCTGATAAATCAATCATTTGATATTATCTTCTAATTCCATCGATAAACATATTGAAACAAATACGTTCATGTAAAGTATTATACGTTTAATACTTTATTAATATTCTCAAGTTATAATATATATATACATATATATACATATTTATTTATATATAACGGTTCGTGAATCGTCGGAATTTGGTCGAGGTTATAATGAATGTATGAACACAATTTAAAATTCTTGAGATTTAACTTAACAAACTTTTCTTATCGTGTCGGAATAATATAAAGATAAAGTTTAAATTTGGTTGGAAATTTCCGGGTTGTCACAGTACCTACCCGTTAAAGAAATTTCGTCCCGAAATTTGAGTGGAAATGTCGTGAATGATAATAAGTATGTTTTCATGATGCATACAGGCTGAAAATTAGAGTTTTATCATCAGCGAATAATTTAGATAAACAATCCATTTATATGAAGAGTACGAATGAAGCTAAGATAGAAGAGTGAAATGAGTAAGTGTAGATTCATCTTATCATTTGACGTAGATATGATTGATTTCCAGATTTCAAGGGATTTGAAGAAAATCTTTGTAATAAGATTTGATTCTCCGGTAACAAAAGGAATTTGGATCCGCTTTAAATGCGATAGTCCATTTTAATTGTTCTGTCGGAGATTTTCTTATAAATTCACCTCCATCATTTTCTTACAACTCACACCTTCTGTTGATACATTTTATGCAAGTCCCTAGACATCTACCCATGTCTATTGCAGGTACAACAGTTTACAGGCCACCATGATCGTTCGTTATTATCCTATCCGTGTTTGTATGTGGTTACAGCAACTGCAGGAACGAGATTTAGATGTTTAACTATGTTAGACTTAGTCAGACGTCCGAGTGAAGCCTCACTCGTACGGCTGATAGGCTCATACACACGGTTGATACTGAGCTAAGTCACAATTACAACCTAAATGAGAAGACACGAGTGAGTGATCACCCGTACGGCTTATGAAGCCAACTCGTATGTGTGATGGATGAATCGTACGGGTGAGTCAACAGCAGGGGTATATAAAGTCTTATGTTCATCATTTTAGGTTAAGCCTCTCATTTGTTACACACACTCAGATCTGGTGAGCTCCTCCGATTCTCTCTCAACCCAAATCACCCAGGTGGTGAATAATAGCTCTAGGTGTTGATCTAATCACACTTGATTTAGTTATGGTATGACTAAATTAATCCCAAAAAGCTTAACCTATTTACTAGAGGGTTTGATTCACTTATTCCGTCATTGTGTGAGTTAAATCTGTTGATTTCTAAGTTCCTAGTCATGTTTCATCACCTTCTATTCTTTCCCCCTCAACTCATATTTTAAAGTGTTCATCAATATGCTCCATCCAGTTCTGATTCTCGATATACTTATAACTTTCATATCGGTCATTCTTCTTTTTCATCTACCGCCAGAAGAATCTATTTACTTCTACTATACTCTTGGGTTTATAGTGTTTCTAGTTCTCCCGTGTCTTTATATTGCTATATGCATCGATATATATGGTTTATAATTTTTGGTTTGTCGTTGGGCTTTATATCTTCCCTTATATTTCAAAGTCTCTGTTTCTATCTTCTATAATCATTGTCATCCACAGTTAATGCTCTCTTTTATTTGCTGCAATTTATACCCCAATTTCTATTTCGGAGTTTTGTCCTTTCGTTTCTTCTTCTTGCGATTAAGCACCGCTTGTAATGGTCCAGAATTCACAGATATGAATTTCGGAATGAACATTGTTAATGTTCTAGGAAGGAAATTGTGATGGCACGATCTTGACTTGTCAAATTACTAGAATACCTTTAAAAAGGCCGAATCATCAAGAAATATTTTCTTGATATTTTAGAGGTTAAATAGAATACAAGAGTCGTATAACATGGCACATGATGATGTTATGATCTGTGAATCATCACGTTCCATTTAGAAACTCAGCATGAATTACTGTAATATAATCACGTTGATCAAGTGTCATTATATTATACTAACTCATGCTTCAGTTTCCAACACTACTTCAAAAACATTCATATTTTAAACTCAAAGGTTTACATAGTATAGAAACTAAACAGTTTCCTTTTTGATGTAATACAGATAGCGCAAAGAGATAAATGATTCCAGATAAGAATAGTTATGGAAATATCTTCAGAAATATGGAGGATATTTATAATGAAAGATACGATGATATCTTAGAATTTCTAATATCAGAGGATGATGAAGAATATTGTCTGTAAGGGTTTAGTGTCAGGAGCAAGGTATTCGTTAATGACTTCAGCAGACACTGAATCATTTGAATTCTTTGAAGGCAGGTTCAATCTTTGTGATTTGTCCACAGCCTCCTTCATACTTTGCTCAATCCGTTTTCCAGTTCCAAAACTTCTCTATTTCTGAGCTTTGTTAATACACTAATCTTTATCATCAAACTTTTTACTGCTAAGGTCGTTTACAGTTTTTGTTGCTTCATCAGCATTTCGAGAACTAGTTCGCGGTTCAGAGTGTTTTTCAGAAACTTCACATTCAAAGTATGTAAGCCTTGGAAATAGACGTTATGTATAACTGTTGGCGTCAACATGCTGTGAGATTTCAAAATACTGATTGCTAATTCCCAATGATTCGTATGGTAATTCTCGTTACAAGAGGCAGATGAGTAAATGATGAGGTTTCGATAAATATAAATATTCTTCGGAATGCCCAAGATCAGTGAAGTTGTTGGTAAGTTTATTGCTAATGTGGTGGAATATGAAAGGTTCTCCGGTAACAAAAGGGTAATCACATATATCAAAATTATGATAAGGCTACTCCGAATGAAAAATCGAAGTTGTCTTGCTGGAGCTGTGATATAATTTGCTACTTTGCAAAGGAATTGCAAGGTTATTTTTGCTAATAAATGCCAAAAGATCTGACACATATATGTGTTGAATTATGACTTTGGTTTCGAGAGCTTTTTAAGTACATAACTGTGGGTAATATGTGGTTGGATCATCATCTCGATTACTCATTATTTGAAGTGTCTTCAGAGATTTTCAAAGGGTTTGAACACAGATTGTAATTGTTTGTATACATTTGATGTTCTAACACATTTTTGAAGTCAAAGTATAGCTTTGAAAGATGTAGGAATCTAAAAGTGATGGTACCGGTTATATCTCGAATTGAATTCTGAGATTTTAAAATCAGAATATGTAATTGGGTTTGAATGAGTATGATTGTTTTGATTTCTATGAAAGAATGTATATTATTGTGAAAGTATAATTGATAATTTGCTTAATCTAATTCGAAGAATGTAACATATTAATTGTGAATTTATATATATCTCTCGGGTATTACCTACCCGTTAAAAAATTTTCACAATTAATATTTTGTACATAAGAATTTTATTACAGTCTTTATGAAAATATATATGTATATATTCTCCTCAGATGTAACATAGATTTTAATGAGTTAATACTAAATTAAACTCATTCGATTTACGGTTGGTACTAGAATTGAATAATTCCTTGAAGGCTTTAGAGGTTACATAAGTATTTCTTCAATAATATTAAAATTATGAATCAATACTTCGTTATTTGTTGAGATGTGATGTTGGTTTTCGTTAAATTCTTGTGAACTTCGCAAAGTACGAATGATGTTATCTGAAAAGTTTTGGTTACATCAATGATGAAGTGTAAAATCAAATATATACTTGATTTATTAGGAATTGGAATTTGTTGAATTGAGACAGAGATTGTAGTTAACGATGGTTAAGTCACGAGCGAGGGACGTACATTATTGCATATTTATAATATGAATTAATCGAGTAGTTAAGATTCACACACAATAGCTTAGCACGAAAAGATTTATTTTTTATTTCAAAATATATATATATAAAATATATATATATAATTTCTTCAGAGGGAATGAGTTAATTCTTCATAACTTGTTGATACAATATACACGTTATTGATTCGTAATGATGTCCACAGTGATTCTTGAACTGACGGAGTTTGTGATATTATAGGTGTTGTTGATTCTGATGTTGACTGTACTGACGATGCTGGTGACGTTGACGGTACTGTTGATGCTGTTGGTAAAACAAGTTAAACTTGTTAATCACACACCATTTTTTTCAGGGTTTCTACTCTTCCTTCTATCATTTTGATTCGCTTAACTGATTTATGGTTAGGGCTAGATTAGATAATCTCTAAGACTTTAAAGATTATATAATCGCCGCGGAATGATTCTCCAATGAAGTTATGAATTAATACTTCGTCAGTTATTGTTGTTGGTACTCCTTGGTATCTATGGTGCGTATGACGTTGATACTAGTGGGACAGATTGTGAAGTTGAGGTTTACAACGTGGTTGTGGTTGGAGGTGGTAATGGTACTGTTGGCGTTGATGATGGTGGTACTGGTTATGCTGCTGGTGCTGCTGCTGGTGTTTGTAATCTCTGCACCATATTCTCCAAAGCCACTACCCGAGCGCGAAGTTCGTTGACTTCTTCTATTATTCCAGGATGATTGTCGGTCGGAACGAGCGGATAAATAAAATCTAGAATTTGATGTAGTATATAATCGTGACGAGATACCCTAGAAATGAGAGAGAAAATGGTGTCTCGAACAGGTTCGCCGGTAAGTGCTTCAGGTTCTTCGCCAAGAGGGCAATGTGGTGGATGGAAAGGATCGCCTTCTTCTTGTTTCCAATGATTGAAGAGGCTACGAACCCATCCCCAATTCATCCAGATTAGGTGATGACTGATTGGTTGATCCATTCCGGTCACACTGCTTTCGGAGCTTGAGTGAGATTCCATTTCAGAATCCGAGTGACTTGAACTGATGACAAATTCCATTTCGTACGATTGGATAAAGGATTTTCGATATAAAATGATTTTTCGGCTATCGGATGGTATTCTATTTACATAGGATATCTATATATAGATATCAAAAGATTTCATAGATTACGGAGGAATTTGCGGGATATGTCAGGCAAAGTTTAAAGTAACAGATACGATAAGATATGATTTAGCAGATACGCTAAGATATGATTTTTGTCTATACACTACTCATGCAATTAATGTAGCAAGACGTGTCTAGACTAATAATGATAAGCAGGTAATTTCCTATGGATGATAAGCAGATGATTTCTGACTAGAAATGATAAGCAAAACTTTTGACATGCAGACACGGTCGAAGTCCAGACTCACTAATGCATCCTAACGACTTATCAGTTAGACACACTAATGCAGACCTGGTTCGCTAAGACCACCACTCTGATACCAACTGAAAGAACCCGTTCATATACATTATAAACGATTCACAATAGTTGATTACATTGCGAGGTATTTGACCTCTATATGATACATTTTACAAACATTGCATTCGTTTTTAAAAGACAATCTTTCTTTACATCAAAAATTGACAGGCATGCATACCATTTCATAATATTCACTATCCAACTATAAATTGATTTAATAATAATATTTGATGAACTCAATGACTCGAATGCAACGTTCTTCGAAATATGCTATGAAAGACTCCAAGTAATATCTTTAAAATGAGCAAATGCACAGCGGAAGATTTCTTTAACACCTGAGAATAAACATGCTTTAAAGTGTCAACCAAAAGGTTGGTGAGTTCATTAGTTTATCATAATCATTTATTTCCATCATTTTAATAGACCACAAGAATTTCATTTCCAGTTCTCATAAATATACGTCCCATGCATAGAGACAAAAAATAATCATTCATATGGTGAACACCTGGTAACCGACATTAACTAGATACATATAAGAATATCCCCTATCATTCCGGGATCCTCCTTCGGACATGATATAATTTCGAAGTACTAAAGCATCCGGTACTTTGGATGGGGTTTATTAGGCCCAATAGATCTATCTTTAGGATTCGCGTCAATTAGGGTGTCTGTCCCTAATTCTTAGATTACCAGACTTTAATAAAAAGGGGCATATTCGATTTCGATAATTCAACCATAGAATGTAGTTTCAATTACTTGTGTCTATTTCGTCAAACATTTATAAAAGCGCATGTATTCTCAGTCCCAAAAATGTAAAGGGTAAAAAGGCAAATGAAACTCACCATACTGTATTTCGTAGTAAAAATACATATAACGTCATTGAACAAGTGCAAGGTTGGCCTCGGATTCACGAACCTAAATTAATTATATATATTTATGTATTGGTCAATATTTTTCTAACAAATTAGGTCAAGTCATAGTGTACCACAATCCTAATGCTCGAGACTAATATGCAAAAGTCAACAAAAGTAAATTTGACTCAAAATAATTTCCAAAAATCTATACATGATTAATATATAGTTTAAATATCGTCGTTTTATATTTTTAAATATTTTTAAAAGATTTATTAGAGTAAATAATATAATATATTTATTAATAAATAAAATTTTATATTATATTTATATAATAAAATATACTTTTATATATATTAAGTAATAAAATTTATAGGGTTCATTTAATATTATAAAGATAACATGATAGGTATTATTAAAGTAAGTTATTACACGTAGTAAAATATGTTTGTATCAAATATTTATTTGATAAAATAATATCTATAATGATAGTAAGTAAAAGTTGTATTATTTTGTAATAATAATTATTATTATAAAAATATCAATATTTATAATTACTAAGATGACATTATGATAAACGATAATTCTAATTATGATAACTTTAATATTTACGATAATTTTTAATATTATCGTTAAAATAATAATTCTATTTAAAATAATAATAATAATAATATTTTATAGTAACAATGACATTTCTATTAAAATGATAATTTTTGTTAAAATGATAGTTTTAATACTAACGATAATTTTAATAATAATAGTAATGATAAAAATAATAAGAACGATAATTTTACCTAAATCAATATCTTATAATATTTTAATTTCATCATGATACTCTTACCCATTATTTCCTAATCGTTTCGTGTAATTGCTTTTAATCGTCTTTTATATCGTGTTCGTAATAATGATAATAATAGTAATCAAAATAATTAGGTGTTACAAATATTTGTTTTAATTACACTAATATTAATAATGATAGTTACTATAACATTATTAACGATAATACTAATAATTATCTTAATGATAATATAGTAATAATAATATTAACAATAACAATAACCATTTTTAAATAATGATATATATATTAATAATGATAATAATAATAATAATACCAATAATAATAATAATAATAATAATAATAATAATAATAATAATTGGATAATAATAATAATACTAATTATAACTTTAACGATAATAACGATAGTAATAATAATAAAAAAATAACAATTTTTTAATGATAAATCCTTTTATTGATAAAGATAATAATAATAATAATAAGATAAAACTAGAACGACGATAATAACGACGATAATAATAATCATTTTTAATAATAATACAAAAATTCGATGGACTATAACTTCAAATCCGTTCATCGAAATCATTCGATATCTAAATGAAAAGTTCTTAATTTTTCGTTAGCTTTCCAACGACATGCATATCTTATACCTTATCTTAGTCGCATATATAACTAATTCAGGATTCAACATAACCTAACTAAAGGCAATATCAAAAGTACAAATATGCATAATCCTATATACTCGAGCACTAGTCAAGGATACACTATTAGTATGTAAAAGTTAAATTATGAGTACTCACGTATCAATATTGAGATTCAATATTGCAGGAAAGGTACGTAGACGCAACGGAGATGATAAACACTATATTGACCTCACGAGCATACCCATGAACCATACCCAATCACCTCCATAGCTATAACCCATAATTTCCTTAATCCAATCCCACTCGAAAAAACAATTTCAAAATCACTCGGACAGCACTCTGACGTAATATTTTATGTATACTAATAATATCTTGAAATAATACGGAGTAAATATATATATGTAAATCGATTGAGAGAGTTTAGAGAAAAATATTTTCAAGTTTCTATGAAATAATGAAACCTATTGAATTCTATTTATAATAGATTTTTGAATTATTAAAGTGAATTATTAAAGTATGAATTATTAAAGTAAATTATTAAAGTATGAATTATTAAAGTGAATTATTAAAGTATGAATTATTAAAGTGAATTATTAAAGTATGAATTATTAAAGTGAATTATTAAAGTTAAAGTAAAGTAAAAATAAAGTAAAGGTAAAGTTTAAGTATAGTAAAAGTATAAAACTATGTACGTATAATACGCGTATAAATATATATAATATTAATTTAAATCGTTATATATATTTAATAAAATAAAATATAAATATCGTTATCTTTATCATACTGGTTAAGTAATGAGTTGTCAAAAGTGGTTCTAGATATTTATAAAAGTTATATACATTTTAATAATAAAGTTCTTTTTAAACTGAAAACGTTTTTGTACGTTTGAAACTAAATCAAATAAATATAATAATTTTGTTTTCCAAAACCAAATATATTTTTAAGAATTATTTTGTTTAAAGGTTAAAATAATGGAAATCGTTATATCATAAAATGTTTTAGAAAAGTAGAATCATATATATTCATAATAGGTTTCAAGTTTTTAAATTAAAGTTTGTTGGTGAAGCATGGGATAAAGTTCAAAGGTTAAATAAACGTATGAAATCATCTTAATGAAAAATGTCGAGTTACTTAACTTGTCGATATCCAACATCTAAGTTATTTACACTTCACGTTCTTACTTATAAATCACTTTACCATTTTCCGAATGTTGTCAAAAAGAATAGATTTCTTAAATCACAGTGGACCTCATAACATAGACCCGTAATCATATCATAATGTATCTGATAAATCAATCATTTGATATTATCTTCTAATTCCATCGATAAACATATTGAAACAAATACGTTCATGTAAAGTATTATACGTTTAATACTTTATTAATATTCTCAAGTTATAATATATATACATATATATACATATTTATTTATATATAACGGTTCGTGAATCGTCGGAATTTGGTCGAGGTTATAATGAATGTATGAACACAATTTAAAATTCTTGAGATTTAACTTAACAAACTTTGTTTATCGTGTCGGAATAATATAAAGATAAAGTTTAAATTTGGTTGGAAATTTCCGGGTTGTCACATGTACTGCGGCTATATTTGCTGCAAGGAAAGCACGAAAGTCTTCCTCACTCATGTTCAAGTTCTGACGAGTAGTCGGTGCCATTTCCTTCAAAAATAGCCAAAAGAATTAAGTTAATCATATAGAATATTAAGAGTAGTCAATAGTATTCCGTAGCATAATATGAACTCATTTATAAAAGCTTTTTCTTCATATTAGCATTTTATAAGTTTTAATCCGGGTAATACCTACCCGTTAAGTTCATACTTAGTAGCTAACATACAATTCAACTACTACAATTCTATATGGAAAACTGATTATAATAATATTTCACATTCAAACTTTTATACAATATTTTTCAAACTTACAATACCGCTATTTTACATATAGCATGAAATATAGCACATAAAAACTCTGATACAAAACATTTGCGAAGAAAATTCTAGTTAATACGCAAGTCGTTCAACAAAGGCAATAAAGACACGTAATTCATACGTCCAGAAACAAGTCATGCATTCTGGTTTTACTAAGACTACTTCCTATCCTTGGTCTTGTGGAACATAACCGTTGTGATCATTGACAAGACAGCATGTTGTAATGTCGTCAAAAGGACGAGGGTTTCGTAATGTCCAACAGCCCCGTAATAATCTAAAAACCTTTTTTCTCACCCCAACTACTGAATCCGTCACTTGTGGGAAGGTTTTATTTAAAAGTTGCAATCCGATGTTCTTTTTCTCACTTTGGTAAGAAGCAAACATCACTAACCTGTAAGCATAACATGCTTCTTTATGTTGCATGTTTGAAGCTCTTTCTAATTCACGAAATCCTATGTTAGGATATGTTGAGTCAAAATAGGTTCTTAACCCGTAGCGTAAAATTGCATTTGGGTTCCCCGCATTTAACGCTTTAAAGAAAACACGGCGTAACTTACGGTCTCCCCAATGTGATATACCCCACCTATCAAAGGAAAGCCTTTTATAAACTAAGGCATTTCTGGAAAGTCTTTCAACTGTTTGACAAGTTAATTTCGCCATAACTAATTGTGCTGATGAATTCTCACCGACTCTAGACAAGATTTCATCAATCATATCCTCTGGTAGGTCTTCTAAAATATTCGGTTGTCTACCCTTAACGTCCATTTTGTGTTTTTATACTGTAAAAATAGACGAGGGTTAGATTCATAAAAGATAATTAACAAACAATACAAGCAATTTTTACATAGAACATAAAAGTACAAGCACACTACAATACATATAATACACAACATGATTACAACCCTCTAATCTGAATCACTGGTTTCTTCTTTTTCGGACTTGGTTCGTTTTCCCAATTTTCTAGGAATATATGGTGTTCCTCTAATACGAGCCGTCGTTTTCCACAATGGTTTAGAAAAACCTGGTGGTTTAGAGGTTCCCGGGTCATTGTTACATTTTAGGAAATACGGATGTTGCCGATACATATAAAGTTCATCGGGGTTGGAATCAGATTTCTCTATTTTTATACCTTTTCCCTTATTATTTTCTTTCGCTTTATTAAATTGGGTTGAGGTAATTTCTATAACATCATCGGAATCCTCATCGGGATCCGATTCATCGGAAAATTGGTAATCTTCCCAATATTTTACTTCCTCGGCGGAAACACCATTAACCATTATTAACTTTGGTCCGTTAGTTGAGGATTTTCTTTTATTTAATCGATTTACTATAGGTATCAATCTTTCTTCCTCCGGCACCTCTTCTTCTTCCGGTTCCTCCTCTTCCGGTTCCTCTTCTTCCGGTTCCTCTTCGAGAATTTGTGAATCTTCCCAAAATATATTCGACTCTTCATTATTATTAGGTGAATCGATGGGATTTGTACTATGTAGTGACCCGAACTTTTCCATGTTTATATATATATTAAATGAAATTTTTATTTACATGATTAAGTGTTTCTAACATGTTAAGCAATCAAACTTGTTAAGACTTGATTAATTGAAATAGGTTTCATATAGACAATTGACCACCCAAGTTGACCGGTGATTCACGAACGTTAAAACTTGTAAAAACTATATGATGACATATATATGGTTATATATATAGTTAACATGATATTATGATAAGTAAACATATCATTAAGTATATTAACAATGAACTACATATGTAAAAACAAGACTACTAACTTAATGATTTTGAAACGAGACATATATGTAACGATTATCGTTGTAACGACATTTAATGTATATATATTATATTAAGAGATATTCGTACATCATAATATCATGATAATATAATAATTTAAAATCTCATTTGATATTATAAACATTGGCTTAACAACATTTAACAAGATCATTAACCTAAAGGTTTCAAAACAACACTTACATGTAACGACTAACGATGACTTAACGACTCAGTTAAAATGTATATACATGTAGTGTTTTAATATGTATTCATACACTTTTGAAAGACTTCAAGACACTTATCAAAATACTTCTACTTAACAAAAATGCTTGCAATTACATCCTCGTTCAGTTTCATCAACAATTCTACTCGTATGCACCCGTATTCGTACTCGTACAATACACAAAACTTGAGGTAGTAATGATGTTCATAACATCATTCGATTCATACATATAAAGCTATCTTATTCGAAGGTTTAAACTTGAAATCACTAGAACATAGTTTAGTTAATTCTAAACTTGTTCGCAAATAAAAGTTAATCCTTCTAACTTGACTTTTAAAATCAACTAAACACATGTTCTATATCTATATGATATTCTAACTTAATGATTTAAAACCTGGAAACACGAAAAACACCGTAAAACTGGACATACGCCGTCGTAGTAACACCGCGGGCTGTTTTGGGTTTGATAATTAAAAACTATGATAAACTTTGATTTAAAAGTTATTATTCTGGGAAAATGATTTTTCTTATGAACATGAAACTATATCCAAAAATCATGGTTAAACTCAAAGTGGAAGTATGTTTTTCAAAATGGTCATCAAGACGTCGTTCTTTCGACTGAAATGACTACCTCTTACAAAAAAGACTTGTAACTTATACTTCCGACTATAAACCTATACTTTTTATGTTTCGATTCATAAAATAGAGTTCAATATGAAACCATAGCAATTTGATTCACTCAAAACGGATTTAAAATGAAGAAGTTATGGGTAAAACAAGATTGGATATTTTTTATTTTTGTAGCTACGGGAAATATTAACAATTCTATACAAATCATATCCTAGCTAACTTATATTGTATTATATATGTATTATAATATATTATGTAATCTTGGGATACCATAGACACGTATGCAAATGTTTTGACATATCATATCGACCCATGTATATATATTATTTGGAACAACCATAGACACTCAATATGCAGTAATGTTGGAGTTAGCTATACAGGGTTAAGGTTGATTCCAAAAATATATATACTTTGAGTTGTGATCTAGCCTGAGACGTGTATACACTGGGTCGTGGATTGATTCAAGATATATCGATTTATTTCTGTACATCTAACTGTGGACAACTAGTTGTATGTTACTAACGAGGACAACTGACTTAATAAACTTAAAACATCAAAATGTATTAAAAGTGTTGTAATTATATTTTGAACATACTTTGATATATATGTACATATTTGTTATAGGTTCGTGAATCGACCAGTGGCCAAGTCTTACTTCCCGACGAAGTAAAAATCTGTGAAAGTGAGTTATAGTCCCACTTTTAAAATCTAATATTTTTGGGATGAGAATACATGCATGTTTTATAAATGATTTACAAAATAGACACAAGTACGTGAAACTACATTCTATGGTTGAATTATCGAAATCGAATATGCCCCTTTTTATTAAGTCTGGTAATCTAAGAATTAGGGAACAGACACCCTAATTGACGCGAATCCTAAAGATAGATCTATCGGGCCCAACAAGCCCCATCCAAAGTACCGGATGCTTTAGTACTTCGAAATTTATATCATATCCGAAGGGTGTCCCGGAATGATGGGGATATTCTTATATATGTATCTTGTTAATGTCGGTTACCAGGTGTTCACCATATGAATGATTTTTATCTCTATGTATGGGATGTATATTGAAATATGAAATCTTGTGGTCTATTGTTACGATTTGATATATATAGGTTAAACCTATAACTCACCAACATTTTTATTGACGTTTTAAGCATGTTTATTCTCAGGTGATTATTAAGAGCTTCCGCTGTCGCATACTTAAATAAGGACAAGATTTGGAGTCCATGCTTGTATGATATTGTGTAAAAACTGCATTCAAGAAACTTATTTCGTTGTAACATATTTGTATTGTAAACCATTATGTAATAGTCGTGTGTAAACAGGATATTTTAGATTATCATTATTTGATAATCTACATAAAGCTTTTTAAACCTTTATTGATGAAATAAAGGTTATGGTTTGTTTTAAAATGAATGCAGTCTTTGAAAAACGTCTCATATAGGGGTCAAAAACTCGCAACGAAATCAATTAATATGGAACGTTTTTAATCAATAAGAACGGGATATTTCATACTAGTGGTAGACATCTATCACACAATATCAAACACATTATGAGGTTAATATATCACATAATATTTACATGTTAATAATATATAGTTTCCAACAAAAGTGTTAAGCAATCGTTTTTAAAGAAAACACGGTCGAAGTCCAGACTCACTAATGTATCTTAACAAACTCGATAAGACACGCTAATGCAAATTTCTAGTTCTCTAAGACCAACGCTCGGATACCAACTGAAATGTCCCATTCATATTGATTATAAACGTTCCATATTAATTGATTTCGTTGCGAGGTTTTGACCTCTATATGAGACGTTTTTCAAAGACTGCATTCGATTTTAGAACAAACCATAACATTTAAAATATTACGACGAGTATCAAATAATGATAATCTAAAATATAGCGTTTTTCACACGACCATTACATAATGGTTTACAATAATATTACACATCAACATAAGTCTTCGAATTCAGTTTTTAAACAATATTATACAAGCATGGACTCCAAATCTTGTCCTTAATTTAGTATGCAACAGTGGAAGCTCTTAATAATCACCTGTGAATAAACATGCTTAAAACGTCAACAAAATTGTTGGTGAGTTATAGGTTTAACCTATATATTATCAAATCATAATAATAGACCACAAGATTTCATTTTTTATAACACATCTCATATCAGGCATTTCGCAAACTGCATAGAGATAAAAATCATTCATATGTTGAACACCTGGTAACCGACCTTAACAAGATGCATATAGAATATCCCCATCATTCCGGGACTCTCATCGGATATGATAAATCGAAGTACTAAAGCATCCGTAACTCGGATGAGGCTTGTTGGGTCAAATAAATCTATCTTTAGGATTCGCGTCAATTAGGGGCCATTTCCCTAATTCTTAGGCTACCAAGCTAAAAAGGGGCATATTCGGTTCGATAATCCAACATAGAAAGTATTTTCGATTACTTGTGTCTATTTTGCAAAACATTTATAAAATCACATGTATTCTCATCCCAAAAAAATAATAGATTTTAAAAGTGGGACTATAACTCACTTTCACAGATTTTTACTTCGTCGGGAAGTAAGACTTGGCCACTGGTCGATTCACGAACCTATAAAAAATATGTATATATATATATATATCAAAGTATGTTCAAAATATATTTACAACATTTTTAACACGTTTTAATGTTTTAAGTTTATTAAGTCAGCTATCCTCGTTAGTAACTACAACTAGTTGTCCATAGTTAGATGTACAGAAATAAATCGATATATATTATCTTGGATCAATCCATGACCCAGTGTATACATGTCTCAGGCTAGATCACAACTCAAAGTATATATATTTTTGGAATCAACCTCAACCCTGTATAGCTAACTCCAACATTACTGCATATAGAGTGTCTATGGTTGTTCCAAATAATATATATACATGGGTCGATATGATATGTCAAAACATTTGCATACGTGTCTATGGTATCCCAAGATTACATAATATATTAGAATACATGTAATACAATATAAGTTAACTAGGATATGATTAATATAGATTTGTTACCAATTTTCACGTAGCTACAACAAGAAAAATTATCCAATCTTGTTTTACCCATAACTTCTTCGTTTTAAATCCGTTTTGAGTGTTTCAAGTTGCTATGGTTTCATATTGAACTTAAGTTTATGAATCTAAACATAAAAAGTATAAGTTTATAGTCAGAAATACAGGTTACAAGTCGTTTTTGTAAAGGTAGTCATTTCAGTCGAAAGAACGACGTCTAGATGACCATTTTGGAAAACATACTTCTACTTTGAGTTTAACCATGATTTTTGGATATAGTTTCATGTTCATAAGAAAAATCATTTTCCCAGAAGAACAACTTTTAAATCAAAGTTTATCATAGTTTTTAATTAACTAACCCAAAACAGCCCGCGGTGTTACTACGACGGCGTATATCCGGTTTTAAGGTGTTTTTCGTGTTTTCCGGTTTTAAATCATTAAGTTAGCATATCATATAGATATAGAACATGTGTTTAGTTAATTTTAAAAGTCAAGTTAGAAGGATTAACTTTTGTTTGCGAACAAGTTTAGAATTAACTAAACTATGTTCCAGTAATTTCAAGTTTAAACCTTCGAATAAGGTAGTTTTATATATATGAATCGAATGATGTTATGAACATCATTACTACCTTAAGTTTAGTAGGTAAACCTACTGGAAGTGACAAGAAATGATCTAGCTTCAAAGGATCTTGGATGGCTTGAAAGTTCTTGAAGCAGAATCATGACACGAAAACAAGTTCAAGTAAGATTATCACTCGAATTAAGATAGTTATAGTTATAGGAATTGAATCAAAGTTTGTATATGAGTATTACCTTGATTTAGAATGAAATATTATTGTAAACAACAAGGATTTCTTGAGGTTGGATGATCACTTTACAAGATTGGAAGTGAGCTAGTAAACTTGGAAGTATTCTTGATTTTATGAAACAAGAACTTGTAGAATTTATGAAGAACACTTAGAACTTGAAGATAGAACTTGAGAGAGATCACTTAGATGAAGAAAATTGAAGAATGAAAGTATTTGTAGGTGTTTTTGGTCGTTGGTATATGGATTAGATATAAAGGATGTGTAATTTTGTTTACATGTAAATAAGTCATGAATGATTACTAATATTTTTATAATTTTATGAGATATTTAATGCTAGTTGCTAAATGATGGTTCCCACATGTGTTAAGTTACTCACATGGGCTACTAAGAGCTGATCATTGGAGTGTATATACCAATAGTACATACATCTAAAAGCTGTGTATTGTACGAGTACGAATACGGGTGCATACGAGTAGAATTGTTGATGAAACTGAACGAGGATGTAATTGTAAGCATTTTTGTTAAGTAGAAGTATTTTGATAAGTGTCTTGAAGTCTTCCAAAAGTGTATGAATACATATTAAAACACTACATGTATATACATTTTAACTGAGTCGTTAAGTCATCGTTAGTCGTTACATGTAAATGTTATTTTGAAACCTTTTGGTTAACGATCTTGTTAAATGTTGTTAACCCATTGTTTATTATATCTAAAGAGATGTTAAATTATTACATTATCATGATATTATGATATATTAATATATCTTAGTATGATATATATACAGTTAAATGTTGTTACAACGATAATCGTTACATATATGCTTCGTTTCGAAATTCTTAAGTTAGCAGTCTTGTTTTACATATGTAGTTCATTGTTAACACACTTAATGATATACTTAATTATCATTTTATCATGTTAAACATAGTGTATCAATATCTTAGTATGATTCATATGTATTTAGTAAGACGTTGTTATAACGATAATCGTTATATATATCGTTTCGAGTTTCTTAATTCAATAAAATCATTTTTATGTATATCACTCATTGTTAATATACTTAGTGAGATAATTACTTATCATAATCTCATGTTAACCATATATATATCATCATGTAGTTTTTACAAATTTTTAACGTTCGTGAATCGCCGGTCAACTTGGGTGGTCAATTGTCTATATGAAGCACATTTCAAATAATCAAGTCTTAACAAGTTTGATTGCTTAACATGTTGAAAATATTTAATCATGTAAATATACCAATTTCATTTAATATATATAAACATGGAAAAGTTAGGGTCACTACATACCGAACACGTCTATTATTGCTTTAACCGTGTTTAAGAATGGTCTTCCTAATATGAGAGGAACTCGAGAATCTTCTTCCATGTCCAGAATAACAAAATCTACTGGAAATACTAAAGTACCAACTTTAACTAGCATGTTCTCCATTATCCCTCTAGGATATTTTACTGATCGATCGGCTAGTTGTATGCTTATTCGTGTTGGTTTCAATTCTCCAAGGTCTAGTTTAGTGTATAGTGAATACGGTATTAAATTTATACTAGCACCTAAGTCTGCCAATGATTCTATTGAACTAAGACTACCCAGAAAATATGGAATTGTGAAACTTCCTGGATCAGATAATTTTTCTGGTATCTTATTTAACAGCACTGCAGAACAATTAGCATTCATAGTAACAGCCGAGAGTTCTTCCATTTTCTTTCTATTTGTGATTAGATCTTTCAGAAATTTAGCATACCTAGGCATTCCTGAAATCACATCAATGAAAGGAAGATTTACATTTATTTGTTTAAACATATCCAAGAATTTAGATTGCTCGGCTTCAAGTCTTTCTTTTCTCATTTTACTTGGATAAGGAAGTGGTGGTTGATATGGTTTAACATAAGGTTGTGCCTTAACTGTGTTATCTTCATTAACCTTTTCAACTACCGGTTATTTTTCCTTATCTTGCTCAGATTGTGGTTCTTGTGGAGTAGGAATAGAGTCATCAGAAATTACAGGTATTTCAGGTGGTTTAAGTGTAATACCACTTCTTGTGGTAATAGCTTTAGCTGTTTCATTCTGGGGGTTAGCATTTGTATCACTAGGTAGACTCCATGGTTTTCTTTCACCTATCAACCTTGCTAGGTTGCTTACTTCTTGTTCCGGATTTTGAATTGAAGCTTGTTGATTTCTAAATGCTTGAGCATTTTGTTCATTAGTTTGTTTCTGAGATGTGAAAAATTGAGTTTGAGATTCAACTAGCTTCGACATCATATCTTCTAAATTTGGCTTTTTATCATCGATTTGTGGTGGTTTATTCTGAAAAATAGGTCTTTGCTGATTGTAAGTATTGTTGGATACTTGTTGATTGCTAGGACCTTGTTGATTGTTGTATGGAACATTTCGGTTATAATTCTGGTTTTGATTGTAGATTGGTCTTGGCGGTTGATAATTATTCTGATAATTATTTCCAGGCCTTTGGTTCATGTATGAAACATTCTCTCACTGTTCCATTGTTTGTTCAATACTGAGACAATCTTTTGTCAAATGTGGTCCTCCACACTACTCACAACTAATTCGTATTGAGTGAATATCTTTAGTCATCTTTTTCATTCGTCTCTCGACAGCATCTATCTTTGTGGAAATGGAATCAAAGTCATGGCTAGAATTGGCTCTAGCCGCTTTAGATGATCTAACGATATCTTTTTCTTGGTTCCACTCATGTAAGTGGGAAGCAGTGTTATCAATAATTTTGTAAGCTTCAGTTGCGGTTTTCTTCATAATGGAACCACCAGCTGCTATATCTATGTCTTTTCGTGTAGTGATGTCGCATCCTTGGTAGAATATTTGTACTATTTGATAAGTGTCTAAACCATGTTGCGGACATCCTCTTAATAACTTTCCAAATCTTGTCCACGCCTCATATAGAGTTTCATTTGGCTTCTGCATGAACGTAACAATTTCTCCTTGAAGTCTCACGACTTTAGATGCCGGAAAGAATTGTTTAAGAAATTTTTCAACTAAAACATCCCATGTATCAATCGCCCCTTCAGGTAACGATTCTAACCAATCTTTGGCTTCTCCCTTTAAAGTCCAGGGAAATAACATGAGATAGATCTGTTCATCCTCAACTTCTCTGATTTTAAATAGAGTACAGATCCTATTAAAGGTACGCAGATGTTCGTTTGGATCTTCCTTCGGCGCGCCACTAAATTGGCATTGATTAGTTACCATGTGTAGGATTTGTCCTTTGATTTCATAATCTGGCGCATTGTCTGGTTGAGTAATTGCATGACCTTGGCCAGTGCGTTTAGCTCTCATTCGGTCTTCCATACTTAGAGGTTCCAGATTTTCCATGATTGAATTTGTTGAATCTGAACCACTAGAGGATTCTGACTTAATGGTTTCTTCCTCGACAATCTCTGGATGAGTGATTTGTGGTTCAGGAGGAATGATTAGTGGTTCAGGATCTCTGAATTGTCCCTGAATATCCTCCGGATTCTCAATTGTGAGGTCGGGTTCAAAAAATGGATTATCGGAAATTTGAATTGGAGTACTTGGTCGACTAGATGACGATTCTAAAGAAAAATCAATGGCGACAATATTGGCTAGATGTCTTGATTGAGTTACAGATGGTGAACGTATGAAAGATGGTGAACGTTTTGCTCGATGTATTCACTAAATATCCTATTAGTTATAAAAATAAAAATTATATAAGTTATCAAATTAATAGACTTTTCTGATTTTGCCCACGTGTCGAATAGCCAATAGATGCAGCAGGTAGCCAGGACCCTTTAAATCGGAATCCCGCAACTCGCCACTAACAAATCCAACTATTACTACGAACCAGAAAATTTTGGATGTCTATCAATTTAACTACTTAAAATAATTTTTCGTTTTGAAATTTTAGAGAAGAAATAGAAAATTCTATGTCCTAAAAACTAGAGCGTCGAGAAATAAGAAAGAAAAAGAGCGCGTCGAAAAACGTCGAAAAATAAAAGGTCGAAAAATAGTTATATTTTTTATGCGAGGTGTATACGAAATAGTTATATTTTTACTACCAAATACTATTAAATACGATACAATTTTACACAAGTTATTTATTTATTTATAGAGTGGATATACCTAAACCTTGCTACAACACTATAGGCAGTGTACCTAATCGTATAGTAGTGTAGTTTTTAGTAAGTCCGGTTCGTCCACAGGGAACTAGCCAAGTTTAACGCTATATTTTTAAAATTATATTTGAATATATATATATATATATATATATATATATATATATATATATATATATATATATATATATATACGTATATAAGTAGTATTATTATTATAAAATGGGGTTTTTACCGTTTAATGACCGGTTTGTCGATTTTATGTCTTAAGTCGCAATTAAAACCTAATGTAAAATATTAAATATACAAATGACCTAATTTAAAGCGTAAAGTAAATGACAATAATTAAAGTGCGATAAATAAAATGACGATAAATAAAATTGCGATAATTAAAAAGTACGATAATTAAAAGTGCAATAAATAAAATGACAGTAAATAAAAGTGCGATGAAATAAAGGAATTATGCTTATTTAAACTTCCATAATCATGATGTTTGACGTGTTGATTTTAGTTTATTACCATGGGTTAATTGTCCTTTGTCCTGGATTATTCGATATGTCCATACGATTTTGTCCATAATAGTTCATCAGTCATAAATATAAAGTGCGAGAGTCTTTGTCAAATTATCCTTATACCCGAAGTCAAATATTCCAACTAATTGGGGACTCGAACTGTAACAAGGTCTTAATATTTTGTTTAATGAATACACAAGATTATCGACTGCGTGTAATCCAAGGTTTTACTACTTTGTTAATAATTACACCAATTACCCTTGAATGTAATCCACCCCTGTTTTAATGAGTCCATTAACCATTAATCCATTCATGTGTCCGGTAAAATGAACGAAAATTCGTATTTATAGATATCCCACCCACCGTACCCGATTAAGCGTATGTGGTTATATATAGATACGTCAAATTGTAATCTTTATATTAAATTAACGAGGTATCATTTAGTTAATATAAAGCCCATCAATAGCCCATAGTCTAATTTCCACAAGTGTCGTTCTTTTGTCCAAACCCCAATTATGGTTCAAAGCCCAATAACCCAATCTTAATATTTAGCCCAACATCACGATTACTTCGATTTAAATAAGCATAATAATAACTTAGCTACGAGACATTAATTTAAAAAGGTTGAACATAACTTACAATGATTAATAATAGCGTAGCGTTACAAGGACAGAATTTCGACTTACACACTTACAAAATTTGCCACTATAACCTTATTATTATTAATTTAAAATTAAAATTAAAATTATAAATATATATATATATATATATATATATATATATATATATATATATATATATATATATATATATATATATATATATATATATATTTGAGAGTAAGAGAGATTGATGAAAAGGTGTAAAAAATTCGGCCAAAACACGCGAACTTTATAGGACCTCAGCTGCTACAGTGATCCATGCGACCGCATGGATGTTGTGCTTCCTGGCCATGCGGTCGCATGGCCGCCTTTTCCTGGTGACATATGCTTCCAAAAACGTGGGCTGCTCGAGTTTTATAATAAATATATATATATATATATATATATATATATATATATATATATATATATATATATATATATATATATAATTTTATATAATTAATTATATATTATATTATATTCTTGTACTCCGTTGACTTGTAATTTTAGCTCCGTTGCGTCGCGCGTTGAGAGTTGACTCTGGTCCCGGTTCCAGATTTTCGAACGTCCATGCGTACAATTTAATATCTTGTACTTTGCGTTTTGCGGCTCGTACTCTTGTAACTTTTAGACGTTTCTTATCAATAAATTGAACCACTTGGATTGTACTTTGTACTTTTTAGCTTTTTGGTCATTTGCTTCTTCAAATCGTCGAATCTATCTTTTGTCTTCACCTTTTATTATTTAAACGAATATCACTTGTAAATAGAACAATTGCAACTAAAAGCTTGTCTTTCTTGAGGGATAATGTTATGAAATATATGTTCGTTTTTAGCATTATCAGTCACCGGTGCATATAATCTTCCTTGAGATCCTGATGAATTACCAACAGGATAAATCACAGAAGGTTTCACCGAACTTGGATTATAATGAGGATCCTTCACCTTAGTTTCCTTCTGAAAAACTTTGGGATTAGTATCTTTTGATCCACAAAGAAAACAAGAAACTGAAAAGAATAAACGGTTATTTCCATCCCAAATCAAAGTGAGTTTTTGGTGATGCATATCCGTATGGTCGTCGCTGGGTGAATAGTTTAGAAACGTTTATTATTATATTGTACCCCTAGATGTATTTCACGCGTCAAACTGATCAGTTACAGGAGCATATGTGATTGTTGAGCCGACTGTTAGGTCGATCATGTCGATACGACCATTAGGGCAACCTAAGCCTAGGTCGTCTGTATGTACACACACACACACACCCCCACACCCACACACACACACACACACACACATACACACACACACACACACACACACACACACACACACACATATATATATATATATATATATATATATATATATATATATATATATATATATCAGTTTCGCACGTATAGGGTTAGATGAGAAGAGAATAACCCTAACCCGCTGAGCCGTTTTGGCGAATCCAGAGCTAAGGGGAGATCATGCTCAATATCCTTCGGCCAACCGATGTTTATCCATTTAAATTAATCTTGTAATTTCGACGTTTATTATATTAGATTGATTTATCCTTGATTCATCATGTTTATTTCTTCATGTTCATAATGTTTATCATTTATCTTGTTCCTAATGTTAAATTGATGCTTGTTTAAGATCAAAAGATCCGTATTAGTGAATAAGGGGATCTACAAATTGGTATCAGAGTTAGAGATCATCCAAGTGTAGATTGAATTGAAGGTGTTTGATGAAAATTGATTTTGATTTCGATTTCGACGTTTGTTGACTTTTTTGGGGTTTTGAAGATTTAGATCAAATTTGAGAAAATTATAAATGTGGAATGCTTGAAAATCTTGTAGTGATTATATCTTCAAAATCTCAGAGAGGCTAAATCCATGTATTAATCGAGATCTGAGAATTTATATTTTCGGAAAAGTTGAAACTTAAATCGATTTGTTCATCGATTTTAGTTATGTTTTGGTGTAATTTGAAAAGGGGTTTATGTTTATCGTCATCCAATGCTTCTTTCTGCAAATTTTGGTAGGTTATGGTGGAGGTTTGATGTGTTTTTAATGAAGGCCGTCACCAACCACCACGTTACCACCATACCGCCGCCTGTTCATCATTCAATTTCTCTGGTGTTCTTGAGTCTTCTCGCGTATAAAAAGCTTGAAAGTTTAATTAACATGCCGAAGAACATCTTTGATGCGTGTTTCTGGAATTTTAATGTGTAAAATTATCAAATTTTGATGTTAAGAATATGGTGTGTGCGTTTGATTGCTGAAAAAGAAACAGAACAGTACATCAAAGAAGCAACAAAATAATTGATGGCATGGTGTGTAATTTTGGTGAGGTTTGACTGATGGGACCCACACGCTTTTGTCTTTTGTCTCCCACATCTCAACATCTTCTTGAACAAGGTCCCACCCACCACCCTCTCATTTTTTTTTTAGTCTGATGAAACATGACCAGGAACTTCGAAATCAACAGGTTTAATTCACACAAAGGCGAAATTAGTGAATCAAACCATTCTAGGTAATATTGTGCTTTTTGGGATTAATTTAGTCAAACCACAACAATGGATGTGTGATTAGATTAACACCTAGAGTTATTATTCACCTCTTGAGTGATTTGGGTTGAGAGAGAATCGGACAAGGCTACCAGATCTGAGTGATGTGTGTGTAACTGTGTAATGAGAGGCTTAACCTAAAATGAAGAACATAACACTTATATACCCCTGCTGTTGAGCCACTCGTACGAGTCATACCATTTGTTGGATCCCTTGCTTCACTAGCTAGGATATTTAGATCAAGGAACAAGAATAGATTAGCAATTTGAGCATTAATATGTGATAAGATGATGAACAAAGATGAACATGAACAAACAATGAACAAAGCAATGATAATCAGCTGATTATAACCAAGATTACATATAATGATCAAGATAAATGATTACAATAACAATTACAAGAATCTAAGTTAATCACTTTGCCATTTACATGGTGGTTGGAGCATCAATCCACCATGGATCCTCCTCACCATGAAGGTGAAGAGGAGGAGCATACACCTCACACACACTCAAGTGTTCTTGGTGGAAACCTCAAATGAACATGAACAAGGAAAACTCTATTTATAGTGTCTGTCATCTGTTAGCTCACACGCACGGTTGAGGTCTCAACCGTACGTCTGACAGTATTCAACCGTACGAGTGACATCAGTCACTCGTATGACATACCTATATTACACGTTTGGTCACATATGCTCCTGTGACATGAGTTTTCTAGTTCAAACCTATCCTAGGTGTACAACGTAGACTTAATCTATTCTCAGGTTGTTCGACAGAGATGGACAACTCCATTTCATGCACTAACAGAGTCCGACTAGGAAGACCCCCTACTCCTTTCCTTCCCTAACTTATCCCATCGTGTGTCATCACCTTCTTACTTCTATTCATTGTTTTTTAAACACAATAATTTATAATTTATTTATTATTCTTTATTTAATGCATGATATGCCATACCGAATAATCAATTCTGTTATGTACAATATAATGAAAATTATTAGTCCACATTTAATATGAGTAAAAAAAATTAAATTTTTGACATTGTTTCAAAATTATTAATCTCGAGTAAAGTAAAATAAAAATAAAGTTAGTACATGTTTGAAGTTGACAGTTATTCTGAGATAAGTTTAAATGATAAAGTGGACAATTATTTTCGAAAAAAAAACATGAAATTATTCGACTTGACCAAAGAAAAAATAATAATCATTCCGTCCCAATGCTATTGTCAAATAACCCAAATCCGATTATCCGAAAGCGATAACATTTTTTTATATATATAAACAACGTTGTTATATGTACATTACTCTTTCGACCCAATCCGTCTAACCCCATTTGCTTCCAATAAAATCATAAACAGTTTTAACGTACTTAAGATAACAACTGTACAATGAAACACATGTTTAACATATGACCAAGTCCAAAACGGACAATTCGGCACCCTTCGACCCGTTACACAACAAGTGAATAATTACGACCCATTTATGCTACAAACCGGGTTAAGACTCAATAACCCAACCCGATATAAAGAGCATAATCCCGAGGATTTACCAAGTCCCCAATACACGTCCAAATTTCCAAAAGCTACCCCATAAGGCTCAAGCAACCCAAAAGCAACTAGTCCAGCAACTAGTAGTCTTCTCCTAAACAAATGGTACCTATAAAAAGGTAACAACAATGAGGGGTAAGCTTACGCTTAGTGAATGCAATAATTATACATATACATATATAATCTACTTACCTACAAACACTTACATAAATACCGCATATGAGCTAGCAATTCAATAACCATGCAATCAACATGTATAAACTAAATATTCACAATTCTCAATAAGCTAACATCGTCAATAGCATATAGTTCACAATTTAATATGCTAATACAAAAATCACAAAACCATGGTTAACCATAAGCACAAGGGAATGGTACTCGTGAAAGACCATTGGTGTTCACAACATCTATTCGTGTACTTAACACAGTGTATCACTAACCCCTGGGAGTTGTCTTAACACCACGACTAACCCACCCATCACGAAAAATGTGGTGTCTTAACAGTGCAACTAAACCCACACATCACTAACCCCAGAGTGGTGTTTTAACACCGCGACTAACCCACCTGTCATGTAAAATGTTGAAATGTCCCATTCATAACAATTATAAACGTTTCATATTAATTGATTTCGTTGCGAGGTTTTAACCTCTATATGAGACGTTTAACAAAAACTGCATTCGTTTTTAAAACAAACCATAACCTTTATTTTATAGATAAAGTTTTAAAACCATAACGTAGATTATCAAGTAATGATAATCTAAAAGATAACGTTTTACACACGACCATTACATAATGGTTTACAATAATATTACAAATCGATTTAAATCTCCGAATGCAGTTTTTAAACAGTATATTACAAGCATGCTGACTCCAATTCTTGTCCTTAAATTAGCATGCAACAGCGGAAGCTCTTAATAATCACCTAAGAATAAACATGCTTTAAACGTCACCAAAAATCTTGGTGAGTTATAGGTTTAACCTATATATTTTTCAAATCGTAATAATAGGCCACAAGATTTCCTTTCTCATAAATAGCCAACTGTATAAAAATCATTCATATGTTTGAACACCTGGTAACCGACATTAACAAAATGCATCTAGAATATCCCCAAAACAGAACCACTCGTATGTAGAGAAAAATCGAAGTACTAAAGCAGTTCAAATTCTCTGAGTGGGGCGTGTCAAAGCCCATAGATCTACCTTTAGGATTTGCGTCAATTAGTGGCAATTATAATAAACACTAATTCATGGGCTACCAAGTTCAACAAGGGCGATAATAGCAATTCAACATAGAATGTAGTTTCAATTACTTTTGCCTATTTTGTAAAACATTTATAAAACTGCATGTATTCTCATCCCAAAAAGATATTAGATAATAAAAGTGGGACTATAACTCACTTTCACAGATTTTTAATTCGTCGAGAATTAGACTTGGCCACGGGTCGATTCACGAACCTATAATAAATATACACATATCTATCAAAGTATGATCGAAATATATTCAAAACATTTTTTATTACGTTTTAACGATTTAAGTTTGTTAAGTTAACAGTCTAACGTTAGTAGTCCACAATTAGTTGTCCACAGTTAGTAGTACAGAAATAAATCAATATATTATCTCGAATCAATCCACGACCCAGTGTATACAAGTCTCACACTCGATCACAACTCAAAG
Organism: Rutidosis leptorrhynchoides; assembly: GCF_046630445.1. NCBI lineage: Eukaryota > Viridiplantae > Streptophyta > Magnoliopsida > Asterales > Asteraceae > Rutidosis > Rutidosis leptorrhynchoides. The sequence goes on from NC_092336.1 coordinate 167,542,888, forward strand.
TATATATATTATTCTGGAATCAACCTCAACCCTGTATAGCTAACTCGAGTATTACCGCATATAGAGTGTCTATGGTTGTTCCAAATAATATATATAGATGACGTCGATATGATATGTCAAAACATTGTATACGTGTCTATGGTCTATCAAGATTACATAATATATGTTAGAATACATGTATAATACAATATAAGTTAGTTAAGTTATGGTTAGTATAGATTTGTTATCATAGTTCTTAATTTAAAGGTTATCATAGTTTTTAATTATTCAACCCAAAACAGCCCCCGGTTTAACTACGACGGCATATGTCCGGTTTTACGGTGTTCTTCGTGTTTCCAAGTTTTAAATCATTAATTTAGCATATCATATAGATATAGAATATGTGTTTAGTTGATTTTAAAAGTTAATTTAGAAGGATTAACTTTGTTTGCGAACAAGTTTAGAATTAACTAAACTATGTTCTAGTGATTACAAGTTTAAATCTTCGAATAAGATAGTTATATATATATGAATCGAATGATGTTATGAACATCATTACTACCTCAAATTTAGTAGGTAAACCTACTGGAAATGACAAGAGATGATCTAGAGCTTCAAAGGATCTTGGATGGCTTGAAAGTTCTTGAAGTAGAATCATGACACAAAAACAAGTTCAAATAAGATTATTACTCGAATTAAGATAGTTATAGTTATAGAAATTGAATCAAAGCTTGAATATGAATATTACCTTGAATTAGAAAGATAACCTACTGTAAATAACAAAGGTTTCTTGATCTTAGATGATTGATTGGAATGGATTAGAAAGCTTGGAAGTAAACTAGTAAACCTGAAAGTGTTATTGAAGTGTTCTTGAGTAGTTGTTTTGTAGGTTGATCAAAGGTTAGATTTATGAGCTAGATTGATGTAGATTTTGATGAATATGATGAAGAACACTTAGAACATCATCATGGAACAAGAGAGAGATCAAATGGATGAAAGAAAATTGAAAAATGAAAGTGTATGTGTGTGTGCTCAAATTCGTGAATGAGCATGTCCATATATGCAAGTTGTAATTTGATTTTTAATGTGATAATTCATGCTAGTTGCCAAATGATGGTTCCACATGTTTGTTGAATAAATGAGGGCTGCTAAGAGCAGAATTTTATTCTAACAACCCGTCCTAATCCATCTGGACGAATACATTACATTTGGTTACATCGCGAGCTACTTGACCTCTATATGATACATTTTACAAACATTGCATTCGTTTTTAAAAGACAACTTTCATTTCATCAAAAGTTAACAGGCATGCATACCATTTCATAATATATCAAACTATCAATGACGTAATAATAATCTTGTTGAACTCAACGACTCGAATGCAACGTCTTTTAAAATATGTCATGAATGACTCCAAGTAATATCTCTAATATGAGCAAATGCACAGCGGAAGATTTCTTTTATACCTGAGAATAAACATGCTTTCAAGTGTCAACCAAAAGGTTGGTGAGTTCATAGGTTTATCATAAAACAATAAAATTCATCATTTTGATAGACCACAATATTTAAATGCTGCATGGTACAAATGGGCCCGAATCCTATACCCACCTGTAATGTACATGCGATATCTTTTAAATACAGTACACATTTCTCGTGTACGAAATCATCTTTCTTAAATCTTAGTAATCGTACACATATCTCGTGCACAAAAATAACATACACATAACCTGTGTATAAAATCATTCTCTTGATACATAACATTCACTTTTCATTGCTTTCATAGCTTGGCTTGTTAAACCCTGTAGCTACCTTTAGGATTCGCGTCAATTAGGCATGCACTAATTCTCAAAATTAGTGATGTTCCCTAATTCTTAGGTTACAAAGCAATAATAATCAGGGAAAAAATATTCATATCAATTGTGGCAATTATCACGTCCACATAATTCAATGGTGGCAATTATCACGTCCACATAATTCATTCGAGGAATGTTTTGCTTGTGTCTACCTCGTCAAACATTTATAAAAGCATTTCATGTATTCGCAGTTCAAAATGTATTTCAAAAGCATTTAATAAAGTAGTTGTAAAAGTAGCGCATGTATTCTCAGTCCCAAAAATGTAAAGAGTAAAAGGGAATCAAATGAACTCACAATCCAATATTTTGTAGTAAAAATATTCATACGACGAAACTGAACAATGCAGGGTTGACCTCCGATTCACGAACCTATATCATTTGTATATATATTAATACACATAATCGTAATCGAATAAGTTTATATATATGATTTACTAATTATATCATTTTTATATTAATAATATATATGCGGCTCATATATTAATTTTGTATATAAAACTGGAAATTTTGTTATGTTATATGTTTTAAATAAATTTTTATATAAGTATATATATATTATTTGTTTGTTAAAAATAGTATTTATAGTAAATACTCAAATTATATTAATATTGATAAAAATGATAATAATTATAATACTTAATATTACTAAATAAGGTATTATTGTTAATAATTATATTAATGATAATAATAATGATATTTATAATAATAACTGTAAAAAAATAAAAATATAACTTTTTCGATTAATGCTACATAGGATAATGACTTTAGTAATTTATATATTAGTAGTACTCATTATTATATAATCATGTCATACATATAATGATAAGAAAAATAATATTAATGATTATAATACTTATAATGATAATTGTAATACTAATAATAATTATAGTACTAGTAATAATACTAATAACAATGTTATCAATTATAAAATGTTACGAGTATTAATTTTAATGAAACTAATAGTAAATTTTATTATTTTCATAGAACTGTTAATGATAGTAATAATAATCATAATCCTAATATTGATAATAATACAATATTAACAATATCAATAATAGTAATAATAATAATAATATAAATGATACTTATTAATAATAATGATAATAATAATTGTAATACTTATAAATATAATTGTGATAATATTAATGCTAATAATAACCATATCAATTATATCAACAACAACAACAACAACAACAATAATAATAATAATAATAATAATAATAATAATAATAATAATAATAATAATAATAAATAAATTAAAAATGAAAACTACTACCTCAATTTGATAGGATAAAAAAATATGCCATCAGCAAGGATCGAACCCGAGACCTCTCGTTAGCCAACACAATCCTCACGCCACCCCTCTAATTCTGTTTTTCCTGATATTAAACCATCTTTAAATTTATTTATATTGTATCTATCTGTTATCTCCCCCTTCCTTCTTCCTTACAAAACTATGATCGAAATCAAAGATTTCTAATAACTACTATAACATCAACACACTACTTCGTTTTTTTATGTTTAACAATCAGAGATAATTACTGAAGTTTTTAAAATTAATAAAAACAAAAAAAATAAATAAAGGAATATAACACTTGCAGACCGTCGCTGTTATACTTAAAAAAAAATATTTGATTAATGGCTATAATTTAGATAAAGGTTATAACACGAATTAGATTGTAACTTGTTTATAGAAACTAATGGAATCATGAACTTTACCTTATTCATAACATATAACGCTAATTTGGACGAAGAACATTAGTTGACTTTTTTTAAAACAAAACTTTGACTCCGAAATTAAAACCCAATTTAAAGAATTGGAAGTTGTGATTTTTCAGAAAGATTTAACGAAAGGTTCCTAACAAATCTGCATTGTTACATTTTGGAGTTTTAATCGAATTCAAGATTTGGAAAAATAGAGAGAAACAGAGGTATCGAGCCTGTAAAAAAAATTCAGATAAATAAATTTGAAATAACCTAATACTAGTTATGAATGGTAATTGGTGACACTGAGTTTTTCTTATCAACCCAAACTTAATCGATTCATTATATTAATTGTAAGCACTCGACAAGAAAATACCATCCACAAAGAAGAATACAAAAGTTTTAAAAGGTAGATAGCGATTGAAAACAGATTGGTACAATTTATTGGATTAATTTCAACAATCAAATGCAGAAGTACAAATTTAGTACAGTTTGAAAAGGATGGGGAACTGCATTCGTGACTTTATATTCTTATATATGTATTTTAATTATATTTGTATACATATATAAATCAGTATACGTATTTATATTTATATATATATATATATATATATATAAGTATTTTATATATCTATGTAATTATATACCTGATTATATATGTGATTATACATATATATATATATATATATATATATATATATATATATATATATATATATATATATATATATATATATATATATATATATATATATATATAATTTATAAATTTTAGTATTGATAAAGTTACTAATAAAAATAATAAAATTATTTATAATACTTTCAAAATATTAATAATAATAATAATATTTATATTAGTAATAATAATAATAATAATAATAATAATAATATTAAAATCAATAACAATAATAATATAGATTCGATAATATTAATATATTTAATAATAACTAATAATAATAATGATGACAATGATAATAATAATGTTTAATAATATTACTAATATTAATCATATAACTAAAATTTATAACTTTACTACTCGTGATAATAATAATGATATTAACAAATCAAATGTAACAATTTCAGTATTATAATTTTAATAATATTGATGTTAATATTATAATAATAATAATAATGAATGTAATATTAATCATATAATACTTATAATTAAACTTGTAATTACATTTAATATATTTATATTACAATTTATATCATATATTATATGAATACATCTATTAAATGTTTAATATTTATGTATTTTATAAATATTTCAATATAATAGTTATTAATAGAAATCTTTTATATATGTAACTATATAGATTTATAATAATATCATATATCTATTTATATATATTTATTTTAATAACAAATTAATTATTTTGTTTATTTTTTTACCTTTTTAATTCTAATTGATTAAAGGGTATCTTGTTTACATAATTTTTTTTACATATACTTATATTTATATCTATATATATTTACATTTTTATTCGTGCACATTTGTTCGTGAATCATCAGGAATAGTCAAGGGTTAAATGGATATATGAAATAGTTCAAAACTTTCGAGACTCAACATTACAGACTTTGCTTATCGTATCGAAAACATTCAAAGATTAAGTTTAAATTTGGTCGAAAATTTCTGGGTCGTCACAGTACCTACCCGTTAAAGAAATTTCGTCCTGAAATTTGATTGGAATGGTCATGGCTGACAATGAATATGTTTTCATGATGCATACGAGCTATAAATTTAGAGTTTTTATCATCGGTGAGTAATATAGATAAAATAAATCGTTTATGTGAAGAGTACGAGTGAAGCTATCACAAAATATTGAGATAGAGATTTAACTCTTGACGTAGTCAGAGTTGAATTTCGGAATTTAAGGGATTAAAGAAAATCTTCGAAATCCGAAAGATTTGATTCTTCGGCGAATAAGGAAATTAAGATCTCTATAATTAAACACGGTGATCTGCCTTGATTACTCTGTCTGATATTTCCATTATAAATTAAACTCTCCCGTTCCATTATTCTCACCATTTCTATACTTTCTTTCTTAGTTTATACATCCAAAAGATTGTGAAAATGCTTAATCCAGTTCTAATCCTTGATATTTTCCTAATTATCATTTCTATCATCCTTCTTTTCAATCTTCCACCAGAAAAAATCTGTTTACTTCTATTATTACCTTGGGGTGATACTATTCTTAATTCTACCGTGTCTTTATATTGTTATTCGTATTAATATCCACGGTTTGTAATTTCTGCATTGTTGTTGGGTTTTATATCTTCCCTTATATTTCGATGTCCCTGCTTCTGTCTCCTATAATCATTGTCATCCTCATTTAATAATCTCTCCTATTTGTTGCGATTTATACCCCTATTTACACTTCGAAGCTTTATGCTCTGTTTTCTCTTCTATCCATTAAGCACATCAAGTAATGGTCCGGAATTTGTGGGTATGGAGTTTTGAATTATCATAATATAATAGTAGAAAGGAAAGGTAGTAGCACGATTTGATTTGTCAATTTACAGAATCACTGAGAATAGAACTATCAAGAATATATTTTCTTGATATGTTTGAAGGTTAAACAGATTGAACGAGTCATGTAACATGGCACATGATGACGTTATGGTCTGTGAATCATCACGCTTCATTAGAAACTTAGCATGACTTACTGTAATATAATCACATTGATCAAGTGTCATTATATTATACTAACTCATGCATCAATTTCTAACACTACTTCAAAACCATTCATAATTCAAACTCGAATTTTTAAAGAAATTTAGAAACTAAATTAGTTTCCTTCATGATGTAATACAGATAACACAAAGAGATAACTAATTTCAGACAAGAAGAGTTATGAAAATATCTTCAGAAATATCGAAGATATTTATGATGATTTTTTGGAATTTCTAAGTTCGATGGTTAATGAAGAAAGATTTTCCGCAAGATTTTAACATGAGTACGGAGCAAGATATTCGTTGAAGGTTTCATCGGATCCAGATTTACCTGGATTCTTTGAATATATGGTATGGTCCTTGTATTTGGCCTTGGTCTCCTTCATGGCTTGCTTATTCTATTTTTCAGTTCCAAATTTTCTATCGAGTGCTCCTAACACTCCCTTCTTTATCATCAAACTCTTGGCTGTTTAGACCATCTACAATTTTTCTGTTTTCGCTGCATTTAATGCTACTATATTTGAATCATCAGTTATCAATCCGAGGTGGTTTCAGGAGAATTATGTTTTTAGATGATTAAACGCTGATGGTAATATGGTGGAATATAAAAGATTCCCCGGTAACAATAAAAGAGTACACATATATATATCAAGGTTATAATAAGGTTGTTTCGAACGAAAAGTCAAAGTTGACTTGTTGAACTTGTGACAAAATTTACTACTTTGAAAGGGATTGTAAAGTTATTTTGGGTAATAATAATGCTAAAGGATCTAGCACAGATACATGTTAAACGTTTACTCATGTTCCGAGTGTTTTCAGGTGCATAACTATATGCATCAATCTTTTCTTCCATAGATGAAGTACGGTTGATTTATCCTCTCGATTGAGGTGTTTTCAAGAATCATGAAAGGTTTGAATGCAGATTGAAATCGTCAAGATACAAATGAGGTTTAGGATGAAATCAAGTGGAAACTTGAAGAAATGTTTAGTTTCATATGTTATAGTCAATATTTTAATTTATTTTAATTGTCCAATGTTCGTAGTCCACAGTTGATAGTCCACAGTTAACAGTCCAATAATTCATATATAGCTTAATATATAATATTCGAATTAATTAATACGTATCGTGACCCGTGTACATGTCTCAGACTCGATCACAACTCAAAGTATATATATTATTTGAGAGTCAACCTCAACCCTGTATAGCTAACTCTATCATTACTGCATATAGAGTGTCTATGGTTATTCCAAATAATATATATAGATGCATCGATATGATATGTCAAAACCTTGTATACGTGTCCCGATTAAAGTGCGTAAAATAAATAACAGAAATTAAGAGATGATAAATAAAATTGCGAGAATATAAATTGCGATAATTAAATTGCGATAAATAAAATATAATCAGTTAGCTAGGAACAATTAGCTAGGAACAGTTAGCGTGGATTCTTAACAAAATTTTTCTCGTAGTTAATTTGTTTGTTTCTAACAAATTTTATTTTGTCCAGTGTTTTCTTCATTATGCCACTTGTTGGATTCTGATGGGTCAAAATCCAAATATGAAATTGAATGAAAATGGTTTTTCTGTGGTGAACGGATACATATATATGTGGATGTGAGTAGGATAGTAGATGACTGTTGAATCAGATTCGAAGAATGTACAGTGTAACTTACTAATGTGAAAACTAAATATTCCTCGGGTATTACCTCCCCGTTAAAATATTTTCACCATTAACAGTTTGTACGAAAGAATTTTTAATTACAATCTTTATGAAAATATATATACATATATATTTTCTTCAGATATAATCATGGATTTAATGAGTTAATGTGATATTAATCACATTTGATTTATTGTTAGAACAAGAACATATAATCTCTAAAACATTAGAGATTACATAATCGCCATACTGAACGAAGATAATTGATGTAGAACGATACGTAGAAAGATGATTAAGTTCGAGGTATGGATTGTGATGTTGAGACATGTGTTGTTGATGGTACGGGTGTTATTGTTGGTGGTTCTGTTAATGTCGGTGATGTTGTTGAAGCTGATAAGTTTTGCACCATATTTTCCAAATTGATTACTCGAGCGCGAAGCTCGTTGACTTCTTCTATTATTCCAGAATGATTGTCGGTCGAAACGAGCGGATGAATAAGGTTTAGAATTGTGGATATAATGTAATCGTGATGAGCTACCCTGGAAATGAGGCTGAAAATGGTGTTTCGGATAGGTTCGCTGGTAAGTGCTTCAGGTTCTTCGCCAAGAGGGCAATTCGGTTGGTGGAAAGGATCGCCTTCTTCGCATCTCCATTGGTTAAGTTGACTACGAACCCATCAGATGAATTGGGGATGGCTGATTGGTGGATTCATTTTGGTGATGTTGTTTCCAGAGCTTAGGTGAACATCCATGTTGGAATAGCTGTCGAGTTCCGAAGAACTTGAACTAGTGACAAGTTCCATTTCATACGATTGAATAAAGAATTTTTTTCGATATGAAAAGATTTCCAGCTATCGAGTGGTATTCTAATTACATAGAATGTCTATGTATATAGAGCAAAAGATTTCATTGATTACGGAGGAAATTAAGGAAACGTGTCAGTTAAAGTCTACAGTAACAGATACGCTAAGATATGGATTGGTAGATACGCTAAGATATGAATTTATCTATACACTGTCTATGCAATAGAGGCAGTAAGACTTGTCTAGACTTTAAGGATGATAAGCAGGTAATTTCCTAAGGATGATAAGCAGGTAACTTTCGACACGAAATGATAAGCAAAACTTTTGACATGCAGACACGGTCGAAGTCCAGACTCACTAATGCATCTAAGCAACTATCAGTTAGACACACTAATGCAAGACCTAGTTCGCTAAGACCACCTCTCTGATACTAACTCTAACGACCCGTCCTAATCCATCTGGACAAATACATTACATTTAGTTACATCGCGAGGTACTTAACCTCTATATGATACATTTTACAAACATTGCATTCGTTTTTAAAAGACAACTTTCATTTCATCGAAAGTTAACAGGCATGCATACCATTTCATAATATATCAAACTATCAATGACTTAATAATAATCTTGTTGAACTCAATGACTCGAATGCAACGTCTTTTGAAATATGTCATGAATGACTCCAAGTAATATCTCTAATATGAGCAAATGCACAGCGGAAGATTTCTTTCATACCTGAGAATAAACATGCTTTCAAGTGTCAACTAAAAGGTTGGTGAGTTCATAGGTTTATCATAAAACAATAAAATTCATCATTTTGATAGACCACAAGATTTAAATGCTGCATGGTACAAATGGGCCCGAATCCTATACCCACCTGTAATATACATGCGATATCTTTTAAATACAGTACACCTTTCTCGTGTACGAAATCATCTTTCTTAAATATTAAGAACCGTACACATATCTCGTGCACAAAAATAACATACACATAACCTGTGTATAAAATCATTCTCTCGATACATAACATTCACTTTTCATTGCTTCCATAGCTTGGCTTGGTAACCGACCTTAACATATAATGCGCATAATAATATCCCCAAAACAGAACATCTCGTCTGTATAATAATCATATAACTTCGAAGTACTAAACACCACGCCCACTAACCCTTCCATCTAGTGAACATTCTGGGTGGAAGTGTTAAACCCGGTAGCTACCTTTAGGATCTGCATCAATTAGGCGTGCACTAATTCTCAAAATTAGTGATGTACCCTAATTCTTAGGTTACCAAGCAATAATAATCAGGGGAAAAATATTCTTATCAATTGTGGCAATTATCACGTCCTCATAATTCAATGGTGGCAATTATCACATCCACATAATTCATTCGAGGAATGTTTTGCTTGTGTCTATCTCTTCAAACATTTATAAAAGCATTTCATGTATTCGCAGTTCAAAATGTATTTCAAAAGCATTTAATAAAGCAGTTGTAAAAGTAGCGCATGTATTCTCAGTCCCAAAAATGTAAAGAGTAAAAGGGAATCAAATGAATTCACAATCCAATATTTTGTAGTAAAAATATTCATACGACGAAACTGAACAATGCAGGGTTGGCCTCGGATTCACGAACCTATATCATTTGTATATATATTAATAAACATAATCGTAATCGAATAAGTTTATATATATGATTTACTAATTATATCATTTTTATATTAATAATATATATGCGGCTCATATATTAATTTTGTATATAAAACTGGAAATTTTGTTATGTTATATGTTTTAAATATATTTTTATATACGTATATATATATATATATATATATATATATATATATATATATATATATATCATTTTTTTGTTAAAAATAGTATTTATAGTAAATACTCAAATTATACTAATATTGATAAAAATGATAATAATTATAATACTTAATATTACTAAATAAGGTATTATTGTTAATAATTATATTAATGATAATAATAATGATATTTATAATAATAACTGTAAAAAAATAAAAATATAACTTTTTCGATTAATGCTACATAGGATAATGACTTTAGTAATTTATATATTAGTAGTACTCATTATTATATAATCATGTCATACATATAATGATAATAACAATAATAATAATGATTATAGTACTTATAATGATAATTGTAATACTAATAATAATTATAGTACTAGTAATAATACTAATAACAATGTTATCAATTATAAAATGTTACGAGTATTAATTTTAATGAAACTAATAGTAAATTTTATTATTTTTATAGAACTGTTAATGATAGTAATAATAATCATAATCCTAATATTGATAATAATACAATATTAACAATATCAATAATAGTAATAATAATAATAATATAAATGATACTTATTAATAATAATGATAATAATCATTGTAATACTTATAAATATAATTGTGATAATATTAATGCTAATTATAACCATATCAATTATATCAACAATAATATTAATAATAATAATAATAATAATAATAATAATAATAATAATAATAATAATAATAATAATAATAATAATAATAATAATAATATAATAATAATAATAAATAAATAAAAAATGAAAACTACTACCTCAATTTGATAGGATAAAAAAAATATGCCATCAGCAAGGATCGAACCCGAGACCTCTCGTTACCCAACACAATCCTCACGCCACCCCTCTAATTCTGTTTTTCCTGATATTAAACCATCTTTAAATTTATTTATATTGTATCTATCTGTTATCTCCCCCTTCCTTCTTCATTACAAAACTATGATCGAAATCAAAGGTTTCTAATAACTACTATAACATCAACACACTACTTTGTTTTTTTTATGTTTAACAATCAGAGATAATTACTGAAGTTTTTAAAATTAATAAAAACAAAAAATAAATAAATAAAGGAATATAACACTTGCAGACCGTCGTTGTTATACTTAAAAAAATATTTGATTTTGCAAATGGCTATAATTTAGATAAAGGTTATAACACGAATTAGCTTGTAACTTGTTTATAGAAACTAACGGAATCATGAATTTTACCTTATTCATAACATATAACGCTAATTTGGACGAAGAACATTAGTTGACTTTTTTTTTAAAACAAAACTTTGACTTCGAAATTAAAACCCAATTTAAAGAATTGGAAGTTGTGATTCTTTAGAAAGATTTAACGAAAGGTTCCTAACAAATCTGCATTGTTACATTTTGGAGTTTTAATCGAATTCAAGATTTTGGAAAAATAGAGAGAAACAGAGGTATCGAGCCTGTAAAAAAAATTCAGATAAATAAATTTGAAATAACCTAATACTAGTTATGAATGGTAATTGGTGACACTGAGTTTTTCTTATCAACCCAAACTTAATCGATTCATTATATTAATTGTAAGCACTCGACAAGAAAATACCATCCACAAAGAAGAATACAAAAGTTTTAAAAGGTTGATAGCAATTGAAAATAGATTGGTACAATTTACTGGATTAATTTCAACAATCAAATGCAGAAGTACAAATTTATTACAGTTTGAAAAGGATGGGGAACTGCATTCGTGACTTTATATTCTTATATATGTATTTTAATTACATTTGTATACATATATAAATCAGTATACGTATATATATATATATATATATATATATATATATATATATATATATATATATATATATATATATATATATATATATATATATATATATATATATATATATATATATATATATATATATATATATATATATATATAATTTATAAATTTTAGTATTGATAAAGTTACTAATAAAAATAATAAAATTATTTATAATACGATCAAAATATTAATAATAATACTAATATTTATATTAGTAATAATAATAATAATAATAATAATAATAATAATAATAATGATAATAATAATAATAATAATATTAAAATCAATAACAATAATAATATAGATTCGATAATATTAATATATTTAATAATAACTAATAATAATAATGATGACAATGATAATAATAATATTTAATAATATTACTAATATTAATCATATAACTAAAATTTATAACTTTACTACCAGTGATAATAATAATGATATTAAAAAATCAAATGTAACAATTTTAGTATTATAATTTTAATAATATTGATGTTAATATTATAATAATAATAATGAATGTAATATTAATCATATAATACTTATAATTAAACTTGTAATTACATTTAATATATTTATATTAAAATTTATATCATATATTATATGAATACATCTATTGAATGTTTAATATTTATGTATTTTATAAATATTTCTATATAATAGTTATTAATAGAAATCTTTTATATCTGTAACTATATAGATTTATAATAATATCATATATCTTATTATATATATTTATTTTATTAACAAATTAATTATTTTGTTTATTTTTTTACCTTTTTAATTCTAATTGATTAAAGGGTATCTTGTTTATATAAATTTTTTTTACATATACTTATATTTATATCAATATATATTTACATTTTTATTTGTGCACATTTGTTCGTGAATCGTCAGGAATAGTCAAGGGTTAAATGGATATATGAAATAGTTCAAAACTTTCGAGACTCAACATTACAGACTTTGCTTATCGTGTCATAAACATTCAATATTAAGTTTAAATTTGGTCGGAAATTTTCGGGTTGTCACATTTATTGGTATAGATCAATAGTAAATACGTCTAAAAGCTGCGTACAATACGAGTACATCTACTGTACGTATACGAGTAGAATTGTTGATTAAAATGAATGAGAATGTAATTGAGTCGTTAAGTCACTATATGTATATGCATCTTAACTGAGTCGTTAAGTCATCGTTAGTCGTTACATGTACATGTTGTTTTAGAACCTTTAAGTTAACAATTTCGTTAAATGTAATTAATCCCATTGTTATTAAATCTAATGAGATGTTAAATTGTTACATTATCATGATAACATGATGTACTAATGTATCTTAATATGATATATAAATATTAAGACGTTATTACGACGATAATCACTACGTATAGATATCGTTTTGAATTTCTTAAGTTAGTAGTCTTGTTTTATGTATAAGGTTCATTGTTAATATACATAATGAGATACTTAATTATTATTTCATCATGTTAAACATATATATATGTTCATATATATAATATCATGTCATATACATGTTATAACGTTCGTGAATCATCGGACAAACTGGGTGGTCAAACGTTAACACAAAATCCGTTTCAGTTAATCAAGTCTTAACAAGTTTGATTGTTTAACATATTGGAAACATTTATTCATGTAAATATTAATCTCATATAATATATAATAATGGAAAAGTTCGGGTCACTACAGTACCTACCCGTTAAATAAATTTCGTCCCGAAATTTTAAGCAGTTGAAGGTGTTGTCGTATCTTCTGGAAATAAGTGTGGGTATTTCTTCTTCATCAGATCTTCACGCTCCCAGGTTAACTCGGGTCTCCTATTAGAGTTCCATCAAACCTTAACGATTGGTATCTTGTTTTGCTTAAGTCCTTTAACATCACGATCCATTATTTCGACGGGTTCTTCAATGAATTGAAGTTTTTCATTGATTTGGATTTCGTTTAAAGGAATAGTGAGATCTTCTTTGGCTAAGCATTTCTTCAGATTTGATACGTGAAAAGTATCATGTACGCCGGCGAGTTGTTGAGGTAATTCAAGTCGATAAGCTACTGGTCCGACACGATCTATAATCTTGAATGGTCCAATGTACCTTGGATTCAGTTTCCCCCGTTGTTACAACCCAGAAATTTCTGACCAAATTTAAACTTTAATCTTTATATGTTTCTGACACGATAAACAAAGTTTGTTAAGTTAAATCTTAAGGATTTTAAATTGTGTTCATACATTCATTTAACGTCGACCAAATTTTCACAATTCACGAACCATTATATTAATGAATATGATTATATATATATGTGTATATATTATAACTTGAAAACGTTAACAAAGTATTAAATGTATAATACTTTATATAAACGTATTTGTTTCAATATGATTATCAATGGAATTAGAACATAATATCAAATGATTGATTTTTCAGATACATTGTATGATTACGAGTCTCTGTTGAGAGGTCCACTTTGATTTAGAAAACCTTCTTTTTTTAACGGTATTCGGAAAATGGTAAAGTGAGTTGCATATAAGAACAATGTGTCAAATATCGAGAGTTAGACAAAAGCTAGTGGAAGACTAAATTACATAATAATCAATTGATTTGATTTCAAATATACGTGATGTGTGTAGAGGTGTATACGAAATAATATTAATTTTTACTAGGAAATACTATTAAATACGATACAATTTTACACAAGTTATTTATTTATTTATAGAGTGGATATATCTAAACCTTGCTAGAACACTTATAGGCAGTGTACCTAATCGTACAGTAGTGTAGTTTTTAGTAAGTCCGGTTCGTCCACAGGGAACTAGCCAAGTTTAACGCTATATTTTTAAAACTAAATTTGTAAATATATATAAATATATATAAGTAATATTATTATTATAAAAAGGGAGTTTTTACCGTTTAATGACCGGTTTGTCGATTTTATGTCTTAAGTCGCAGTTAAAACCTAATGTAAAATATTAAATATAAAAATTAATTTAAAGCGTAAAGTAAATGACAATAATTAAAGTGCAATAAATTTAAATGCGATAAATAAAATGACAATAAATAAAATTGCGATAATTAAAAAGTACGATAATTAAAATGATATTAAATTAAAGTGCGATAATTAAAAGTGCAATTAAATATGAAATAAAGGAATTATGCTTATTTAAACTTTCATAATCATGATGTTAGACGTGTTGATTTTAGTTTATTACCATGGGCTAATTGTTCTTTGTCCTGGAGTGTTTGATATGTCCATACAATTTTGTCCATAATAATCCATCAGTCATAAATATAAAGTGCGAGAGTCTTCGTCAAATTATCCTTACACCCGAAGTCAAATATTCTAACTAATTGGGGATTTGAATTGTAACAAGGTCTTAATACTTTGTTTAATGAATACACCAGGTTATCGACTGCGTGTAATCCAAGATTTTATTACTTTGTTAACAATTACACCAATTACCCTTGAATGTAATCCACTCCTGTTTCAACTACTCCATTAACTATTAATCCAGTTCCGTGTTCGGTAAAATGAACAATTATTGGTATTTATAGATATCCTACCCACCGTACCCGATTAAGTGTATGTGGTTATTTATAGATACGTCAAATTATAACCTTTATATTAAATTAACGAGGTATCGTTAAGTTAATATAAAACCCATTAATAGCCCATAGTCTAATTTCCACAAGTGTCGTTCTTTTATCCAAACCCCAATTATGGTCCAAAGCCCAATTACCCAATTTTAATATTTAGCCCAACATCACGATTACTTCGGCATTAAATAAGCATAATAATAACTTTGATACGAGACATTAAATTAAAAAGGTTGAACATAACTTACAATGATTAATAATAGTGTAGCGTTACCCGGACAGAATTTCGACTTATACACTTACAACATTCGCTAACATACCCTTATTATTAAAATTAAATTAAAATTAAAATTATAAATTATAAATATAAATATATATATTGAGAGATAGAGTAAGGAAAAAAAAAAGATATGTTTTCTTTCGTGCAGAATTCGATGGCTTTTATAGGCCCACAATTTACTGTGCAGCTCTGCGAGTGCGGAGCTTTTGTTCTTTTAAACTCCACGAGTGCGGAGGTCTGAAATACAGCTCACATTATGATCTAAAACGTGGGCTGCGTAAATATATATTATATAATAATATATATAATTAATTATATATTATATTATATTCTTGTGCATAGTTGACTTGTAATTTTTGGTCCGTTGCGTCGTACGTTGAAAGTTGGTTCATGTCTCGGTTCCGGATTTTCAAAAGCCTTTTCGTACGATTTAATATCTTGTACTTTGCGTTTCACGGCTTGTACTCTTGTCATTTTTAGGCGTTTCTCTTCAATATTTTGAACCTCTTTGATTGTACTTTGTACTTTTTAACTTTTTGGTCATTTGCGTCTTCAATTTGTCGAATCTGCCTTTTGTCTTCACCTTTTATTGTTTAAACGAATATCACTTGTAAATAGAACAATTGCAACTAAAAGCTTGTCTTTCTTGAGGGATAATGCTATGAAATATATGTTCGTTTTTAGCATTATCAAATATTCCCACACTTGAGCGTTGCTTTTCCTCAAGCAATATAGTCTTGAAATAAAAATACTAGAATCACTTCTTTATTCTTCACACTTTGTACATCAGTGATTTCTATACGGCGGTATGAACAATGATAGTAACGTTGTCGTTTACAGTCCCACATGACTATGAAAATTTAGATCCATTAGGAAATTGGATCTTTATGAAAACATTTGATCTTTTGAAAATTTAATCTAGCTTTTACCCTAGATAAGTTTTCCAGAATAACCCTTCACCGGTGTTTGCAAATTGTTTTTGTGGGTTGTGTGGGTTTCATATTTAAAATTTTAGCTCAAAATTGTGGTTTTGTGTCACCCACTTGCTAACTTTGTATTGTGAAAGCAACACGTTCAGTATACTTGCTCCGTATATTACCTTTCGGTAAACTACCGTCCGGTTGTAAAGGAAAGCGTTGAACAAGCAACTGTTAAGGCAATGTCCCGTGACATGCTTTTAATTATGGTCTATATCGTGTCGGATACAATTACTATCCTTTGTAGGAGAAATAGCAAAGATCACCCTATAATTTTTCAGTCTGGCACAAGGTCCTGTCTTCGACCATGCTATGCAACCACCGTTCTTACGGTTGACACCCGATTTGGTTCAGGTGACCTAATGAATTCCAGGTGAATTCCTAGGATTTTACGTTCAATGGTAATGAACGCATTGAAAATGGGTTTTCGAAAAACAAATCGGTTTGTAATTTTGATCAAAATATTTTCTCGTTCAAGCTTGAGTTTAGATATCATCGAATTCCATGAGTTTGAATTCTCAATCTTTAAGGTCAATCTCAAGGATTGAGTAATATCAGTCTTAAAAGCTGATTTTTGATATTTAAGGAGATTATCCTTTCTGGGGGTCTGATTCATTAGTCTTATCAAGCTAATATGCACGGTGCTCTCCCCATTTTACGAGACAGATCCTCTCATGGTTAGAATAAGTCTGACCACTTGGCGACCCTGTTTGATGTTGAGGTCCGTGGATTTCCAACTGATTTCCGAGAAAACTTTTCAAAGTTTTTTGTAGACTCTAAAACTGGTCTGGAGGACAAATTCATGACCTAAATAAAGAAGCACATTTCTTCTTCAGAAGACTTTACTTCCTTTTAATGATGGAATTGATTCATCGTGTAGATCCATCTTTTCTTTCAAATATATTATAAAAAATTGGGTAAAACTGATAAAATTGTCCAAAACAAAAGTATCTTCAATTATTTGTACAAAAATATGTGATATATGTTTTAAATAACTAGGTAAATTTTTCCCACACTTGGCTTTTATTTTCCTTTCTTTACCTTTTTATTATCCTCTATTCCATTTTAAATGAATTCTAACATTTTGGGTTGTTTCTCAATTTATGTCCTTTCCGAGGTAACAATAATTTCGGTGTTAACACCTAGTTTTATCGTTCATAAATATGTATAAACATGATTTTGAATTCATTTATTTGAAAATTTTGAAAAATTTTACTAGAATTGGGTAGTCAGTATATAAGTCACAAAATTTTTTTTAAAATTCGAAAGAATTTAACCCCTTCTCACACTTAAGATCTTGTAATGCCCTCATTTGCAAGAAATCAGTACAATTTAAATTATTGAGGGTGATTAGCATAGAAAAATGATTAAATTTTACCAAAGTTTCCCATCATATTGGCGTTTGTTTGTTGAATGATAAATGGTGCACATCATTTGTTCATTCCTTCAGTTGTTATTTCACATATATTTTGCATCTTGTCGTCAAAATTAGTTGCTTTTGCTGAACTTAATGACACTCTTTGAAAATGCGCTGTTTTACTCTGTTTTGTACATGAGATAAACTTCAAACATATATATATATATATATATATATATATATATATATATATATATATATATATATATATATATATATATATATATATATATATATATATATATATATATATATATATATATATATATATTGAAGTTGGGTATATCACCCCACATTCAAAAATTATTAAGATCTAATAATAAAAGTTAGAAAATTATAAAAACTATTATAGTATCAAAAGAAATATTAAAAGTATAAAATTACAAGTTACTAAATAAATAAAAATAAGCATAAAATAAAATCAGGGTTGATGAGGATGGTGCCAGTAGGGATCCCATTCATAGCCGTATGTGCTGTAGGATCCCATTCATAGCCGTATGGTGCCAGTAGGGATCCCATTCATAGCCGTATGGTGCCAATAAGCATAAAAGTCCACTTTAATCTTCAAAAATCATGTTTAGGATCAAAGTTTTGATCATTTAGCAACCTAAATATGTTACACTACTTAATTTAGCATAAACTAACAACAAAATTCGGCCATAACCCGTTTATATCAAAAAGCTCCAAATTGCTCAAGAACACAAACCCTAGATTACTCAAAATTTGAAGTTTAAGGCTTCTAATCATGTTAAATAGCATCAATCTAGGTTATACAAGCATAATATACAATCAATTTAAGCACAATTACACTAAAAATCATCAAAATCAAATTAGGTATATTTTTGTTCAAGAACACTAAAAATTCGAATTAAAGAGTGTTTAGGTGTAGAAATTACCGATTTTCTTGAGTAACTTCGTGGGAAGAATCTCCTCATCGTGATTTTAACAACAAATTTGATGATTAACGATGAAAAATTTCGAATTTGGGAGTGTTTTTGGGTATTGTTTTCGCAAAAAATTGAGTTGGGTGTGTGGAAACTGGGCTGTCGACTAGTTTATCTGGTCTGGAATTTCAGACCTCCGCGAGTGCGGATGTGGAACCCACAAAGTACCGCGAGTGCGATTTTTCCCTTTTTTTTATAAAACCTTTATTAATAAAACAATTAATTGATTAATTTAAAATTTTGTTTTCCTTTTTATTTAGGACGAGGTTGTTTCGGTACGTTGACCTAGTCCGTCCCTCAACAAAATTTTAAAAATTCGTCATTTTAAAGCGTTGTTTTAAAAGCAAAGATTTTTTTTGCGTTTTTTAATGTTTTTGGCATACTTTAAATCAATAAGATTAAAAATAATGATAATAAAATTTCTCGTCCCGCCCTCGGGTAAAGCAATTTCGGTTCAACGACCTAGTCTTCAACTCACGACGAATTTTAAATATCAAATTGTTAACTTAATGAAATAAAGTAAATTTTTTTTTTTAAATTCTCACCAATCTTAAATTTAAAATGCATAAAATTAAAAATTAATATCATTACTATTTTTATATATTAATTTTACAAACTTATATTAAAAATATTAATTTTTAAAATATTTACAAACTTAAATATATGAATTTGTAAAAATTTATAATATTAATTTAATATTTATATATTAATTTTAAAAACAAGTTAAAAATAAAATTAAAAATCTTTTTGGTCTTTTATCCCACTTTAATCAATCAAATATTATCAAAAATATACGCACCTCTTTTCGGTAAAGTAATTTCGGTTCCATAACCTAGTTTTACTCCTGACGAATTTCTGAAATATTTTAGGTTGATTGATTAAAGATATTTATACCTTAAGAATAAACGGTAAATTTCGCAGTGATGTAATAAATTTTTGTATGATATCAATAATTTCGGTTACGCATACCTAATTTTATTAAATACCAATTTAATACTTTATAGCGAACGATTCAGCGTTTATTATCAAAAAGTTAAAAGCAATAAATAAAAATAAATAAAAACTGTACATACTTACTTGTGAGAAAGAATTTTCAGAGACCTGCTTTAGCCGACTCATAGGAGAGTCGTGTGATTTGGTTTTCCATAGTCTCATAAGCATAACCTCGATTCTTCAATATCTTTTCTTCTAAACATATGAACGATCCTTCTCTGCATGGAGTAACACATTCGGTATTTGAATATGTTTGATTATTTGAACATTTACCTTCGTGTGACCATTTTCCGCATTTATAACATCTTTCAAGGTGTCGTGCTCTTCTTTTTGTTACGGATTTTGATTTTCCTTTTCCAAAATGTATTTTATATTAATCTTTCCTGAGTTCTCTCCTTACTCCGTCCATTTTGCCTCTTATGAATGATACTAATTCACTCGAAAGTGTGTCATTATTACGTTTAGTAATCATAGCGTGTAGCATTAGACCATGGTTCAGATCAAAGGAATCCTTCATCTTGTAAAACCTAAAAGAAATAAAATTTCAGAATGGGGGGAGAAGACTAGTTCTTTAGGGTCTGCTAGGGAAAGACCATACGGATTCCATTTTCGGTACTACACGAAAACAGAAAATCTAACTCTAACATAAATACATATTACCCTTAAAAAATTTGAATCTCCCCATACTTAGTTAGATGTGCTGATGAAATTGTGATTAACGTTATTTTCAATTGGATCATCAACAACTTGTATATCTCTAACTTTTGCTTCAATCCATTTGTTGATTTCCTCCGTAACTTTCACAAATTCAACTAACATCGCCTTTTCTTTTGCCGATAAATTGGACACTAATCGGTTACATAACTTAAAGTTTCCCTTAATCTTAGCATCGTGAATCCGTTTATAAAGTTTCTTCGTTGAACTGTTAAAAACGGGTTCATCTAATTTCGTATCATCAACGGGGTTCTTTGTTATCGGATCATCATTAAGTGTTTCTTCATCTTCCCCACACTTTTGCATTTTTATTGGTTTAACAGTTTTGGTTGGTGGAGATCTAAACTTTCGGTTAACAAAGGTGACCGATTTATCACTATCCCTAAGTGTCATTCTACCTTCTCTTACATCAATGAATGCCTTGGTTGAAATGTCCCGTTCTTATTGATTAAAAACGTTCCATATTAATTGATTTCGTTGCGAGGTTTTGACCTCTATATGAGACGTTTTTCAAAGACTGCATTCATTTTGAAACAAACCATAACCTTTATTTCATCAATAAAGGTTTAAAAAGCTTTACGTAGATTATCAAATAATGATAATCTAAAATATCCTGTTTACACACGACCATTACATAATGGTTTACAATACAAATATGTTACAACAAAATAAATTTCTTGAATGCAGTTTTTACACAATATCATACAAACATGGACTCCAAATCTCGTCCTTATTTAAGTATGCGACAGCGGAAGCTCTTAATAATCACCTGAGAATAAACATGCTTAAAACGTCAACAAAAATGTTGGTGAGTTATAGGTTTAACCTATATATATCAAATCATAATAATAGACCACAAGATTTCATATTTCAATACACATCCCATACATAGAGATAAAAGTCATTCATATGGTGAACACCTGGTAACCGACATTAACAAGATGCATATATAAGAATATCCCCATCATTCCGGGACACCCTTCGGATATGATATAAATTTCGAAGTACTAAAGCATCCGGTACTTTGGATGGGGCTTGTTGGGCCCGATAGATCCATCTTTAGGATTCGCGTCAATTAGGGTGTCTGTTCCCTAATTCTTAGATTACCAGACTTAATATAAAGGGGCATATTCGATTTCGATAATTCAACCATAGAATGTAGTTTCACGTACTTGTGTCTATTTTGTAAATCATTTATAAAACCTGCATGTATTCTCATCCCAAAAATATTAGATTTTAAAAATGGGACTATAACTCACTTTCACAGATTTTTACTTCGTCGGGAAGTAAGACTTGGCAACTGGTTGATTCACGAGCCTATAACAATATATACATATATATCAAAGTATGTTCAAAATATATTTACAACACTTTTAATATATTTTGATGTTTTAAGTTTATTAAGTCAGCTGTCCTCGTTAGTAACCTACAACTAGTTGTCCACAGTTAGATGTACAGAAATAAATCGATAAATATTATCTTGAATCAATCCACGACCCAGTGTATACGTATCTCAGTATTGATCACAACTCAAACTATATATATTTTGGAATCAACCTCAACCCTGTATAGCTAACTCCAACATTCACATATAGAGTGTCTATGGTTGTTCCGAAATATATATAGATGTGTCGACATGATAGGTCGAAACATTGTATACGTGTCTATGGTATCTCAAGATTACATAATATACAATACAAGTTGATTAAGTTATGGTTGGAATAGATTTGTTACCAATTTTCACGTAGCTAAAATGAGAAAAATTATCCAATCTTGTTTTACCCATAACTTCTTCATTTTAAATCCGTTTTGAGTGAATCAAATTGCTATGGTTTCATATTGAACTCTATTTTATGAATCTAAACAGAAAAAGTATAGGTTTATAGTCGGAAAAATAAGTTACAAGTCGTTTTTGTAAAGGTAGTCATTTCAGTCGAAAGAACAACGTCTAGATGACCATTTTAGAAAACATACTTCCACTTTGAGTTTAACCATAATTTTTGGATATAGTTTCATGTTCATAATAAAAATCATTTTCTCAGAATAACAACTTTTAAATCAAAGTTTATCATAGTTTTTAATTAACTAACCCAAAACAGCCCGCGGTGTTACTACGACGGCGTAAATCCGGTTTTACGGTGTTTTTCGTGTTTCCAGGTTTTAAATCATTAAGTTAGCATATCATATAGATATAGAACATGTGTTTAGTTGATTTTAAAAGTCAAGTTAGAAGGATTAACTTTTGTTTGCGAACAAGTTTAGAATTAACTAAACTATGTTCTAGTGATTACAAGTTTAAACCTTCGAATAAGATAGCTTTATATGTATGAAACGAATGATGTTATGAACATCATTACTACCTTAAGTTCCTTGGATAAACCTACTGGAAAAGAGAAAAATGGATCTAGCTTCAATGGATCCTTGGATGGCTCGAAGTTCTTGAAGCAGAATCATGACACGAAAACAAGTTCAAGTAAGATCATCACTTGAAATAAGATTGTTATAGTTATAGAAATTGAACCAAAGTTTGAATATGATTATTACCTTGTATTAGAATGATAACCTACTGTAAGAAACAAAGATTTCTTGAGGTTGGATGATCACCTTACAAGATTGGAAGTGAGCTAGCAAACTTGAAAGTATTCTTGATTTTATGAAACTAGAACTTTTGGAATTTATGAAGAACACTTAGAACTTGAAGATAGAACTTGAGAGAGATCAATTAGATGAAGAAAATTGAAGAATGAAAGTGTTTGTAGGTGTTTTTGGTCGTTGGTGTATGGATTAGATATAAAGGATATGTAATTTTGTTTTCATGTAAATAAGTCATGAATGATTACTCATATTTTTGTAATTTTATGAGATATTTCATGCTAGTTGCCAAATGATGGTTCCCACATGTGTTAGGTGACTCACATGGGCTGCTAAGAGCTGATCATTGGAGTGTATATACTAATAGTACATACATCTAAAAGCTGTGTATTGTACGAGTACGAATACGGGTGCATACGAGTAGAATTGTTGATGAAACTGAACGAGGATGTAATTGTAAGCATTTTTGTTAAGTAGAAGTATTTTGATAAGTGTATTGAAGTCTTTAAAAAGTGTATAAATACATATTAAAACACTACATGTATATACATTTTAATTGAGTCGTTAAGTCATCGTTAGTCGTTACATGTAAGTGTTGTTTTGAAACCTTTAGGTTAACGATCTTGTTAAATGTTGTTAACCCAATGTTTATAATATCAAATGAGATTTTAAATTATTATATTATCATGATATTATCATGTATGAATATCTCTTAATATGATATATATATATTAAATGTCTTTACAACGATAATCGTTATATATATGTCTCGTTTAAAAATCATTAAGTTAGTAGTCTTGTTTTTACATATGTAGTTCATTGTTAATATACTTAATGATATGTTTACTTATCATAGTATCATGTTAACTATATATATATATATATATATATATATATATATATATATATATATATATATATATATATATATATATATATATATATATATATATATATATATATCCATATATATGTCATCATATAGTTTTTACAAGTTTTAACGTTCGTGAATCACCGGTCAACTTGGGTGGTCAATTGTCTATATGAAACATATTTCAATTAATCAAGTCTTAACAAGTTTGATTGCTTAACATGTTGGAAACATTCAATCATGTAAATATCAATCTCAATTAATATATATAAACATGGAAAAGTTCGGGTCACTACATCGGTGGTTGCAAAAAATGGGCGACCTAAAATTAGAGGAATATCAAGGTTTTCCTCCATATTAATAACTATAAAGTTTGCAACAAAGGTCAAACTTCCCACTTTAACAATTAGATTATTTGCTATTCCAACCGGGTGTTTAATGGTTAGGTCAAATGATTGAACACCTATTTTGGTTGGTTTTAATTTACCCACACCTAATCTTTTGTATAAGTAAAGAGGCATAATATTTGCACTTGCTCCTAAATCAGCGAGTCCATTATATATAGCACCATCATTAAGCAAGCAAGAAATGATAAATTCACCCGGGTCTCCTACTTTAGTAAGTCGAGTTGGTTTGTTAACCTTTTTCGGGTGTTCTTTTCTTGGTTCTTTCACTTCTATTTGAACTTCTTTTTCTTCATTTCTTGGAATGGGAGGTTTGTATAGAAATTCTTCTTCATCACTCCAATTTGAATCCTCCCCATTTTTCAATTTTGATTCTTCATATGTTGTTGATAACATATTTATGTTTTCATTTTGACTGTTTTCTTGGGTGGTGAAATTATGATTGACTTCATTGTCAACTTCCATCGGACCATGTATGTAATGTTTAACTCTGTGACCATTAACTTTAAATTCAATCCCATTTGAATTTATTAACTCTATTGTTCCGTATGGGAAAACTCTTTTGACTATAAATGGTCCAGACCATCTTGATTTCAATTTTCCAGGAAATAGCTTGAATCGTGAATTGAAAATAAGAACTTTATCTCCTTCCTTAAATTCTTTTGAACTTCTGATTCTTTTATCATCATGCCATTTCTTCGTTCTTTCCTTATAGATTAAGGAATTTTCATATGCCTCAAGTCTTAATTCTTCTAATTCGTTTAGTTGACTTAATCGTAGACATCCGGCTTCATGTAAATCAAGATTACATGTCTTCAAAGCCCAAAATGCTTTGTGTTCAATTTCTACTGGAAGATGACATGCTTTTCCGTAAATGAGTTTAAAAGGTGTGGTTCCAATTGGAGTTTTGTAGGCTGTTCTAAAAGTCCAGAGTGCATCCTCCAATTTCATGGACCATTCCTTCGGATTTGATCCTACGGTTTTCTCTAGAATACGCTTTAAAGCTAGGTTGGTATTTTCAACTTGTCCACTTGTTTGTGGATGATAAGCGGTTGAGATTTTATGTGTTACTCCATATCTTTTGAGAACTTTCTCAAGTTGATTATTACAGAAATGAGTACCCCGATCACTTATTAAAGCTTTCGGTGTTCCGAACCTTGCAAAAAGACGTTTTAAGAAGTTGACTACAACTCGTGCATCGTTAGTTGAGAGAGCTTGTGCTTCCACCCATTTAGATACATAATCAATGGCAACGAGAATGTAGAGATTATTATGAGATTTTGGAAATGGACCCATAAAGTCAATACCCCAAACGTCAAATACTTCACATACTTGAATGACATCTTGTGGCATTTCATCACGTTGACTTATTTTTTCGGCCCTTTGACATGCATCACAGGATTTGCAAAGAAGGTGCGCGTCTTTAAAAATTGTAGGCCAATAGAATCCAGCATCGTAGACTTTTCTTGCTGTGAGTTGAGGCCCATAATGCCCTCCTGTTGGTCCTGTGTGACAATGGTTTAAGATTTAACTAGCTTCATCCCCGAATACACATCGGCGTATTATTCTATCGGGACAACTTTTAAACAAATGTGGATCTTCCCAGAAATAGTTCTTTATATCACTAAAGAATTTCTTTCGTTTTTGGTACGATAATCCTTTTTCAAGGAATCCACATACTAAATAGTTTGTATAGTCTGCAAACCATGGAATTTCACTATAATCTATCTTCAATAGATATTCATCAGGAAAGTTATCTTGTATGGCCGATTCATTTAGAACTTCTAATTCAGGATTTTCAAGACGAGAAAGATGATCAGCGGCGAGATTTTATGCTCCCTTTTTGTCTCGGATTTCAATATCGAACTCTTGTAAGAGTAAGATCCAACGGATTAATCGTGGTTTAGCGTCTTGTTTCGAAAATAGGTATCTAAGAGCAGAATGGTCGGTATAGACCACCGTTTTAGCTAGAACGAGATATGAAAGAAATTTGTCAAAAGCAAAGACAATAGCAAGGAGTTCTTTTTTAGTAGTTGTGTAATTTGTTTGTGCTCCTTGTAACATCTTACTAGCATAATAAATAGGTTGAAATCGTTTTTCAATCCTTTGTCCTAAAACGGCTCTCATTGCAAGAACACTTGCATCGCACATAAGTTCAAATGGTAGATTCCAATTTGGAGTTATCATAATCGGCGCATTAGTAAGTTTTTCTTTAAGAATATTAAAAGATTTGATGCATTCATCTGAAAAGATGAATGGAGCATCCTTTTCTTGGAGTTTATTCATAGGAGTGGCAATTTTAGAAAAATCTTTTATGAAACGTCGGTAAAAACCGGTATGTCCTAGAAAACTCCTAACTCCTCTAACATTGGTGGGATGTGGAAGTTTAGCAATTACATCTACTTTAGCTCTATCCACTTTAATTCCTTCTTTTGAAATCTTATGACCAAGAACGATGCCTTCTCTAACCGTGAAATGGCATTCCTCCCAATTAAGAACTAGATTTGATTGTTCGCATATAATAAGCATTCGTTCAAGATTAACTAGACATGATTCAAATGTATCACCGAAAACTAAAAAGTCATTCATGTAAACTTCCATGCATTCTTCTATCATGTCGTGAAAAATCGCCATCATGCACCTTTGAAAGGTTGCAGGGGCGTTGCAAAGTCCAAATGGCATACGTTTGTAAGCAAAAGTACCATAAGGGCACGTAAACATGGTTTTCTCTTGATCCTCGGGTGCTATTGGAATTTGAAAGTATCCGGAGAAATCGTCAAGAAAATAATATTAACTATTTTCGGCTAATCTTTCCAACATTTGATCAATGAAAGGCAAGGGAAAGTGATCTTTTCTGGTGGCGTCATTTAATTTTCTATAATCAATACAAACACGCCATCCTGTTACAGTCTTAGTGGGAATAAGCTCATTTTTTTCATTTGTGATGACAGTCATGCCACCCTTCTTAGATACGCATTGAACTGGGCTTACCCATGGACTATCAGAAATTGGATAAATTAAACCTGCATCAAGCAGTTTAATAATTTCTTTCTTAACAACATCTTGCATATTAGGATTTAGTCTTCGTTGGCGTTGCACATCGGTTTTATGGCCTTCTTTCATAAGGATTTTATGTGTGCAATACGAAGGAATTATACCTTTAATGTCATGATTCTTCCATGTAATAGCTGGTTTATGAGCTTTTAGCACAGTAATGAGTCGAGATTTTTCATTTTCCGTAAGAGAAGACGATATTATTACAGGTAATTCAGATTCACCATGTAAATAAGCATATTCCAAATGGTTTGGAAGTGGCTTTAACTCTAATGTCGGTGGTTCTTCTATCGATGATTTGTATCGATATATGTCTTCCTCTTTTAACATTTGAATTTCTTCTGTTGTTGGTTCATATCCATTAGCCATAAGTGTAGCTAACATTTCAGTTTCATCAATTGGATCAGTTCCTTCTTCTAAAGAACATTCTCGTGTTCCTTGTAATTCTGGAAATTCTTCTAACAATTCTGAATGTAAATCTATAGTTTGAATATAATAACATGTATCATCTGCAGATTGCGGTTATTGCATGGCTCTATCCACAGAAAAGGTAACACTCTCGTCCTCTATACTTAAGGTCAGTTTCTTACCAAACACGTCTATTATTGCTTTAGCCGTGTTTAAGAATGGTCTTCCTAATATGAGAGGAACTCGAGAATCTTCTTCCATGTCCAAAATAACAAAATCTACTGAAAATACTAAAGTACCAACTTTAACTAGCATGTTCTCCATTATCCCTCTAGGATATTTTACTGATCGATCGGCTAGTTGTATGCTTATTCGTGTTGGTTTCAATTCTCCAAGGTCTAGTTTAGCGTATAGTGAATACAACATTAAATTTATACTAGCACCTAAGTCTGCCAATGCTTCTATTGAACTAAGACAACCCAGAAAATATGGAATTGTGAAACTTCCTGGATCAGATAATTTTTCTGGTATCTTATTCAACAGCACTGCAGAACAATTAGCATTGATAGTAACAGCCGAGAGTTCTTCCATTTTCTTTCTATTTGTGATTAGATCTTTCAAGAATTTAGCATATCTAGGCATGCCTGAAATTACATCAATGAAAGGAAGATTTACATTTATTTGTTTAAACATATCCAAGAATTTGGATTGCTCGGCTTCAAGTCTTTCTTTTCTCATTTTACTCGGGTAAGGAAGTGGTAGTTGGTATGGTTTAACATAAGGTTTTGCCTTAACTGTGTTATCTTCATTAACCTTTTCAACTACCGGTTCTGTTTCCTTATCTTGCTCAGATTGTGGTTCTTGTGGAGTAGGAATAGAGTCATCAGAAATTACAGGTATTTTCGATGGTTTAAGTGTAATACCACTTCTTGTGGTAATGGCTTTAGCTGTTTCATTCCGGGGGTTAGCATTTGTATCACTAGGTAGACTTCCCGATTTTCTTTCACCTATCAACCTTGCTAGGTTGCTCACTTCTTGTTCCAAATTTTGAATAGAAGCTTGTTGATTTCTAAATGCTTGGACATTTTGTTCATTCGTTTGTTTCTGAGATGTGAAAAACTGTGTTTGAGATTCAACTAGCTTCGACATCATATCTTCAAAATTTGGCTTTTTATCATCGGTTTGTGGTGGTTTGTTTTGAAAAATAGGTCTTTGCTGATTGTAAGTATTATTAGATACTTGTTGATTGCTAGGACCTTGTTGGTTGTTGTATGGAACATTTCGATTATAATTCTGGTTTTGATTGTAAATTGGTCTTGGCGGTTGATAATTATTCTGATAATTATTTCCAGGTCTTTGGTTCATGTATGAAACATTCTCTCTTTGTTCCATTGTTTGTTCAATACTGAGACAATCTTTTGTCAAATGTGATCCTCCACACTGCTCACAACTAATTCG
Organism: Rutidosis leptorrhynchoides; assembly: GCF_046630445.1. Lineage (NCBI taxonomy): Eukaryota > Viridiplantae > Streptophyta > Magnoliopsida > Asterales > Asteraceae > Rutidosis > Rutidosis leptorrhynchoides. The sequence goes on from NC_092336.1 coordinate 167,572,914, forward strand.
TATTGAGTGAATATCTTTAGTCATCTTTTCCATTCGTCTCTCGACTGCATCTATCTTTGCGGAAATGGAATCAAAGTCATGGTTAGAATTGGCTCTAGCTGCTTTAGATGATCTAACGATATCTTTTTCTTAATGCCACTCATGTGAGTGGGAGGCAGTGTTATCAATAATTTTGTAAGCTTCAGTTGCGGTTTTCTTCATAATAGAACCACCAGCTGCTATATCGATGTCTTTTCGTGTAGTGATGTCACATCCTTGGTAGAATATTTGTACTATTTGATAAGTGTCTAAACCATGTTGCGGACATCCTCTTAACAACTTTCCAAATCTTGTCCATGCCTCAAATAGAGTTTCATTTGGCTTTTGTGTGAACGTAACAATTTCTCCTTGAAGTCTCACGGCTTTAGATGCCGGAAAGAATTGTTTAAGAAAATTTTCAACTAAAACGTCCCATGTATCAATCGCCCCTTCAGGTAACGATTCTAACCACTCTTTGGCTTCTCCCTTTAAAGTCCAGGGAAATAACATGAGATAAATCTGTTCATCCTCAACTTCTCGGATTTTGAATAAAGTACAAATCCTATTAAAGGTACGAAGATGTTCGTTTGGATCTACTTTTAGCGTACCACTAAATTGGCATTGATTAGTCACCTTGTGTAGGATTTGTCCTTTGATTTCATAATCTGGCGCATCAATGTCTGGTTGAGTAATTGCGTGACCTTGGCTAGTGCGTTTAGCTCGCATTCGGTCTTAAATACTTAGAGGTTCCAGATTTTCCATGATTGAATTTGTTGAATCTGAATCACCAGAGGATTCTGATTTAATGGTTTCTTCCTCGACAATTTCTGGATGAGTGATTAGTGGTTCCGGAGGAAAGATTAGTGGTTCAGGATCTCTGAATTGTCCCTGAATATCCTCCGGATTCTCAATTGTGAGGTCGGGTTCAAAAAATGGATTATCGGAAATTTGAATTGGAGTACTTGGTCGACTAGATGACGATTCTAAAGAAAAATTAACGGCGACAATATTGGCTAGATGTCTTGATCGAGTTACAGGTGGTGAACGTATAAAAGGTGGTGAACGTTTTGCTCGGTGCATTCACTGAATATCCTATTAGTTGTAAAAATAAAAATTATATAAGTTATCAAATTAATAGACTTTTCTGATTTTGCCCATGTTTCGAATAGCCAATAGATGCAGCAGGTAGCCAGGACCCTTTAAATCGAAAGCCCACAACTCGCCACTAACAAATCCAACTATTTAAAGAAATTTTAGAGAAGAAATAGAAAATTCTAAGTCCTAAAAACTAGAGCGGCGAGAAATAAGAAAGAAAAAGAGTGCGTCGAAAAACGTTGAAAAATAAAAAGGTCGAAAAAAATAAGGCGTCTAAAAATAAAAATAAAGTAGCGCGTCGAAACTTAAAAAAGAAGTAAAATTTATAAACAGCGTCGCAAAATTCTAAAGCACCTAAATCTTAGTCTAAAGAAAAAGCACTTAAGGGATTTTACGGCAAATCCTAAGAATCTAAAAATAAAATTAACTACGGCAAATACTAGTCTTAAAACTAATTATGAACGATAATAATACAAATTATGAATAAAAAAAATACAAAATAAAAATAAACTTAAAGTTATAAAAATACAATTTTTATAAAAATATTATTTTTATATTATATTTTATAAAAGTATTAATTTATATATTAATAAAACTAAATAAAACTTAAAAATACAAATTTAATTAACTAAAACTAATTAATATTAAATATAAACCCTAATTATAATTAATAATAAATAATTTAACCCTAATTTCACATTAATTACGTACTATGTTCCAGTCTATCAGACTGCTCCGCGAGTGCTGATATACGCTGTTCAAAAACTCCGCGAGTGCGGAGGATGCAGGTTCAGTTGAAGTGCAGGTCGAAAAATTACAGGTTCAGTTATATATATATATATATATATATATATATATATATATATATATATATATATATATATATATATATATATATATATATTTTACTTTTTACCTTTTTTGTTTTGTTTTTAGTTTTCTATTTTTATTTTATAGAAAATGTTTTATAATATAACTATAACTTATATTTTAAATAAAAATCACTTATTAGTATTTTATAACTAAAAATATATTTTTTTAAAGACTTAAAGATATATATTTTTTATGTTTTTATATTTTTGATATTTAAAACTTATGCAAAAAAAAAACTTAAAAACTAAATTTTTTTAATAGCGTCTCACTTCGGCGTTAAGTGTTGTTCCCCGGCAGCTGCGCCAAAAATACTTGATGTGTGTAGAGGTGTATACGAAATAATATTAATTTTTACTAGGAAATACTATTAAATACGATACAATTTTACACAAGTTAATTATTTATTTATAGAGTGGATATACCTAAACCTTGCTACAACACTTATAGGCAGTGTACCTAATCGTACAGTAGTGTAGTTTTTAGTAAGTCCGGTTCGTCTACAGGGAACTAGCCAAGTTTAACGCTATATTTTTAAAACTAAATTTGTAAATATATATAAATATATATAAGTAATATTATTATTATAAAAAGGGAGTTTTTATCGTTTAATGACCGGTTTGCAATTTTATGTCTTAAGTCGCAGCTAAAACCTAATGTAAAATATTAAATATAAAACTTAATTTAAAGCGTAAAGTAAATGACAATAATTAAAGTGCACTAAATTAAATGCGATAAATAAAATGACAATAAATAAAATTGCGATAATTAAAAAGTACGATAATTAAAATGACAATAAATTAAAGTGCGATAATTAAAAGTGCAATTAAATATGAAATATAGGAATCATGCTTATTTAAACTTCTGTAATCATGATGTTTGACGTGTTGATTTTAGTTTATTACTATGGGCTAATTGTCCTTTGTCCTGGAGTGTTTGATATGTCCATACGGTTTTGTCCATAATAGTCCATCAGTCATAAATATAAAGTGCGAGAGTCTTCGTCAAATTATCCTTACACCCGAAGTCAAATATTCCAACTAATTAGGGATTCGAATTGTAACAAGGTCTTAATACTTTGTTTAATGAATACACCAGGTTATCGACTGTGTGTAATCCAAGATTTTATTACTTTGTTAACAATTACACCAATTACCCTTGAATGTAATCCACCCCTGTTTCAACTAGTCCATTAACTATTAATCCAGTTCCGTGTCTGGTAAAATGAACAATTATTGGTATTTATAGATATCCAGCCCACCGTACCCGATTAAGCGTATATGGTTATTTATAGATACGTCAAATTATAACCTTTATATTAAATTAACGAGGTATCGTTAAGTTAATATAAAACCCATTAATAGCCCATAGTCTAATTTCCACAAGTGTCGTTCTTTTATCCAAACCCCAATTATAGTCCAAAGCCCAATTACCCAATTTTAATATTTAGCCCAACATCACGATTACTTCGGCATTAAATAAGCATAATAATAACTTAGCTACGAGACATTAATTTAAAAAGGTTGAACATAACTTACAATGATTAATAATAGCGTAGCGTTACACGGACAGAATTTCGACTTATACACTTACAACATTCGCTAACATACCCTTATTATTAAAATTAAATTAAAATTAAAATTATAAATTATAAATATATATATATATATATTGAGAGATAGAGTAAGGAAAAGAAAAAGATGTGTTTTCTTTCGTGCAGAATTCGATGGCTTTTATAGGCCCACAATTTACTGTGCAGCTCCGCGAGTACGGAGCTTTTGTTCTTCTAAACTCCGCGAGTGCGGAGGTCTGAAATACATCTCACATTATGATCCAAAACGTGGGCTGCGTAAATATATATTATATAATAATATATATAATTAATTATATATTATATTATATTCTTGTGCATAGTTGACTTGTAATTTTTAGTCCGTTGCGTCGTACGTTGAAAGTTGGTTCATGTCTCGGTTCCGGATTTTCCAATGCCTTTTCGTACGATTTAATATCTTGTACTTTGCGTTTTACGGCTTGTACTCTTGTCATTTTTAGGCGTTTCTCATCAATATTTTGAACCTCTTTGATTGTACTTTGTACTTTTTAACTTTTTGGTCGTTTGCGTCTTCAATTCGTCGAATCTGCCTTTTGTCTTCACCTTTTATTGTTTAAACGAATATCACTTGTAAATAGAACAATTGCAACTAAAAGCTTGTCTTTCTTGAGGGATAATGCTATGAAATATAAGTTCGTTTTTAGCATTATCAATACGCAACGCTTTTCGATATAATAGAACTAGATTATTAATGTCTATGTTTAAATAATGTAAGTTGGAATATTAGTTGTTAGATATATTAATAACTTGCAACGTGCATTAAAACGTGTTTATGTATATTAGGTATGTATGATTTTAGATTAATTAGGTAAATAATAGCAACACTCAGTTATTGATTAGAATAATATTTGGACATGTTAACTAGTACGTTAAGAAATGAAAGTAAACGCTAGTACACAAATGAATTATATTTAGTTAAGTTTTAAAGTGAAAACGGTACATGATATAATATTACGTAAACGGTCATAAAATTTTACATTGAAATATAATTAGTTTTGAAAACTAGATATCATATTATTAACTATTTATATTCAAAATGAAAATATATATATTTTACAAACATGATAAAATACAAACCTTGTTATAAAACGTTTTGATTTAAAATAATACTTTTATAGTAAATAACGAGACGATAATTTATTGAAGCAAATGACCATAACCCTCAAACGTACAAACTATATTTTGAGTAATATAGTTATCGATGCTTTAAGTCTAATTAATTACAAAGGTACTTGTCGCGTAACGTAAAATGCCAGTTTTCTCAGCGTACGAACGTGCATTCGAGAAACCGAAACCAGGACATTAGTCGAGTGACAACGTACGAGTCATCGAAATAAAAATTATAATTTAACTACGCATGTAAATATAATATAATATATATATATATAATTATATATATTAAATAAATATATATTAAATAAATATATACGAGTGTCGGCAACCCTCATTTGTGGAATGTGAGCTGGAAAAACTTCCCATGCGATCGCATGGGAATTACATGGCCAAGCCATACGATCGCATGGCTATGGGGGACATGCCACATGCTATAAAGTTCGAACGTTTGCATTTTCTGATTCATTCTAATTATCTATCTCTCGATCTCTTACACACATATACATATATTATATATTATTATTATTATTATTATTAAGATTAAGATTATTATTATAAATCTTAATATTATTACTAGTAGTATTAATAATATTATTAGTAGTATTATACCTAAAATACTACGACGGAGTGCTGCTCGAGTGATTTAAAACGGGTTTTCAAAACTGGTTTTCGAGTATGATAGGGCTAAGGAAATTATGGGTTATAGTTATGGAGGTTATGGGTAATTTTCGAGGGCATGCTCGTGAGGTCAATCTAGTGTTTATCATCTCCGTTGCGTTTACGTACTTTTCCTGCAATATTGATTCTCAATATTGATACGTGAGCACTCATAACTTAACTTTTATATATTAATAGTGTGTCACTGACTAGTGTTCGAGTATATAGGATTATGCATGCTTGTATGTTTAATATTGTCGTTAGATAGGTTTTGATGAATCCGAAATTAGATACATATGCTACTAGGATAAGGTATATCTTATGCATATCGTTGGAAAGCTGACGAAAAATCAATAACTTTTCATTTAGATATCGAATGGTTTCGATGAACGGATTAGAAGTTACAGTCAACTGAATTTTGGTATTATTATTAAAATGATTATTATTACTATCGTCATTATTATAGTCGTTATTATTATTATCTAAAAATTATCACTATGATCATTATCAATATAAATATTATCATTAAAAATCGTTATTGTTATTAATACTATCGTAATTATAACTAAGTTATTATTATTATTAATATTAATATTATTATTATTATTATTATTATTATTATTTTTATTAATTAAAATAATTATTAGTATTATCATTAATGTTATTATAATATTTATTATTATTTAGTATTATGACCATTAAAAATTGATATTAGTAACATCTAACTTTTATGACTAATATTATTATCATTATTATGAATGCGATATAAAAGATGACTAAAAGATATTAAACAAATCGATTAGGAAATAATGAGTATGAGTATCATGATGAAATTAAAATATTGTAAGATATTGATTTAGATAAAATTATCGTTCTTATTAATTTTATCATTATTATTATTATTAAAAATATTATTAATATTAAAACTATCATTTTTACTAAATTTATTATTTTTAATAGAAATATAATTGTTATTATAAATTATCATTTTATCATAATTAATATCATTTTTAGTAAATATAAATATTGTTATTTTTATTAGTAGAATAATAATTATTATTATTATTACAAAATAATACAACTTTTACTTATTATTATTATTATCAATATTATTTTATCAAATAAATATGTGATACAAAGATATTTTTACCACACGTAATATAATTACATTAAAGTTACATACCACTCTATTTTTATGATATTAAGTGAACTTTACGAATTTTATTATTTGAAATATGTAAAAAAACATATTTTTATCATATATAAATTTTAATTATAATTTTTTATTAACAAATGACTTTTATTATTTACTTTAATAAAATCTGATAAATATATTTAAATATATATAAAACGACTATATTTAAGTTATATAATAATCATGCATAGATTTTGGAAGTCATTTTGGGTCAAGCTGACTTTTGTTGACTTCTGCATATCAGACTCGAGCATTAGGATTGTGATACTCTACGGTTTAACCTAAATTGTTAGACAAATATTGATCAACATATAAATATATATAATTAATATAGGTTCATGAATCCGAGGCCAACCTTGCACTTGTTCATTGACGACGTATGTATTTTTACTACGAAATACAGTATTGTGAGTTTCATTACTCCCTTTTTAAATGCTTTTGCAATATATATTTTTGGGACTGAGAATACATGCGCTTTTATAAATGTTTGACGAAATAAACACAAGTAATTAAAACTACATTATATGGTTGAATGGATCGAAGCCGAATATGCCCCTTTTAGCCTGGTATTATAAGAATTAGGGAACCGAGCCCCTAATTGACACGAATCCTAAAGATAGATCTATTGAGCCCAACAAGCACCATCCATGGTTGCGGATGCTTTAGTACTTCGAAATTTATATCATGTCCGAAGGATGTCTCGAAATGATGGGGATATTCTATATACATCTTGTGAATGTCGATTATGAGGTGTTCAATCCATATGAATGATTTGTATCCCTATCTATGGGATGTTTATTTAGGAGAAATGAAAATGAAAATCTTGCGGTCTATTAAAATTATGGAAATGATCGATTATGATAAACTAATGAACTCACCAACCTTTTGGTTGACACTTTAAAGCATGTTTATTCTCAGGTATTAAGGAAATCTTCCGCTGTGCATTTGCTCATTTTAAAGATATTACTTGGAGTCATTCATGGTATATTTCAAAAGACATTGCATTCAAGTCGTTGAGTTCAATAGAGATTATTAAGTAAATGACAGATTAGGTCATTTATAGGCTGGATATTATGAAATGGTATGCATGCCTATTAACTTTCATGTTTGTCTTTTAAAAACGAATACAATGTTTGTAAAATGTATCATATAGAGGTCAAATACCTCGCAATGTATCCATATGTTATTGTATTCGTCCTTATGGATTAGGACGGGTCGCTTCATGTGGTATCAGAGCGGTGGTCTTAGCGAACCAGGTCTGTATTAGTGTGTCTAACTGATAGTCGTTAGGATGCATTAGTGAGTCTGGACTTCGATCGTGTCTGCATGTCAAAAGTTTGCTTATCATTTTGTTGCAAATTACCTGCTTATCATTCTTAGTCTAGACACATCTTATTACATTGATTGCATGAATATTGTATAGACAAAATCCATATCTTAGCGTATCTGCTAATTCATATCTTAGAGTATCTATTACTGTAAACTTTGCCTGACATATTCCGTAAATTCCTCCGTAATCTACGAAATCTTTTGCTCTATATATATAGATATTCTATGTAATTAGAATACCACCCAATAGCCAGAAAATCATTTCATATCAAAAAAATCCTTTACTCAATTGTACGAAATGGAATTCGTCATTAGTTCAAGTCCTTCGGATTCCGAAATGGAATCCCACTCAAACTCCGAAAGTAGTGTGACTGGAATTGATCAACCAATCAGCCATCATCTATTCTGGATGAATTGGGGATGGGTTCGTAGCCTCCTCAATCATTGGAGACAAGAAGAAGGTGATCCCTTCCATCCACCACATTGCCCTCTTGGTGAAGAACCTGAAGCACTTACCGGCGAACCTGTCCAAAACACCATCTTTTCTCTCATTTCCAGAGTATCTCGTCATGATTATATACTATCTCAAATTCTAGATCTTATTCATCCGCTCGTCCGAACCGACAATCATCCCAGTGTAATAGAAGAAGTCAATGAGCTTCACGCTCAGGTAGTTACTTTGGAGAATATGCTGCAAAGGTTACAAGCACCAGCAGCAGCACCAGCAACAACAGTACCATTACCACCATCAACAACAACATCCACATTCCATACTTCAACATCACAAACTGTACCTCGAACATTAACGTCATACGCACCGTAGATAACAAGGAGTACCAACAACAATAACCGATAAAGTATTAATTCACCACTTCATTAGAGAAACATTCTGCGACGATTATGTAGTCTCTAAAGTCTTAGAGATTATCTATTCTAGCCCTAACCATAAATCAGATGAGTGAACCAAAATGATAGAAGGAAGAGTAGAGACCCTGACAAGAATGGTGTATGATTTACAAGCTAGGCTTGTTTTACCAACAACATCAACAGTACCGTTAGCATCACCAGCACAGTCAGTACCATCAACATCGTCAGAATCAGCAGCACCTCTAACATCACAAGCTCCGCCAGTTCAAGAATTATCGTGGACATAATTACAAATCAACAACGATTATATTGTATCAATGAATTATGAAGTATTAACCCAATTCCTCTGAAGAGTTTATATGTATATCCTATATATATATATATATATATATATATATATATATATATATATATATATATATATATATATATATATATATATATATATATATATATATATATATATATATATATATATATATATATATATATATATATATATATATATATATATATATATATATATATATATATATATATATATATATATATATATATATATAAATTTTTAAACCATAATAAATCTTTCCGTACTAAACTATTATGTGTGAATCTTAACTACTCGGTTAATTCATATTACTAATATGCTATGATGTACATCCTTCATTAACAACTTAACCATCGTTAACTACAATCTCTATCTCAATTCAATAAATTTCAATTCATAATAAATCAAGTGTATTATTCAAATATATGTTTGATTTTACACTTTCATCATCGATGTACTAAAAACTTTTCAAATGACATCATTCGTACCTTGCGAAGTTCACAAGATTTTCACGAAAACCAACATCATGCATCAACAAATAACGAAGTGTGGATTCATAATTTCAATATCATTGAAGGAATACTTATGTAATTTCTAAAGTTTAGGGATTACTCAATTCTAGTTTCAATTGTAAATCAAATGAGTTTAATTTAATATTAACTCATTAAATCTATGTTACATCTGAAGGAAATATACATTTTCATAAAGATTGTAATAAAATTCTTTTGTACAAAATATTAATTGTGAAAAAAAATTTAACGGGTAGGTAATACCCGAGAGATATATAAATTCACAATTAATATGTTACATTCTTCGAATCTGATATCACCAACTATACTCACTACTTTCACAACAATATATATATTCTTTTATAGAAATCAAAACAACCATTCTCATCCAAATGTGATTACGTATTCTGACTTTGACAAATCAAAATCCAAATCAAGATTTAACAGAAGACATCACTCTTAGATTCTTACATCTTTCAAATCTATACTTTGACTTCAAAACTGTGCTAGAACATCATATGTATATTAACAATTACTATCTGTGTTCAAACCCTTCGAAATTCCTGAAGACACTTCAAATAATGAACAATCGAGATGATGATCCAACCACATGTTACCCACAGTCATACATCTGAAAAACTCTCGAAACCAAAGTCATAGTTTAACACGTATCCGTGTCAGACCCTTTGGCATTTATTAGCAAAAATAACTTTGCGATTCCTTTTCAAATTAGTCAGTTTTGTCACAGCTCCAGCGAGTCAACTTCAATTTTTCAGTTGAAACAGTCTTATTATAACCTCGATATAGACGTTGCCCTTTCGTCATCGTTACTGGAGAATCTTTTATATCTCACCACATTAGCAATAAACTTACCAACAACTTCACTGATCTTTGAATTTCCGAAAAATCATTATATTTATCGAAACCCCATTATTTACTCAAGAATTGTCATGCCAATTACTGGGAATCAGCAATCAGTATTTTGAAATCTCGCAGCATGTCTACGCCGACAATTATATGTGTACATATAACGTCTATCTTCTAGACTTAGATACTTCGAATGTGAAGTTTCTGAAAAACACCCTAAAACTACGAACTAGTTCTCGAAATTTTGAAAAATGCTGATGAAGCAGCAAAAACGTAAACGACCTTAACAGTCAAAAGTTTGATGATAAAGAATAGTGCGTTGGCAAAGCCCAGAAAAAGAGAAGGTTTGAAACTGGAAAACGGATTGAACAAATTATGAAGGAGGCTGTGGACAAATCACAAGGACGAAATCTACCTTCAAAGAATCCAAATGATTCAGTGTCTGCTGAAGCCTTAAGTGAATACCTTACTCCTTATTCTAAACTCTTGAGAACAATATTCTTCATCATCCTCTGATCTTAAATATTCTAAGATATCATCATATCTTTCATTATAAATATCTCCGATGTTTCTGAAGATATCTTCATAACTATTGTTAATCGAAATCATTTACCTCTTCGCGCTATCTGTGTTACATTATAAAAGAAACTATTTTAGTTTCTAATTTCTGAAACCTTCAAGTTTAAAAATACGAATGCTTTCAAAGTAGTGTTGGGAACTGAAGCATGAGTTAGTATAATATAATGACACTTGATCAGCGTGATTATATTACAGTAAGTCATGCTGAGTTTCTAAATGGGACATGACGATTCACAGATCATACCGTCATCATGTGCCATGTTACACGACTCTTGTATTCTATTTAACCTCTAAAAATATCAAGAAAATATTTTCTTGGTGATTCAGTCTTTTCCGAGGTATTCTGGTAATTTGACAAATCAAGATCGTGCCATTATCATTTTTTTCTTAGAACATTAACTATGTTCATTCCAAAATTCATATCTACGAATTCTGGCCTATTACATACGGTGTTTAATCGCAAGAAGAGGAAACGAAAGAATGAAGCTCCGAAATAGAAATGGGAAAAAATAATCACAACAAATAGAAGGGAGCATTAACTTTGGATGATAATGATTATAGAAGACAGAAGCAGGGGCTTCGAAATATAAAAGAGGATATAAAACCTAACAACAACCCAGAAATTACAAACCGTGTATATCGATGCATATAGCAATGTAAAGACACGGGAGAACTAAAAACACTATAAAACCAAGAGTATAATAGAAGTAAATAGATTCTTCCGGCGATAGATGAAAAAGAAGAATAACAGATATGAAAGTTAGGAGTATATCAAGGATCAGAACGGGATGAAGCATATTGACGAATATTTTAAAATATAAGTTGAGGGAGAAAGAATAGAAGGTGTGAGTTGTAAGGAAACGAAGGGGTGGATTTATAGAAAAATATCCGACAGAGCAATCAAAAACAGATGATCGCATTTAAAGCGGATCCTAATTTCCTTGATTTCCGAAGAATCAAATTTTATTACTAATATTTTCTCTAAATCCCTTGAACTCTGGAAATCAATCCTATCTACGTCAAAAGATATGACGAATCTACGCTTACTCAATTCACTCTTTTGTGATAACTTCACTCGTACTCTTCACAAAAATCGAATTGTTTTATCTATATTACTCAATGATGATAAAACTCAAATTTTCAGCTCGTATGCGTCATGAAAACATACTTATTATCAGCCATGACCATCCCGATCAAATTTTGGGGACGAAATTTCTTTAACGGGTAGATACTGTGACAACCCGGAAATTTCCGACCAAATTTAAACTTTAATCTTTATATGTTTCTGACACGATAAGCAAAGTTTGTTAAGTTAAATCTCAAGGATTTTAAACTGTGTTCATACATTCATTTAACCTCGACCAAATTTCGACGAATCAAGAACCATTATATTAATGGATATGATTATATGTATATGTGTATATATTATAACTTGAAAACGTTAACAAAGTATTAAACGTATAATACTTTATATAAACGTATTTGTTTCAATATGGTTATTAATGGAATTAGAACATAATATCAAATGATTGATTTTTCAGATACATTGTATGATTACGAGTCTCTGTTGAGAGGTCCACTTTGATTTAGAAAACCTTCTTTTTTAACGGTATTCAGAAAATCGTAAAGTGAGTTGCATATAAGAACAATGTGTCAAATATCGAGAGTTAGACAAAAGCTAGTGGAAGGCTAAATTACATAATAATCAATTGATTTGATTTCAAATATACGCAATGCTTTTCGATATAATAGAACTAGATTATTAATGTCTATGTTTAAATAATGTAAGTTGGAATATTAGTTGTTAGATATATTAATAAATTGCAACGTGCATTAAAACGTGTTTATGTATATTAGGTATGTATGATTTTAGACTAATTAGGTAAACGATAGCAACACTCACTTATTGATTAGAATAATATTTGGACATGTTAACTAGTACGTTAAGAAATGAAAGTAAATGCTAGTACACAAATGAACTATATTTAGTTAAGTTTTAAAGTGAAAACGTTACATGATATAATATTACGTAAACGGTTAAAAAATTTTACATTGAAATATAATTAGTTTTGAAAACTAGATATCATATTATTAACTATTTATATTCAAAATGAAAATGTATATATTTTACAAACATGATAAAATACAAACCTTGTTATAAAACGTTTTGATTTAAAATAATACTTTTATAGTAAATAACGAGACGATAATTTATTGAAGCAAATGACCATAACCCTCAAACATACAAACTATATTTTGAGTAATATAGTTATCGATGCTTTAAGTCTAATTAATTACAAAGGTACTTGTCGCGTAACGTAAAATGCCAGTTTTCTCAGCGTACGAACGTGCGTTCGAGAAACCGAAACCAGGACATTAGTCGAGTGACAACGTACGAGTCATCGGAATAAAAATTACAATTTAACTACGCATGTAAATATAATATAATATATATATATATAATTATATATATTAAATAAATATATATTAAATAAATATATACGAGTGTCGGCAGCCCTTATATGTGGAATGTGAGCTGGAAAAACTTCCCGTGCGATCGCATGGGAATTACATGGCTAAGGGGGGACAGGCCACATGCTATAAAGTTCGAACGTTTGCATTTTCTGATTCATTCTAATTATCTATCTCTTGATCTCTTACACACATATACATATATTATATATTATTATTATTATTATTATTATTATTATTATTATTATTATTATTATTATTATTATTATTATTATTATTATTATTATTATTATTATTATTATTATTATTAAGATTATTATTATAAATCTTAATATTATTATTAGCAGTATTAATAATATTATTATTAGTAGTATACCTAAAATTCTACTACGGAGTGCTGCTCGAGTGATTTAAAACGGGTTTTCAAAACTGGTTTTCGAGTATGATAGGGCTAAGGAAATTATGGCTTATAGTTATGGAGGTTATGGGTAATGTTCGAGGACATGCTCGTGAGGTCAATCTAGTGTTTATCATCTCCGTTGCGTTTACATACTTTTCCTGCAATATTGAATCACAATATTGATACGTGAGCACTCATAACTTAACTTTTATACATTAATAGTGTATCACTGACTAGTGCTCGAGTATATAGGATTATGCTTGCTTGTATATTTAATATTGTCGTTAGATAGGTTGTGATGAATCCTGAATTAGATACATATGCTACTAGGATAAGGTATACGTTATGCATGTCGTTGGAAAGCTGACGAAAAATCAATAACTTTTCATTTAGATATCGAATGATTTCGATGGACGGATTAGAAGTTATAGTCAACTGAATTTTGGTATTATTATTAAAATGATTATTATTACTATCGTCGTTATTATTATTATCTAAAAATTATCACTATGATCATTATCAATATAAATATTATCATTAAAAATCGTTATTGTTATTAATACTATCGTAATTATTACTAAGTTATTATTATTATTAATATTATTATTATTAATATTATTATTTTTATTAATTAAAATAATTATTAGTATTATCATTAATGTTATTATAATATTTATTATTATTTAGTATTATGACCATTAAAAATTGATATTAGTAACATCTAACTATTATGACTAATATTATTATCATTATTATGAATGCGATATAAAAGACGACTAAAAGATATTAAACGAATCGATTAGGAAATAATGAGTATGAGTATCATGATGAAATTAAAATATTGTAAGATATTGATTTAGATAAAATTATTGTTCTTATTAATTTTATCATTATTATTATTATTAAAAATATTATTAATATTAAAACTATCATTTTTACTAAAATTATTATTTTTAATAGAAATATAATTGTTATTATAAATTATCATTTTATCATAATTAATATCATTTTTAGTAAATATAAATATTGTTATTTTTATTAGTAGAATAAAAATAATTATTATTATTACAAAATAATACAACTTTTACTTATTATTATTATTATTATCAATATTATTTTATCAAATAAATATGTGATACAAAGATATTTTTACCACACGTAATATAATTACATTAAAGTTACATACCACTATATTTTTATGATATTAAGTGAACTTTACGAATTTTATTATTTAAAATATGTAAAAAATATATTTTTATCATATATAAATTTTAAATATAAATTTTTATTAACAAATGACTTTTATTATTTACTTTAATAAAATCTGATAAATATATTTAAATATATATAAAACGACTATATTTAAGTTATATAATAATCATGCATAGATTTTGGAAGTCATTTTGGGTCAAGCTGACTTTTGTTGACTTTTGCATATTAGACTCGAGCATTAGGATTGTGATACTCTACGGTTTAACCTAAATTGTTAGACAAATATTGATCAACATATAAATATATATAATTAATATAGGTTCGTGAATCTGAGGCTAACCTTGCACTTGTTCAATGACGACATATGTATTTTTACTACGAAATACAGTATTGTGAGTTTCATTACTCCCTTTTTAAATGCTTTTGCAATATATATTTTTGGGACTGAGAATACATGCGCTTTTATAAATGTTTGATGAAATAGACACAAGTAATTAAAACTACATTATATGGTTGAATGGATCGAAGCCGAATATGCCCCTTTTAGCCTGGTAATCTAAGAATTAGGGAACCGAGCCCCTAATTGACGTGAATCCTAAAGATAGATCTATTGAGCCCAACAAGCCTCATCCATGGTTGCGGATGCTTTAGTACTTCGAAATTTATATCATGTCTGAAGGATGTTCCGGAATGAGGAGGATATTCTATGTACATCTTGTGAATGTTGATTATCAGGTGTTCAATCCATATGAATGATTTTTATCCCTATGTATGGGATGTTTATTTATGAGAAATGAAAATGAATATCTTGTGGTCTATTAAAATTATGGAAATGATCGATTATGATAAACTAATGAACTCACCAACCTTTTGGTTAACACTTTAAAGCATGTTTATTCTCAGGTATTAAGGAAATCTTCCGTTGTGCATTTGCTCATTTTAAAGATATCACTTGGAGTCATTCATGGCATATTTCAAAAGACATTGCATTCAAATCGTTGAGTTCAATAGAGATTATTAAGTAAATGACAGATTAGGTCATTTATAGGTTGGATATTATGAAATGGTATGCATGTCTGTTAACTTTCGATGTAATGAAAGTTTGTCTTTTAAAAACGAATATAATGTTTCTAAAATGTATCATATAGAGGTCAAATACCTCGCAATGTATCCATATGTTATTGTATTCGTCCTTATAGATTAGGACGGGTCGCTTCAGCCGTTTACCAAATCGAACAACACCTTTCCAAGGTGATACCTTAAGCATGACCATGTTACCAATTTCAAATTCTATATCTTTTCTTTTACTGTCCGCGCAGCTCTTTTGTCGACTTTGGGCGGTTTTCAACCGTTGTTGAATTTGAATGATTTTCTTGGTAGTTTCTTGGATAATTTCTGGACCCGTAATTTGTCTATCCTCCACTTCACTCCAACAAATCGGAGACCTGCACTTTCTGCCATAAAGTGTCTCAAACGGTGCCATCTCAATACTCGAGTGGTAACTTTTATTGTAGGAAAATTCTGCTAACGGTAGATGTCGATCCCAACTGTTTCTAAAATCAATAACACATACTCGTAGCATGCCTTCAAGAGTCTGTATCGTTCTTTCACTCTGCCCATCGGTTTGTGGATGATAAGCAGTAATCATATCTAGACGAGTTCCCAATGCTTATTGTAACGTTTGCCAAAACCTTGAAACAAATCTACCGTCCCTATCAGAGATAATAGAGATTGGTATTCCGTGTCTGGAGACGACGTCCTTCAAGTGTAGTCGTGCTAACTTTTCCATTTTATCATCTTCTCGCATTGGTAGAAAGTGTGCTGATTTGGTGAAACGATCGACTATTACCCAAATAGTATCATAACCACTTGCAGTCCTTGGCAATTTAGTAATGAAATCTATGGTAATGTTTTCCCATTTCCATTCCGGGATTTCAGGTTGTTGAAGTAAACCTGATGGTTTCTGATGTTCAGCTTTAACTTTAGAACAAGTTAAGCATTCTCCTACATATGTATCAATATCAGCTTTCATACCCGGCTACCAAAAGTGTTTCTTGAGATCTTTGTATATCTTTCCCGCTCCGGGATGTATTAAATATCTGGTTTTATGTGCTACCTTAAGTACCATTTCTCTCACATCTCCAAACTTTGGTACCCAAATTCTTTCAGCCCTATACCGGGTTCCGTCTTCTCGAATATTAAGATGTTTTTCCGATCCTTTGGGTATTTCATTCTTTAGATTCCCTTCTTTTAAAACTCCCTGTTGCGCCTCCTTTATTTGAGCAGTAAGGTTAGTATGAATAATTATATTCATAGCTTTTAACCGCATAGGTTCTCTGTCCTTTCTGCTCAAGGCGTCGGCTACCACATTTGCCTTCCCCGGGTGGTAACGAATCTTAAAGTCGTAATCATTCAACAATTCAATCCATCTACGCTGCCTCATGTTTAGTTGTTTCTGATCAAATATATGTTGGAGACTTTTGTGGTCGGTATATATAATACTTTTTACCCCATATAAGTAGTGCCTCCAAGTCTTTAATGCAAAAACAACAGCACCCAATTCCAAATTGTGAGTCGTATAATTCTGTTCATGGATCTTCAATTGTCTAGACGCATAAGCAATTACTTTCTTTCGTTGCATTAATACACAATCGAGACCTTGCTTTGATGCATCACAATAGATCACAAAATCATCACTCCCTTCAGGCAGTGACAATATAGGTGCCGTAGTTAACTTTTTCTTCAACAATTGAAACGCTTTCTCTTGCTCATCCTTCCATTCAAATTTCTTCCCTTTATGCGTTAATGCAGTCAATGGTTTAGCTATTTTGGAAAAATCTTGGATGAATCTTCTGTAGTAACCAGCCAATCCTAAAAATTGGCGTATTTGCGTCAGAGTTTTCGGGGTTTCCCATTTCTCAACGGTTTCAATCTTTGCCAGATCAACCTGAATACCTTCTTTGCTCACTATGTGACCGAGGAATTGGACTTCTTTCAACCAAAATGCACACTTTGAAAACTTGACGTACAGTTTTTCTTTTCTTAACAATTCTAGCACTTTTCTCAAATGTTCTTCGTGCTCTTGATCATTCTTTGAGTAAATAAGTATGTCATCGATGAAGACAATGACAAACTTGTCAAGATATGGTCCACACACTCGGTTCATGAGGTCCATGAACACAGCTGGTGCGTTAGTCAATCCAAAAGGCATAACCATAAAATCATAATGACCGTAACGCGTTCTGAAAGCAGTCTTCAGAATGTCATCCTCCTTCACTCGTATTTGATGATAACCGGAACGTAAATCGATCTTTGAATAAACCGACGAACCTTGCAGTTGATCGAATAAGTCGTCGATCCTCGGTAGTGGATAACAGTTCTTGATGGTAAGTTTGTTCAACTCTCTGTAGTCGATACACAACCTGAATGTACCAACCTTATTTTTGACAAACAAAACAGGAGCTCCCCATGGTGATGTGCTTGGTCGAATGAAACCGCGCTCTAAAAGTTCCTATAATTGGCTCTGGAGTTCCTTCATTTCGCTGGGTGTGAGTCTGTATGGAGCACGAGCTATTGATGTAGCTCTTGGTACAAGGTCTATTTGAAATTCAATAGATCGGTGTGGAGGTAGTCCCGGTAATTCTTTCGGAAATACATCAGGAAATTCTTTTGCGACGGGAACATCATTAATGTTCTTTTCTTCAGTTTGTACTTTCTCGACATGTGCTAGAATAGCATAGCAACCTTTTCTTATTAGCTTTTGCGCCTTCAAATTACTAATAAGATTTAGCTTCGCGTTGCTCTTTTCTCCGTACACCATTAAGGGTTTTCTCTTTTCGCGCATAATGCGAATCGCATTTTCGTAACAAACGATCTCTGCCTTCACCTCTTTCAACCAGTCCATGACAATTATCACATCGAAACTCCCTAACTCTACTGGTATCAAATCAATCTTAAACGTTTCGCTAACTAGTTTAATTTCTCGGTTCTGACATATTTTATCTGCTGTAATTAATTTACCGTTTGCTAATTCGAATAAAAATTTATTATCCAAAGGCGTTAATGGATAACTTAATTTGGCACAAAAATCTCTACTCATATAGCTTCTATCCGCACCCGAATCAAATAAAACATAAGCAGGTTTCTCGTCAATAAGAATCGTACCCGTAACAAGCTCCGGGTCTTCCTGCGCTTCTACCGTATTAATGTTGAAGACTCTTCCATGGCCTTGCCCATTATTATTCCCTTGGTTTGGGCATGCCTTGCTGAAATGTACCTGCTTTCCGCATCCGTAACAAATAATAGGATTATTTGTTTTATTATTTTTATAGACCTTCGGTCCATAGATGTCACATTTTGTTGCATCATGACCGCTTCTGTTACACTTGGTACACACAACAGCACATAAATTCTCCAGGTGGTATCCGTCACATCTTTTGCATTGAACCTTCTTATTTTGGTTGCCATTTTTGTTATTGGGATAGTTGTTGGGATTGTTGTTGTTGCGGTTGTTATTGTTGTTGGGATGTTTGTTGTTGCGTTTGTTAGTGTGAAAGATGGTGCGATTATAGTTGTGATTGTTGTGTTGATTGTTGAAGCGATAGTTACTGTTGTTGTGTTGGTGACCCTTGTCACTGTTTTCTTCTCATTTTCTTTTGACTTGCTTCATTTTGGTTTCTTCGGCCGCCTGCTCTTTAATTCTTCCCTCAATCTGGTTTATAAGTTTGTGAGCCATTCGACTTGCCTTTTGCATTGAAGTGGGCGCGCTCGCACTCACATCCTCCTAAATTCTCTCTGGTAGCCCCTTTACAAACGCATTGATCTGCTCTTCTTCATCTTCGAACACTTTTGGACACAATAAACACAACTAGGTGAATCGTCATTCGTATGTGGTGATATCAAATCCCTGCATTCGTAATTCTCTAAGCTCCGTCTTGAGCTTATTGACTTCGTTTCTGGGACGGTACTGCTCGTTCATCAAATGTTTAAATGCTGACCACATTAGTACGTAAGCAGCATCTTGTCCCACTTGTTAAAGATAGGTGTTCCACCATGTTAACGCAGTACCTGTGAAGGTATGCGTGGCGTACTTTACCTTGTCTTCTTCAGCACATTTGCTTATAGCAAACACAGATTCGCCCTTCTCGGTCCATCATTTCAGTTTGACTGGTCCTTCAGTTCCATCGAATTCCAGAAGTTTACAGGCAGTGAAAGCCTTATAGGAGCATCCTACACGGTTTTCTGTGGAGTTAACTCCACTGCTAAACCCTGAGTTATTGTTGTTGTTCTGCATTGCATCCTGTACTGTGGCTATGTTTGCAGCAAGGAATGCACCGAAATCTTCTTCGCTCATATTCAAGTTCTGTCGAGTAGTCGGCGCCATTTCCTTCAAAAATAGCCAAAAGAGTTAAGTTAATCATATAGAATATTAGGAGTAGTCAATAGTATTTCGTACATAATATGAACTTATTTATAAAAGCCTTTTCTTCATATTAGCATTTTATAATTTTTAGTTCGGGTAGTACCTACCCGTTAAGTTCATACTTAGTAGCTAATATACAATTCAACTACTACAATCCTATATGAAAAACTGATTACAATAATATTACGTTCAAACTTTTATACAATATTTTACAAACGTACAATATCGCTATTTTACATATAGCATGAAATATAGCACATAATACTTGGATACAAGTCAATTGTGAAGACAATTCTAGTTAAGCACAAGTCATTCAGCAAAAGCAATAAAGACACGTAATTCATAGGTCCAGAAACAAGTCATGCATTCTGGTTTTACTAATATTATTTCCCATCCTTGGTTATGTGGAAAATAACCATTGTGGCATTTGGCTACACAACATGTTGTAACATCGTCAAAAGGACGGGGGTTACGTAATACCCAACAACCCCGTAACAATCTAAAAATCTTATTTATCACCGCAACTACTGGATCCGTCACCCGTGGAAATGTTTTATTTAGAAGTTGCAACCCGATGTTCTTTTTCTCAATTTGGTGAGAAGCGAACATTACTAACCCGTAAACATAACATGCTTCTTTAAGTTGTATGTTTGAAGCTCTTTCTAATGCACTAAGTCCTATGTTGGGATATGTAGAGTCAAAATAGGCTTTCAACCCGTAGCGTAAAATTGCATTTGGGTTTCCTGCACTCAAATCCTTAAAGAAAACACGGCGTAACTTAGGGTCTCCCCAATGTGATATACATCATCTATCGAAGGAAAGCCTTTTATAAACCAAGGCATACCTGGAATGCCTTTCAAATGCTTTGCAAACTAATTTCACCATAAACAATTGAGCCGATGAATCCTGACCGACTCTAGACAAAATTTCATCAAACATTTCCGGTGGTAGGTCTTCTAAAATATTTGGTCGTTTATCCTTAACGTCCATTTTGTACTTTATACTGTAAAAGAGACGAAAAATTAGATCTTGTAAAGGATGATAGAATACAAACATTACAAGCAATATTTACATACAGCATATGTCACACCCCCAAATAGGGCCTGGGTCATCAGTGACTAATTATATCAAATCACTGTTGTATAAACGAGAACGACTCTATATGAGACGTTTTATTGAGTTTTGCAGCAGAAGATAAATAGATTACATTGTATTTAGAGCAATAAATGTTTTTAAATGAATTGGTAAGTAATACATGAAGACTCTAAGCATGGCAAAAAATCATCATCAAAGCAGCAGATATACAGCGAAAGCAATATTTAAGTACCTGAGAATAAACATGCTTAAAAAGTCAACACGAAGTTGAGTGAGTTCATAGGTTTGTCATAAATAATGACTTCAGTAATAGATATAGACCACAAGATTTTTATTTATAAAAGTAGATCTCCCGGGGATCTAAAAGTAGTGCCAGTTTTGTGATATTTAGACTAAACAGTTTCAAAGTTTGCCCCGTGACAAGTTGTACTGTCCTTGTCGGTTTGAATCATTATTAAGTAATACAATGACTTGGTCAAATGTATCGGGGACGTTACTCCCGATAGGCCTACCCCCAATAATTAAGAATGCGTTATGTAAAAGCAATTAAAAATATCACAGTGGGGACTTGCAGGACATAGCTAGATATAGCACAGTTTAATAGTTGGTACTTGTGTCTAATGTGTAAAACAGTTATCATAGTTGCGCATGTATTCTCAGCCCAAAAATATATATAAAAAGGCAGCTATGAAAACTCACGATACGATACGATAGTTTGTAGTAAATATGCATAGGATGTCACTGAACAAGTACAGAGTTGACCTCGGATTCACGAACCTATATCAAGTATATATATATATTAACACATATACTCGTAATCGAATAAGTTTATATATGTTATTTCAATTGTTATATATTTCTGTATATATACTTTTATATATATTCTATATATAAATATTTATTTGATTAAATAATATTAATAATGTTAATGAATAAAGAGTTGTATTATTTCGTAATAACAATAATAATACTAGTATTAAAAATAATAAAAATCATAATAGTAGTAATAATAATAATACTTAGAAATGATAATTTTTATTTAAAATGATAGTTTTAATAAAAATGTTAATTTTTATAATAATGATATTACTAATAATATTCTTAATGATAATATTGGATATATCGATAGATTTAAAAATATTGATACTGATGTCAATAATAATACCAATAATAATTATAATAATAGAAGTTTTAATGAAAATGATAATAACAATAGTTCTTAATAACAATAAAAATACTCATATTAACAATAAAATGATAATGAAAATAATAATTTTGGATAATAATAATAATAATCATCATATAAATAATAATAATTATAATGATAATACTAATAATTATAATGATAATACTAATAATTATAATAATAATACTAGTAATACTAATAATACCTTTAATACTAGTAACAATAATTATAATAACAATAATTATAGTAACATTAGTAATAATAATAATAAAGATAATAATAATAATAATATTATAGAAATGGAAAACTACCTTGAAAAGCTTTTCTAAAAAAAAGCCCAAGACGGGGCTCGAACCCGAGACCTCACGCTAACCCGCTAACACCTTTAACTACTACACCATTTCTGTTTTATCTAAATAATATCAAACCCATTTGTATTTAACCCTACATTTTCTGTTATCATCTTCTTCCTCAATTTCAGTCGACCAGGATAAAACTTATAACCAACAAATTTTCGTTTTAGACTTTTAAAGAAGATGTACTCAATCTATAATAACCTTTAAATTACTTGAAACGTAAAAAAAATATTTTTGCTGCTACAGTAGTCGCTGAAGGGAAAAAAAATAATCATGATTTTGCTTTTTAGACTTTTTTATCTAGTAATTCTAACATGAAAAAGATTTTAAATGATTTCAAGAAACTAATAGATTCGTCAATTTAACTTGAAACATCACAACGAATCTAAATTTCTCGATGAACACTCGATTGACTTTTTAGAAAATAAACTTTGACCTTAAAATTTGTATTCGATACAAAGAATTGGAAGATAAGATTTTGCAGAAAGTTTGAGTGTACGATTCCTAACACAACTACATTTCTAGATTTTGATAATTCATTTGAAATCGAGATTTTGATAAAAAGGACCAAGAACAGAGAATACGGTTTTAAAAAAAGAAATAAACTTCTGTTTTGTTTTATAATTTGCAGTAGGTAATTGAGTGTGAGAATAACAGATGAAGATTGATCGTTTTATAACAATAAGTGATCGAAAGAGTACAATTCTTTGGCCAGTAGAAGAAATAAAAAAAATAAAGCAAAAGTAGATAAATAAAATAAATAAAAAATGGGAGAAGATAAAAAGCAGATCATGATCTGTTAAAAGCATATACCTAATTTGTTATCTGTATTTTTATATTTAAATAATATTAATAATTAATAAATATATCAATAATAATAATACTAATAATAATAATGATAATTGTATTAATAATGACTTTAATAATAATAATAATAATAATAATATAATAATAATAATAATAATAAAAATGATAATAATAGTATTATTAATAATAATAATACTAATAATAACAAATAATAAAAATGATGATATTACTAATACTAACAATAATGATAATAATATTAGTAATGATAATACTCTTAATAATAATAATGATAATAATATAAATTATGTTAATGATATTAATAATCATATTATTAATAATAAATAATGAATAGTAATAATAATAATAATAATAATAATAATAATGTTGATAATAATAATATTATTTTTAATCATAATAACAATACTGATAATAAAGATATTAATTATTGATATATTGTTTAAAAAGATATTATTAATAATAATAATATTATTATAACAAATAAATGTTAATACACAATTATTTACAAATAATGGTTCATGAATCGTCGGAATTAGTCGAAGTTAAATGAATTCATGAAAAGATTTTGTTTAAATTAACTCGGAAATTTCCGGGTTGTTACAGCATAAAAGTACAAACACACTGCAATACATATATTACATGGCATGGTAAGAATAATTGACTTCAACTCTTTATTCCGACTCACTTGTTTCTTCTTCTTCAGACTCGGTTCGTTTTGCTAATTTTCTAGGGATAAATGGTGCTCCTCTAATACGAGCCGTCCTTTTCACAAATGGTCTAGAAAAATCTGGTGGCTTAGATGTTCCCGGGTTATAGTGAAAGTTTAAGAAATACGGGTGTTTACGATATATCCCATCGGGATATTTCATGTTAACATAGAGTTCATCTGTTTTGGACTCGGGTTTTTCTATTTTGATAGCTTTTCCCTTATTAATTTCTTCTGCCTTATTAAATTGAGCCGGGGTAATTTCTATAACATCATCAGAATTCTCGTCGGGATCCGATTCATCGGAAAATTGGTAATCTTCCCAATATTTTTCCTCCTCAGCGGAGACACCACAAACCATTTTTAACTTTGGTCCATTAATTGATGATTTTCTTTTATTTAACCATTTTTCTATAGTTATTAATATTTCTTCCTCCGGGACCTCTTCTTCTTCCGGTTCCTCTTCTTCCGGTTCTTCCTCTTCCGGTTCTTCTTCTTCCGGTTCCTCTTCGGGAATTTGTGAATCTTCCCAAAATACATTCGACTCTTCATTGTTATTAGGTGAGTCGATAGGATTTGTACTAGAAGTAGACATCTATCACACAATAGCAAGCACGTTAAGAGATTAATATATCACATAATATTTACATGTAAAAATATATAGTTTCCAACAAACGTTTTAAGTAATCGTTTTTTTAAAGAAAAACACGGTCGAATTCCAGACTCACTAATGCATCCTAACAAACTCGATAAAAACACTAATGTAAATTTTTAGTTCTCTAAGACCAACGCTCGGATACCAACTAAAATGTCCCGTTCATAACAATTATAAACGTTACATATTAATTGATATCGTTACGAGGTTTTGACCTCTATATGAGACGTTTAACAAAGACTGCATTCGTTTTTAAAACAAATCATAACATTTATTTTATCGATAAAGGTTTAAAACCATAACGTAGCTTATCAAGTAATGATAATCTAAAAGATAACGTTTTACACACGACCATTACATAATGGTTTACAATAATATTACACATCGATTTAAATCTCTGAATGCAGTTTTTAAACAATATATTACAAGCATGCTGACTCCAATTCTTGTCCTTAAATTAGCATGCAACAGCGGTGAAATGTCCCGTTCTTATTGATTAAAAACGTTCCATATTAATTGATTTCGTTGCGAGGTTTTGACCTCTATATGAGACGTTTTTCAAAGACTGCATTCATTTTTAAAACAAACCATAACCTTTATTTCATAAATAAAGGTTTAAAAAGCTTTACGTAGATTATCAAATAATGATAATCTAAAATATCCTGTTTACACACGACCATTACATAATGGTTTGCAATACAAATATGTTACATCGAAATCAGTTTCTTGAATGCAGTTTTTACACAATATCATACAAACATGGACTCCAAATCTTGTCCTTATTTTAGTATGCAACAGCGGAAGCTCTTAGTATTCACCTGAGAATAAACATGCTTTAAACGTCAACAAAAATGTTGGTGAGTTATAGGTTTAACCTATATATATCAAATCGTAACAATAGACCACAAGATTTTATATTTCAATACACACCCCATACATATAGATAAAAATCATTCATATGGTGAACACCTGGTAACCGACATTAACAAGATGCATATATAAGAATATCCCCATCATTCCGGGACACCCTTCGGATATGATATAAATTTCGAAGTACTAAAGCATCCGGTACTTTGGATGGGGTTTGTTAGGCCCAATAGATCTATCTTTAGGATTCGCGTCAATTAGGGTGTCTGTTCCCTGATTCTTAGATTACCAGACTTAATAAAAAGGGGCATATTCGATTTCGATAATTCAACCATAGAATGTAGTTTCACGTACGTGTGTCTATTTTGTAAATCATTTATAAAACCTGCATGTATTCTCATCCCAAAAATATTAGATTTTAAAAGTGGGACTATAACTCACTTTCACAGATTTTTACTTCGTCGGGAAGTAAGACTTGGCCACTGGTTGATTCACGAACCTATAACAATATATACATATATATCAAAGTATGTTCAAAATATATTTACAACACTTTTAATATATTTTGATGTTTTAAGTTTATTAAGTCAGCTGTCCTCGTTAGTAACATACAACTAGTAGTCCACAGTTAGATGTACAGTATAAATCGATAAATATTATCCTGAATCAATCCACGACCCAGTGTATATGTATCTCAGTATTGATCACAACTCAAACTATATATATTTTGGAATCAACCTCAACCCTGTATAGCTAACTCCAACATTCACATATAGAGTGTCTATGGTTGTTCCGAAATATATATAGATGTGTCGACATGATAGGTCGAAATATTGTATACGTGTCTATGGTATCTCAAGATTACATAATATACAATACAAGTTGATTAAGTTATGGTTGGAATAGATTTGTTACTAATTTTCACGTAGCTAAAATGAGAAAAATTATCCAATCTTGTTTTACCCATAACTTCTTCATTTTAAATCCGTTTTGAGTGAATCAAATTGCTATGGTTTCATATTGAACTCTATTTTATGAATCTAAACAGAAAAAGTATAGGTTTATAGTCGGAAAAATAAGTTACAAGTCGTTTTTGTAAAGGTTGTCATTTCAGTCGAAAGAACGACGTCTAGATGACCATTTTAGAAAACATACTTCCACTTTGAGTTTAACCATAATTTTTGGATATAGTTTCATGTTCATAATAAAAATCATTTTCCCAGAATAACAACTTTTAAATCAAATTTTATCATAGTTTTTAATTAACTAACCCAAAACAGCCCGCGGTGTTACTACGACGGCGTAAATCCGGTTTTACGGTGTTTTTCGTGTTTCCAGGTTTTAAATCATTAAGTTAGCATATCATATAGATATAGAACATGTGTTTAGTTGATTTTAAAAGTCAACTTAGAAGGATTAACTTTTATTTGCGAACAAGTTTAGAATTAACTAAACTATGTTCTAGTGATTACAAGTTTAAACCTTCGAATAAGATAGCTTTATATGTATGAATCGAATGATGTTATGAATATCATTACTACCTCAAGTTCCTTGCATAAACCTACTGGAAATGAGAAAAATAGATCTAGCTTCAAAGGATCCTTGGATGGCTTGAAAGTTCTTGAAGCAGAATCATGACACGAAAACAATTTCAAGTAAGATTTCCACTCGAAATAAGATTGTTATAGTTATAGAAATTGAATTAAAGTTTGAATATGATTATTACCTTGAATTAGAAAGATAACCTACTGTAAGTAACAAAGGTTTCTTGATCTTGGATGATTACTTGGAATGGATTTAGAAAACTTGGAAGTAAACTTGCAATCTTGGAAGTATTCTTGATTTTATGAAACTAGAACTTTTGGAATTTATGAAGAACACTTAGAACTTGAAGATAGAACTTGAGAGAGATCAATTAGATGAAGAAAATTGAAGAATGAAAGTGTTTGTAGGTGTTTTTGGTCGTTGGTGTATGGATTAGATATAAAGGATATGTAATTTTGTTTTCATGTAAATAAGTCATGAATGATTACTCATATTTTTGTAATTTTATGAGATATTTCATGCTAGTTGCCAAATGATGGTTCCCACATGTCTTAGATGACTCACATGGGCTGCTAAGAGCTGATCATTGGAGTGTATATACCAATAGTACATACATCTAAAAGCTGTGTATTGTACGAGTACGAATACGGGTGCATACGAGTAGAATTGTTGATGAAACTGAACGAGGATGTAATTGTAAGCATTTTTGTTAATTAGAAGTATTTTGATAAGTGTCTTGAAGTCTTTAAAAAGTGTATGAATACATATTAAAACACTACATGTATATACATTTTAACTGAGTCGTTAAGTCATCGTTAGTCATTACATGTAAATGTTGTTTTGAAACCTTTAGGTTAACGATCTTGTTGAATGTTGTTAACCCATTGTTTATTATAACAAATGAGATGTTAAATTGTTATATTATCATGATATTATGATATATAATATATCTTAGTATGATGTATATACAGTTAAATGTCGTTACAACGATAATCGTTACATATATGTCTCGTTTCGAAATCATTAAGTTAGTAGTCTTATTTTTACATATGTATTTCATTGTTAATACACTTAATAATATATTTACTTATCATTTAACATAATTAACCAAGTGTATCAATATCTTAATATGATTCATATGTACCTAGTAAGACGTTGTTATAACGATAATCGTTATATATATCGTTTTCGAGTTTCTTAAATTAATAGTCTCATTTTTATGTATATAACTCATTGTTAAAATACCTAATGAGATACATACTTATAATAAAATAATGTTAAATATATATATATAACCATATATATGTCATCGTATAGTTTTTACAAGTTTTAACGTTCGTGAATCACCGGTCAACTTGGGTGGTCAATTGTCTATATGAAACCTATTTCAATTAATCAAGTCTTAACAAGTTTGATTGCTTAACATGTTGGAAACACTTTACCATGTAAATAATAATTTCATTTAATATATATATATATATATATATATATATATATATATATATATATATATATATATATATATATATATATATATATATATATATATATATATATATATATATATATATATATATAAACATGGAAAAGTTCGGGTCACTACAGTACCTACCCGTTAAATAAATTTCGTCCCGAAATTTTAAGCAGTTGTAGGTGTTGACGTATCTTCTGGAAATAAATGCGGTTATTTCTTCTTCATCTGATCTTCTCGTTCCCGGGTGAACTCGGGTCCTCTAAGAGCATTCCATCGAACCTTAACAATTGGTATCTTGTTTTGCTTAAGTCTTTTAACCTCACGATCCATTATTTCGACGGGTTCTTCGATAAATTGAAGTTTTTCGTTGATTTGGATTTCATCTAACGGAATAGTGAGATCTTCTTTAGCAAAACATTTCTTCAAATTCGATACGTGGAAAGTGTTATGTACAGCCGCGAGTTGTTGAGGTAACTCAAGTCGGTAAGCTACTGGTCCGACACGATCAATAATCTTGAATGGTCCAATATACCTTGGATTTAATTTCCCTCGTTTACCAAATCGAACAACGCCTTTCCAAGGTGCAACTTTAAGCATGACCATCTCTCCAATTTCAAATTCTATATCTTTTCTTTTAATGTCAGCGTAGCTCTTCTGTCGACTTTGGGCGGTTTTCAACCGTTGTTGAATTTGGATGATCTTCTCGGTAGTTTCTTGTATTATCTCCGGACCCGTAATCTGTCTATCCCCCACTTCACTCCAACAAATCGGAGACCTGCACTTTCTACCATAAAGTGCTTCAAACGGCGCCATCTCAATGCTTGAATGGTAGCTGTTGTTGTAGGAAAATTCTGCTAACGGTAGATGTCGATCCCAACTGTTTCCGAAATCAATAACAGATGCTCGTAGCATGTCTTCAAGCGTTTGTATCATCCTTTCGCTCATGTCTAAACGAGTTCCTAATGCTTGCTGTAATGTCTGCCAGAATCTTGAAATAAATCTGCCATCCCTATCAGAGATAATAGAGATTGGTATTCCATGTCTGGAGACGACTTCCTTCAAATACAGTCGTGCTAACTTCTCCATCTTGTCATCTTCTCTTATTGGCAGGAAGTGTGCTGATTTGGTGAGATGATCAACTATTACCCAAATAGTATCAAAACCACTTGCAGTCCTTGGCAATTTAGTGATGAAATCCATGGTAATGTTTTCCAATTTCCATTCCGGGATTTCGGGTTGTTGAAGTAGACCTGATGGTTTCTGATGCTCAGCTTTGACCTTAGAACACGTCAAACATTCTCCTACGTATTTAGCAACATCAGCTTTCATACCCGGCCACCAAAAATGTTTCTTGAGATCCTTGTACATCTTCCCCGTTCCAGGATGTATTGAGAATCTGGTTTTATGAGCTTCTCTAAGTACCATTTCTCTCATATCTCCAAATTTTGGTACCCAAATCCTTTCAGCCCTATACCGGGTTCTGTCTTCCCGAATATTAAGATGCTTCTCCGATCCTTTGGGTATTTCATCCTTTAAATTTCCCTCTTTTAAAACTCCTTGTTGCGCCTCCTTTATTTGAGTAGTAAGGTTATTGTGAATCATTATATTCATAGATTTTACTAGAATGGGTTCTCTGTCCTTCCTGCTCAAGGCGTCGGATACCACATTTGCCTTCCCCGGGTGGTAACGAATCTCAAAGTTGTAATCATTCAATAATTCAATCCACCTACGCTGCCTCATATTCAGTTGTTTCTGATTAAATATGTGTTGAAGACTTTTGTGGTCGGTATATATAATACTTTTGACCCCATATAAGTAGTGCCTCCAAGTCTTTAATGCAAAAACAACCGCGCCTAATTCCAAATCATGTGTCGTATAATTTTGCTCGTGAATCTTCAATTGTCTAGACGCATAAGCAATCACCTTCGTTTGTTGCACTAATACACAACCGAGACCTTGCTTTGATGCGTCACAATAAATCACAAAATCATCATTCCCTTCAGGCAATGACAATATAGGTGCCGTAGTTAGCTTTTTCTTCAATAACTGAAACGCTTTCTCTTGTTCATCCTTCCATTCAAATTTCTTCCCTTTATTCGTTAATGCAGTCAAGGGTTTTGCTATTTTGGAAAAGTCTTGGATGAACCTTCTGTAGTAACCAGCTAGTCCTAAAAACTGGCGTATGTGTTTCGAAGTTTTCGGGGTTTCTCACTTTTCAACAGTTTCTATCTTTGCTGGATCCACCTTAATACCTTTTTTGTTCACTATGTGACCGAGGAATTGAACTTCTTCCAACCAAAATGCACACTTTGAAAATTTAGCGTACAATTCTTCCTTCCTCAACACTTCTAACACCTTTCTCAAATGTTCACCGTGTTCTTGGTCATTCTTTGAGTAAATAAGTATGTCATCAATGAAAACAATGACAAACTTGTCAAGGTATGGTCCACACACTCGGTTCATAAGGTCCATGAACATAGCTGGTGCATTAGTTAAACCAAACGGCATGACCATAAACTCGTAATGACCGTAACGTGTTCTGAAAGCAGTCTTTGGAATATCATCTTCTTTCACCTGCATTTGATGATACCCGGAACATAAGTCAATCTTTGAATAAACAGACGAGCCTTGTAGTTGATCAAATAAGTCGTCGATTCTCGGTAGTGGGTAGCGGTTCTTGATGGTAAGTTTGTTCAACTCTCGGTAGTCGATACACAACCTGAATGTACCATCTTTCTTCTTGACAAACAAAACAGGAGCTCCCCACGGTGATGTGCTTGGTCGAATAAAACCACGTTCTAATAGTTCTTGCAGTTGGCTTTGCAGTTCTTTAATCTCGCTGGGTGCGAGTCTATAAGGAGCACGAGCTATTGGTGCAGCTCCTGGTACAAGATCTATTTGAAATTCAACAGATCGATGTGGAGGTAGTCCCGGTAATTCTTTCAGAAATACATCGGGAAATTCTTTTGCGACGGGAACATCATTGATGCTCTTTTCTTCAGTTTGTACTTTCTCGACGTGTGCTAGAACAGCATAGCAACCTTTTCTTATTAGTTTTTGTGCCTTCAAATTACTAATAAGATGTAGCTTCATGTTGCCCTTTTCTCCGTACACCATTAAGGGTTCTCCTTCTTTTCGTACAATGCGAATTGCATTTTTATAACATACGATCTCTGCTTTCACCTTCTTCAGCCAGTCCATGCCAACTATTACATCAAAACTCCCTAACTCTACTGGTATCAAATCAATCTTAAATATTTCGCTACCCAGTTTAATTTCTCGATTCCGGCATATATTATCTGCTGAAATTAATTTACCGTTTGCTAATTCGAGTAAAAATTTACTATCCAACGGCGTCAATGGAAAACTTAATTTAGCACAAAAATCTCTACTCATATAGCTTCTATCCGCACCCGAATCAAATAAAACGTAAGCAGATTTATTGTCAATAAGAAACGTACCCGTAACAAGCTCCGGGTCTTCCTGTGCCTCTGCCGCATTAATATTGAAAACTCTTCTGTGGCCTTGTCCATTCGTGTTCTCCTGGTTCGGGTAATTTCTAATAATGTGGCCCGGTTTTCCACATTTATAACAAACTACATTGGCATAACTTGCTCCGACACTACTTGCTCCGCCATTACTCATTCTGACACCATTTGTTCCTTTCGTTCTGTTAACCCCTGGTCCGTAGACCACACACTTTGCCGCACTATGACCATTTCTTTTACACTTGTTGCAAAATTTGGTGCAGAACCCCGAGTGATACTTTTCACACCTTTGGCATAGCTGCTTCTGATTGTTGTTGTTGTTGCAGTTGTTATTGTTATTGGGATAATTATTGTAGTTGTTGTTGTTGTTGTTGTTGTTGTTGTTGTTGTTGTTGGGCCGTTTGTTGTAGTTGCGATTGATGTTGCGATTGTTGGGATAATTGTTGCGATTATTATTGTAATTGCTGTTGTTGTTGTATTGGTGATTCTTATCACCGTTTTCCTCCCACTTTCTTTTGACTTGCTTCACATTGGCCTCTTCAGCCGTCTGTTCTTTAATTCTTTCCTCAATCTGGTTCACTAGTTTGTGAGCCATTCTACATGCCTGTTGTATGGAGGTGGGCTCATGTGAACTTATATCTTCTTGGATTCTTTCTGGTAATCCTTTCACAAACGCGTCGATCTTCTCTTCCTCATTTTCGAACGCTCCCGGACACAATAGGCACAATTTAGTGAATCATCTTTCGTACGTGGTAATATCAAATCCTTGGGTTCGTAACCCTCTAAGTTCTGTCTTGAGCTTATTGACCTCGGTTCTGGGACGGTACTTCTCGTTCATCAAGTGCTTGAATGCTGACCACGGTAGTGCGTACGCATCATCTTGTCCCACTTGCTCTAGATAGGTATTCCACCATGTTAACGCAGAACCTGTGAAGGTATGCGTAGCGTACTTCACTTTGTCCTCTTCAGTACACTTACTTATGGCAAACACCGATTCGACCTTCTCGGTCCACCGTTTCAATCCGATCGGTCTTTCGGTTCCATCAAATTCCAAAGGTTTGCAGGTAGTGAATTCTTTGTAGGTGCATCCTACACGATTTCCTGTACTGCTAGATCCAAGGTTATTGTTGGTATGTAGCGCAGCCTGTACTGCGACTATGTTTGAAGCTAGAAAAGTACGGAATTCCTCTTCATTCATATTCACGGTGTGTCGAGTAGTCGGTGCCATTTCCTTCAAAATAGTCAAATGGAACAAGTTAATCATACAGAATATTAAGAGTAGTTAATAGTATTTCGTAGCATAATATGAACTCATTTATAAAAGCTTTTTCTTCATATTAGCGTTTTATAAGTTTAAATTCGGGTAGTACCTACCCGTTAAGTTCATACTTAGTAGCTAATATACAATTCAACTACTACAATTCTATATGAAAAACTGATTATAATAATATTTCGCGTTCAAACTTTTATACAATATTTTACAAACTTACAATACCGCTTATTTTACATAAAGCATGAAATATAGCACACAATAACTTTGATACAAGATAGTTGTGAAGATAATTCTAGCTAGTACACAAGTCGTTCAGCAAAGGCAATAAAGACACGTAATTCATACGTCCAGAAACAAGTCATGCATTCTGGTTTTACTAGGACTACTTCCCATCCTTGGTCTTGTGGAACATAACCGTTATGGCCGTTGATAAGACAGCGTGTTGTAACGT
Organism: Rutidosis leptorrhynchoides; assembly: GCF_046630445.1. Classification (NCBI taxonomy): domain Eukaryota; kingdom Viridiplantae; phylum Streptophyta; class Magnoliopsida; order Asterales; family Asteraceae; genus Rutidosis; species Rutidosis leptorrhynchoides. The sequence continues at coordinate 167,607,380 of NC_092336.1, forward strand.
CGTCAAAGGGACGAGGGTTACGTAATGACCAACAGTCTCGTAATAACCTAAAAACCTCATTTCTTACCCCAATTACCGACTCCGTCACTTGTGGGAACGTTTTGTTTAATAGCTGTAGCCCGATGTTCTTTTTCTCACTTTGGTGAGAAGCGAACATTACTAACCCGTAAGCATAGCATGCTTCTTTATGTTGCATGTTAGCCGCTTTTTCTAAATCATGAAGTCCTATATTCGGATACATTGAGTCAAAATAATTTCTTAACCCGTTGCGTAAAATAGCATTTGGGTTCCCCGCAATGTATGCGTCAAAGTAAACACATCGTAACTTATGGGTTTCCCAATGTGATATCCCCCATCTTTCAAACGAAAGTCTCTTATAAACCAAGACATTCTTGGAACGTTCTTCGAATATCTTACAAACTGATCTCGCCTTAAATAGTTGTGCCGAGGAATTCTGACCGACTCTAGACAAGATTTCATCAATCATGTCTCCGGGTAGGTCTCTTAAAATATTGGGTTGTCTATCCATTTTGTGTTTTTAAACTGTAAAATAGACAAGAGTTAGATTCATAAAAAAATACTTATTAATACAAGCAATTTTTACATATATCATAAAGCATAAGCACACTATATTACATATATTACACCACACGAATACAACTATCTTATTCCGACTCGCTCGTTTCTTCTTCTTCGGTTTTGGTTCGTTTTGCCAAGTTTCTAGGGATATATGATGTTCCCCTAATACTAGCTGTCGTTTTCCACAACGATTTAGAAAAACCTGGTGGTTTAGAGGTTCCCGGGTCATTGTTACAACTTAAGGACTTCGGGGGTTGACGATACATATAAAGTTCATCGGAGTTGGAATTAGATTTCTCTATTTTTTTGCTTTTTTAAATTCAGTTGGGGTAATTTCTATAACATCATCGGAATTCTCGTCGGAATCCGATTCATCGGAGAATTGGTAATCCTCCCAATAATTAACCTTGGTCGGTTGGTTGAGGATTTTCTTTTACTTAACCGTTTTATTATTTCCCCCACCGGTTCTATTTCCTCCTCCGGTTCCTCCTCTTCCGGTTCTGATTCTTCTTCCGGTTCTGATTCTTCTTCCGGTTCCTCTTCGGGAACTTGTGAATCAGTCCAATATATATTCGACTCTTCGTTATTATTAGGTGAGTCAATGGAATTTGTGCTAGAGGTAGACATCTATCACACAATATCAAACATGTTAAGAGATTAATATATCACATAATATATACATGTTAATAATATATAGTTTCCAACAAAAATGTTAAGCAATCATTTTCAAAGAAAGCACGGTCGAAGTCCAGACTCACTAATGCATCCTAACAAACTCGATAAGACACACTAATGCAAATTTTTTGGTTCTATAAGACCAACGCTCGGATACCAACTGAAATGTCCCGTTCTTATTGATTAAAAATGTTCCATATTAATTGATTTCGTTGCGATGTTTTGACCTCTATATGAGACGTTTTTCAAAGACTGCATTCATTTTTAAAACAAACCATAACCTTTATTTCATAAATAAAGGTTTAAAAAGCTTTACGTAGATTATCAAATAATGATAATCTAAAATATCCTGTTTACACACGACCATTACATAATGGTTTACAATACAAATATGTTACATCGAAATCAGTTTCTTGAATGCAGTTTTTACACAATATCATACAAACATGGACTCCAAATCTTGTCCTTATTTTAGTATGCAACAGCGGAAGCTCTTAGTATTCACCTGAGAATAAACATGCTTTAAACGTCAACAAAAATGTTGGTGAGTTATAGGTTTAACCTATATATATCAAATCGTAACAATAGACCACAAGATTTCATATTTCAATACACATCCGATACATAGAGATAAAAATCATTCATATGGTGAACACCTGGTAACCGACATTAACAAGATGCATATATAAGAATATCCCCATCATTCCGGGACACCCTTCGGATATGATATAAATTTCGAAGTACTAAAGCATCCGGTACTTTGGATGGGGTTTGTTAGGCCCAATAGATCTATCTTTAGGATTCGCGTCAATTAGGGTGTCTGTTCCCTAATTCTTAGATTACCATACTTAATAAAAAGGGGCATATTCGATTTCGATAATTCAACCATAGAATGTAGTTTCACGTACTTGTGTCTATTTTGTAAATCATTTATAAAACCTGCATGTATTCTCATCCCAAAAATATTAGATTTTAAAAGTGGGACTATAACTCACTTTCACAGATTTTTACTTCGTCGGGAAGTAAGACTTGGCCACTGGTTGATTCACGAACCTATAATAATATATACATATATATCAAAGTATGTTCAAAATATATTTACAATACTTTTAATATATTTTGATGTTTTAAGTTTATTAAGTCAGCTGTCCTCGTTAGTAACCTACAACTAGTTGTCCACAGTTAGATGTACAGAAATAAATCGATAAATATTATCTTGAATCAATCCACGACCCAGTGTATACGTATCTCAGTATTGATCACAACTCAAACTATATATATTTTGGAATCAACCTCAACCATGTATAGCTAACTCCAACATTCACATATAGAGTGTCTATGGTTGTTCCGAAATATATATAGATGTGTCGACATGATAGGTCGAAACATTGTATACGTGTCTATGGTATCTCAAGATTACATAATATACAATACAAGTTGATTAAGTTATGGTTGGAATAGATTTGTTACCAATTTTCACGTAGCTAAAATGAGAAAAATTATCCAATCTTGTTTTACCCATAACTTCTTCATTTTAAATCCGTTTTGAGTGAATCAAATTGCTATGGTTTCATATTGAACTCTATTTTATGAATCTAAACAGAAAAAGTATAGGTTTATAGTCGGAAAAATAAGTTACAAGTCGTTTTTGTAAAGGTAGTCATTTCAGTCGAAAGAACGACGTCTAGATGACCATTTTAGAAAACATACTTCCACTTTGAGTTTAACCATAATTTTTGGATATAGTTTCATGTTCATAATAAAAATCATTTTCTCATAATAACAACTTTTAAATCAAAGTTTATCATAGTTTTTAATTAACTAACCCAAAACAGCCCGCGGTGTTGCTACGACGGCGTAAATTCGGTTTTACGGTGTTTTTCGTGTTTCCCGGCTTTAAATCATTAAGTTAGAATATCATATAGATATAGAACATGTGTTTAGTTGATTTTAAAAGTCAAGTTAGAAGGATTAACTTTTGTTTGCGAACAAGTTTAGAATTAACTAAACTATGTTCTAGTGATTACAAGTTTAAACCTTCGAATAAGATAGCTTTATATGTATGAATTGAATGATGTTATGAACATCATTACTACCTCAAGTTCCTTGGATAAACCTACTGGAAATGAGAAAAATAGATCTAGCTTCAAAGGATCCTTGGATGGCTTGAAAGTTCTTGAAGCAGAATCATGACACGAAAATAATTTCAAGTAAGATTTCCACTCGAAATAAGATTGTTATAGTTATAGAAATTGAATTAAAGTTTGAATATGATTATTACCTTGTATTAGAAAGATAACCTACTGTGAGTAACAAAGGTTTCTTGATCTTGGATGATTACTTGGAATGGATTTAGAAAACTTGGAAGTAAACTTGCAATCTTGGAAGTATTCTTGATTTTATGAAACTAGAACTTTTGGAATTTATGAAGAACACTTAGAACTTGAAGATAGAACTTGAGAGAGATCAATTAGATGAAGAAAATTGAAGAATGAAAGTGTTTGTAGGTGTTTTTGGTCGTTGGTGTATGGATTAGATATAAAGGATATGTAATTTTGTTTTCATGTAAATAAGTCATGAATGATTACTCATATTTTTGTAATTTTATGAGATATTTCATGCTAGTTGCCAAATGATGGTTCCCACATGTGTTAGGTGACTCACATGGGCTGCTAAGAGCTGATCATTGGAGTGTATATACCAATAGTACATACATCTAAAAGCTGTGTATTGTACGAGTACGAATACGGGTGCATACGAGTAGAATTGTTGATGAAACTGAACGAGGATGTAATTGTAAGCATTTTTGTTAATTAGAAGTATTTTGATAAGTGTCTTGAAGTCTTTAAAAAGTGTATGAATACATATTAAAACACTACATGTATATACATTTTAACTGAGTCGTTAAGTCATCGTTAGTCATTACATGTAAATGTTGTTTTGAAACCTTTAGGTTAACGATCTTGTTGAATGTTGTTAACCCATTGTTTATTATAACAAATGAGATGTTAAATTGTTATATTATCATGATATTATGATATATAATATATCTTAGTATGATGTATATACAGTTAAATGTCGTTACAACGATAATCGTTACATATATGTCTCGTTTCGAAATCATTAAGTTAGTAGTCTTATTTTTACATATGTATTTCATTGTTAATACACTTAATAATATATTTACTTATCATTTAACATAATTAACCAAGTGTATCAATATCTTAATATGATTCATATGTACCTAGTAAGACGTTGTTATAACGATAATCGTTATATATATCGTTTTCGAGTTTCTTAAATTAATAGTCTCATTTTTATGTATATAACTCATTGTTAAAATACCTAATGAGATACATACTTATAATAAAATAATGTTAAATATATATATATAACCATATATATGTCATCGTATAGTTTTTACAAGTTTTAACGTTCGTGAATCACCGGTCAACTTGGGTGGTCAATTGTCTATATGAAACCTATTTCAATTAATCAAGTCTTAACAAGTTTGATTGCTTAACATGTTGGAAACACTTTACCATGTAAATAATAATTTCATTTAATATATATATATATATATATATATATATATATATATATATATATATATATATATAAACATGGAAAAGTTCGGGTCACTACAAGCGGAAGCTCTTAATAATCACCTGAGAATAAACATGCTTTAAACGTCAAAAAAAAATATTGGTGAGTTATAGGTTTAACCTATATATTTTTCAAATCGTAATAATAGGCCACAAGATTTCCTTTCTCATAAATAGCCAACTGTATAAAAATCATTCGTATGTTTGAACACCTGGTAACCGACATTAACAAAATGCATCTAGAATATCCCCAAAATAGAACCACTCGTCTGTAGAGAAAAATTGAAGTACTAAAGCAGTTCAAATTCTCTGACTGGGGCATGTCAAAGCCCGTAGATCTACCTTTAGGATTCGCGTCAATTAGTGGCAATTATAATAAACACTAATTCATGGGCTACCAAGTTCAACAAGGGCGATATCCGGTATAGCAATTCAACATAGAATGTAGTTTCAATTACTTGTGCCTATTTTGTAAAACATTTATAAAACTGCATGTATTTTCATCCCAAAAAGATATTAGATAATAAAAGTGGGACTATAACTCACTTTTACAGATTTCTAATTCGTCGAGAATTAGACTTGGGCACTGGTCGATTCACGAACCTATAATAAATATATACATATATATCAAAGTATGATCGAAATATATTCAAAACATTTTTGATTACGTTTTAACGATTTAAGTTTGTTAAGTTAACAGTCCAACGTTAGTAGTCCTTAATTAGTTGTCCACAGTTAGTAGTACAGAAATAAATCGATATATTATCTCGAATTAATACAAGACCCAGTGTATACAAGTCTCAGACTCGATCATAACTCAAAGTATATATATTATTCTAGAATCAACCTCAACCCTGTATAGCTAACTCGAGCATTACCGCATATAGAGTGTCTATGGTTGTTCCAAATAATATATATAGATGACGTCGATATGATTTGTCAAAACATTGTATACATGTCTATGGTCTATCAATATTACATAATATACGTTAGAATACATGTATAATACAATATAAGTTAGTTAAGTTATGGTTAGTATAGATTTGTTACAAAGTTTCACGTAGCTAAAACAAGCAAAAATATCCAATTTTGTTTTACCCATAACTTCTTCGTTTTAAATCCGTTTTGAGTGAATCAAGTTGCTATGGTTTCATAATGAACTGAAATTTATGAAACTAAACAGAAAAAGTATAAGTTTATAGTCGGAAATATAGGTTACAAGTCGTTTTTGAAAGAGGTAGTCATTTCCGTCGAAAGAACGACATCTCGATGACCATTTTGAAAAACATACTTCCACTTTGAGTTTAACCATGATTTTTGGATATAGTTTCATGTTCATAAGAAATATCATTTTCCCAGAAGAACAACTTTTAATTCAAAGGTTATCATAGTTTTTAATTATTCAACCCAAAACAGCCCCCCGGTTTAACTACGACGGTGTATGTCCGGTTTTACGGTGTTCTTCGTGTTTACAAGTTTTAAATAAATAAGTTAGCATACCATATAGATGTAGTACATGTGTTTAGTTTATTTTAAAAGTTAAGTTAGAAGGATTAACTTTGTTTGCGAACAAGTTTAGAATTAACTAAACTATGTTCTAGTGATTAAAAGTTTAAATCTTCGAATAAGATAGTTATATATATATGAATCGAATGATGTTATGAACATCATTACTACCTCAAATTTAGTAGGTAAACCTACTGGAAATGACAAGAGAAGATCTAAAGCTTCAAAGGATCTTGGATGGCTTGAAAGTTCTTGAAGTAGAATCATGACACAAAAACAAGTTCAAGTAAGATTATTATTCGAATTAAGATAGTTATAGTTATAGAAATTGAATCAAAGCTTGAATATGAATATTACCTTGAATTATAAAGATAACCTACTGTAAATAACAAAGGTTTCTTGATCTTAGATGATTGATGTGAATGGATTAGAAAGCTTGGAAGTAAACTAGTAAACTTGAAAGTGTTATTGAAGTGTTCTTGAGTAGTTTTTTCGTAGGTTGATCAAAGGTTGGGTTTATGAGCTAGATTGATGTAGATTTTGATGAATATGATGAAGAACACTTAGAACATCATCATAGATCAAGATAGAGATCAATTGGATGAAAGAAAATTGAAAAATGAAAGTGTATGTGTGTGTGCTCAAATTCGTGAATGAGCATGTCCATATATGCAAGTTGTAATTTGATTTTTAGTGTAATAATTCATGCTAGTTGCCAAATGATGGTTCCACATATTTGTTGACTAAATTAGGGCTGATAAGAGAAGATTTTTATTGGTATAGATCAATAGTAAATACGTCTAAAAGCTGCGTACAATACGAGTACATCTACTGTACGTATACGAGTAGAATTGTTGATGAAAATGAATGAGAATGTAATTGTAAGCATTTTTGTTAAGTAGAAGTACTTTGATATGTGTCATGAAGTCTTTCAAAAGTGTACTAATACATCTTAATATACTATATGTATATGCATTTTAACTGAGTCGTTAAGTCATCGTTAGTCGTTACATGTACAAGTTGTTTCGGAACCTTTAAGGTAACGATTTCATTAAATGTAATTAATCCCATTGTTATTAAATCTAATGAGATGTTAAATTGTTACATTATCATGATAACATGATGTACTAATGTATCTTAATATGATATATAAACATTAAGACATTATTACGACGATAATCGTTACGTATAGATATCGTTTTGAATTTCTTAAGTTAGTAGTCTTGTTTTATGTATAAGGTTCAATGTTAATATACATAATGAGATACTTAATTATCATTTCTTCATGTTAAACATATATATATATATATATATGTTCATATATATAATATCATGTCATATACATGTTACAACGTTCGTGAATCATCGGACAAACTGGGTGGTCAAACGTTAACACAAAATCCATTTCAGTTAATCAAGTCTTAACAAGTTTGATTGCTTAACATGTTAGAAACATTTATTCATTTAAATATTAATCTCATATAATATATAATCATGGAAAAGTTCAGGTCACTACAAATGTGGTGTCTTAACACCGTGACTAAACCCACATTTCACGCCGCACAAGTAAATACATCATATACATACACGTATAATTATTCCACTCACCTTGGAATGCCAGCACAAGTCATGTATAACATGATCTTTGTCCTCATATCCGAGCAAACAACCACCTACATCACACATAGGCACAATATACACATAAATATACATTTTCTAAAAGAGAATCCTACACAATCATCCCTTAGCCGAGGGTTCACACCCTGCTCGCCAAAACTCGCTCATTCAACACCTAATGGACACAATCCAATTAACATTTCGGGTGGTAATTCAAAATCGCTCTACAAAGTACAATTTAACCCAAAATATACTTGACACCAATTAGACCAACCTAGGTCTTAATACTAGATCACTAGCTAGTTAGTTACCATATTAAAACTTCACTTACATCAAGTCTTACAATATACGCAATAATGACCCATATTGCACTTGACCACATTTGACTTATGTCAAACTCACCCATAATCACTAATAGCTAGTGATTATATCTCAAAAATACCAATTAACACATAAACCAAGTATTTACATACTTGATTCACCAAAACTTGACTCGAATCTTAGTTTGACACAAATCAAGGTCAACACCCATTTTGACCAACAAACATGTTCTTATGAACATCAAAATTACTAACACACTTGCAACCTAGTGATTAACACCCAAACCATGACAAATACTTCCAAATTCTTTGTTTAATCCTAAAGTCACAATAATCGGGTTTACTTACATAATGCATATAATAAAACCCTCAATTTCATAATAAATGAGGTTTATAACCCAACATTAACTCAACGCTAACTTGATTATCAAATTACACATATGAAATTCGAGTTTGAGACTTACCACAACACCAACTTGTAGCCTAGCAATGGATCTTCCAAGATGTACAACCAATTTGGTTGGAAATCACCTCCTTCTTCCTCAATCTAGATTTCTCACTCTAAAAACGAGGGTTTCTCAATCTAAAATGAGATAAGAGTGTTTTGTGGATAAGAAATGAGTTTGGAATGAGTTCTACATCAGCACCCAAGCCTTTAACTTGTTCATAAGTGAAAAGACACAAATACTCCTCCATTTTGCCTTAAAACGAGCTAAAATTGCACCTGTCTGACCAACCTCACGACCGCGAGGTCTGGGGTTGCGAGCGCAAGCTTGCAACCCAAAATAATTGAATTCTTGACTGAATCTCACGACTGCGAGGTTAAACCTCGCGCCTGCAATGTCCCTAATTTCAGCACTTTTGTGAAACTTGTTTTGGTCGTAACTTTCAGATCATAACTCTGTTTTTGATGAATCAAATATCGTTAGAAACATATTAAGGTCTACTTTCCAATGGTAAGTTTCTAAAACATTAACTCAGATTTATTTCTGTTAAAAGATACGATTACATATCTTGCAGCTCACATGACGTCCAAAATAACATGTAACTGAAAAACGGGGTGTTACAATTCTCCCCCACTTAGTCTGGATCACGTCCCCGTGATCCTCATCATTTACCAAGAGGTAAGTGCTTCAATGCCTTCACCCTTACATACAATAGGAACCACACCCAACGATCCTAGAAAACACAACCAAGCCCAACATCCATAATATAATCCGTTAGGCCGAAGATCTTACCACACACTAATAATCACTAGCGTGCATCACCGCAACAAGAGGTATCTCATACACCCAATGCTCAAAATGCCCACTTAGGATATACGAAAGACACCATGTACCCCTACAAGTTCTCTGAGGCTCCAACCCGCAACAAGCTATATCCATAACTATATCGCCCAACATGATCTACTAGGTCCATTACGCCGGGAACCAAGTCTTGCATTAATCCAAATTGAGAAGTATTCATGCCACGATAAGTACTCTGTACTTCAACGGCTCATAAACGCACCACTCAACCGGTCAATCCTGAATGTCCTCTGATTCAAGAACCAATTTCTCCCGTCACAACAACCGGGTTATTCCTTCAATGAAGAAATATCCGTATCACCAAAATAATCAAGCTAGGGACACAACTTTCCCATCAATTGATTCGCACATGACCTTCCATCACTGGATTAATCCAGGACGACAATAATATACCACAAGCTAGCTAAAACATCAACACTCGACACAGGGTTCTCCTCTAAACTCTACCACACATCAACACAATACGGCTTCCCAGTACTAGCATGAAAAATATTCGTGTACTAGAATCCCGTCAACAGCGATTTATCATCACAACAATTTCGCAATTCGCCACACGACCCACAAAATATCCACCAACACTGAGTGAATCCTCTTGCCCATACCGTCCGTTAAGGATGGCCTTGACATTTCAATGCAACCAACGGGTCCATCACTAGGGAACAAACCCTCATAAACAAACAACATTTGCGTGTCTCTATGTGAGACAAACGGAACCGGCACTCCCCGCCTCACAATCGTCCATAAAGTGGAATAATCCACTGACGATTTTCATGATCACATTTCCCGACAGGGAAAACACAATGTCCACCAAAATATCGAACTCGTACCTACTCAATAATACTATCCGAGTTTTACAGCAAACCATATTTACATTACGAGAGCAACTGCAACGAAAAATTCATTCTCTCACTCCGGGATCTCAAGCTTCACATTTGGTCTCATACCACACTTTGGTACTACACGACCAACTTACTTAAGAAGACGTACACATCATTGAATCTCATCATCACAAACTCCACGCATAACATTCCAGAATCATAACTCACAATCGTAACGCACGATCTTGAGTCGACATCAACAACCCGTCACGCTTCCTCGTTAGGAACTCCAGATCCCTATTGAAGCCTAGCACGGTACACTCCAACACTTCTCTATACATAACACCACCGGAGCTTCCTCGGGCAGCAGTAAAAACTCCCTCGTTTAGGATGCGTATCTACACTCTCACCGCCAAGATGATAACATCTCGCGAAATTATCATTCCACGCAATACATGACGATTTTCATCATTGTTCATATACACCAAATCACCGGGAATTCACTTCGGGCTCTCAGAGCCGACATACACAACCACTTGAGATGTCATACACACGATGACATCGGACCTTCGTACCATAATCATAATTAATGGACCTTCATCGTTCGCAAAGCGAACTCCACCAAAGTCCTACATATGCCTCTAAGCCGAGGCATATGCCACTTCGCTTAACTAGTCGTGCTTCTCAGTAGAGATCACCCGACTTCCACTCAACGAACCTTTATTAACAATTGCTCACGCTCATGGAGAAGAGTGACCAATCCGACACAATAATTGCGTCAACCGCAATATCATCACTTCAACAAAATCTTCGGCCTAACCGGCCATTAAGTCCATCACCAACTCACTGGTCATCTTTACTCATCAACCACATAAGAGGAACAAGATTCGCTCATCCGTAAGCTCATCAAACAAGTGAAATTCATCACAGCTCCAGATTGCGCGTAATAAGAGCGATGAAAGTTCATTCGTCCTCATTTACTTCATATGAAGTATTTACCACGATGCTCTCAAACTCCGACCATCGCAACCGTCGAATTACAATCGCCCGTCGATCACCATTGTAATCAACACTACATCTAAGGGTATCTTACGGGCACCATAGGCGCAAAATGATTACACCATTACCGGAGTTAAACATTACACTAGCAGGTATAAGAAGGAACCTGACGCAGTGTCAATGTGTAACACCGTACTTTTTTTAAAAAAATCACAGCGGAAACATAATATATTGATATTTACAAACCATACGTAGTAATTAACTAAACCATAGTTATTACAGTCATCCAGGTGTTACGTTAACCAAAAACTTTTACACACATATAGGTATCAAAATATAAACATCAGAGTGTAGCCTGTCAAACATATCCAAAAGTAACTGCTCCCAAAACTATAGCATGTAAAACTTAACCTGCAAGGGAGAAACTGTGGGGGATTAGCATAAATCTAAGTGAATGGAATTATCCTAACAGTCATAGGTATCTAGCATCAAGCTAAGCACAATGACATAGCATCAACAAGGTAAACCAGAATGGTAACACTAGGCTCGGTGGCTTGTACGGGCCATTAACTACTAGTTGATCGAGCTAGAGTTTACCGAAAGTTCCTGTTACTGTCTCCCTCGCATAGTAATCCGGACGCAGGTGATGCATCATTCAAACTATATTACACGAATAGTAACTCTTGAACCCAACCTGATAGCAAGGTTGATGTTAGGCTCAGCTTTATACCCAAAGCTGATTACCGACTAGACATCATAGCCGATAATACCTAAGTGCACATAATCATCACATAAGCATAAACATCATATGCTAACTCATCAGGTATAACATGGTAGGACAACAGTAGCATAACCGGCTACTACATACATATAACAGTTGAGATAGTCCCATTCACCTGATAAACAGCAAGAACCTAGAAGTCTTATATTACTGAGCCTTCTCCGTTCCCTTATTACCTGAGAATACCATATCTCAATTTAGTACATATCTAACTAATAAAATCATAAATTCATACTCTAAACAACATCATATAGCCTAATATATTCATATATGAAAATTTTACATGTTTTCTCATCCAATTGCAACTATCCCGCGCGTGTAGAACGAGGCATACGCGCTATCCCATCATTTTGACCCAAATTAAATTTTGATTTAGTATTTCAAAACTTCACCATTAGAAACTACACCTCATTACATTTCCAATGGTAGTTTATTCATCAAAAACGGAGTTACGGTTTGAAAGTTACGGCCAAAACAAGTTTTCCAAAAATCTGTCAGACTGCAACCGAGCGGTTGCACCCTGCAACCGTACGGATGCACCCTACAACCGCACGGATGCACCCAAAATGTCCCGGATACACCCCGTAACTGTACGGATGCATCCTGCAACCGTACGGGAGCTGTTCATCAGCATCAGGTCGCTGTTTTCATGATTTTTAACCCCAAATCTCGTTTTTGCACTATTTTGACACTACAAATCACTTAGGAAACATATATAACTCATATACAAACATTTTATAATATCAATTTGACATAAACAACACATTCAAATCACTTTTAGATTCAAAACCCACTTTTACCAAAACCTAAACAAAAACCCATTTTGCAAACTGATTTGGCTATGAAAATTTTGATTATTTTACCTTGTTAGATTCGTGAAATCACAAGGAATAATTTCCCAACTTCAATTTAACACAAAAACGAGAATCAAGGGTTAGGGTTTTTGAGTATTTGAGAGTATAAGTTCGGTGTTTGATATTTCCAAAAGAGGAAATAAGAAGAAACCAGGCTTTTTAACTCAACAAGGCTTTCTTCATAGTGAAGAATCCTACTCCGTGATACACACGGGTATTTACCAGTTATCTAAAATACGAAACACCACATTAAGTGGTTCAAACAAGGTCCAAATTAAATAAACAAACCTGTTCTATGACCCTTGTCACAAACTGATCTCAACTATATAATTAAATAATTATAAACATATAATTATTAAAATAACATATAATAATACACAAGGGCAATTAAGACAATTACCACTAGGCCCGATGTGAGGTTGTTACAAATCTACCCCCCATAAAGGAGATTCTGTCCTCGGAATCTGGTCAAGGTCAAACAAACGAGGGTAACGAGTTCTCATCAACTCTTCTGTCTCCCATGTCAGGTTTAAACCTAAGCTGTGCTTCCACTCAACTAATACCATCGGTATCTTCTTATGCCGTAACTTAGTAATCTTCTTGTCTACAATTCTTACAGGCTCTTCCACTAACTTCTTATTCATATCAACTTTCAAATCTTGCAGTGGTAGAATCTGACTTTCATCTTCTACTTTTTACTTACGAAGATAACACACATTGAATGTGTTATGAATACCAGCTAACTCATCAGGATGATCTAATACTACTGTCTGATCATTCAACACATGTTGTATTCTAAACGGCCCAATGTACCTCGGAGCTAATTTGCCTCTTTTACCGAAACGAATTACACCTTTCCAGGGCGATACTTTCAAGTATACCTGCTCACCTATGGTGAAAATAACTGGCCGTCTCCGTTGCGGCTTTCAATTTATCGCGTGCAATTGCCACTTTCTCGGCAGTTAACTGTACGATCTTAGGACCCGCAAACTGTTTCTTCCAGCTTCTAACCAACACGTCGGTGTTCTACAGTGATGACCATAGAGCATTTCATAGGGCGACATGCCTATACTAGAGTGATACGAGTTGTTGTAAGCGAATTCAATCAAAGTTAGATGAGAATCTCATGATCCTCCATACTCTAATACACAAGCTCTTAACATATTCTTTAATGTCTGAATAGTACGTTCACTCTGACCGTCTGTTTGAGGATGATACGCTATGATGAGATTAACTCGAGTACCCAAATTCTCTTGTAAACTCTGCCAAAAATTAGACACGAACCTCGAATCTCTATCTGACACAATTGATAATGGTATTCCATGTCGAACTATAATCTCATTCACATATAGTTGGGCTAACTTGCTGAGCGAAGCTATCTCACTTGTGGCCAGAAAATGCGTGCTTTTAGTGAATCTATCAACTATCACCCAAATCATGTCATGACCTTTCTGGGTTCGGGGTAACTTTGTTACGAAATCCATCATTATGTGCTCCCACTTCCACTGAGGTATCTCAAGTTGACGTAATGACCCGTAAGGTTTCTGATGTTCATCTTTTACTTGAGCGCATATATGACACTTTTCCACGTAATGTGCGATATCTTTCTTCATTGTTGGCCACCAATATAAAGGTTTCAGATCATGATACATCTTCGTGCTTCCAGGATGGATAGATAATCTCGATTTGTGCGCTTAATTCAAGATTAAATCCCTCAATCCTCCGATCAAAGGAACCCAAATTCTGTTACTCAACGTCTTTAATCCACGAGAATCGTCAATTAACTCCACTTTTCGCTTTACTAGTATCTCAGATTTCAAATGTTCATCCTTCAAGGTTTCTAATTGTGCTATCTTTAATCGATCAATCAAATCTGACACAATCTCAATTCGCATGAATTTTACATTGTCAGTGGATTTCTTTCGACTCAAAGCATCTGCAACTACATTTGCCCTTCCTAAATGATAACGAATTTCACAATCATAATCCTTGATTAGCTCTTGCCACTGTCTCTGATGCATGTTTAATTCTTTCTACGAAAATATATGCTGAAGACTCTTATGGTCAGTACAAATCACACAATGAGTGCCGTAAAGATAATGTCTCCATAATTTCAATGCAAATACAACCGTAGACAACTCTAGATCATGTGTCAGATAATTTCTCTCATGAGTTTTCAGCTGTCTTGAGGCATAGGCAATGACTTTCTCTCTCTGCATTAACACACAACCTAATCCGGCTAATGACGCATCACAATACACAACAAAATCTTCTGTACTCTCAGGTAACGCTAAAATCGGAGCTTGACACAATAACCGTTTCAATGTCTGGAAGGCATTTTCTTATTCATCGCTCCATCGAAAAGTTACATCTTTCCTGGTTAACTTGGTCAATGGACCCGCGATTTTTGAGAAATCTTTAATAAACCTTCGGTAGTAATCGGCTAAACCTAGAAAACTCTTAATCTCTGTCGGAGTCTTCGGTGAATTCTGTGATGACCCGGGAATTTCCGACTAAATTTAAACTTAATCTTTATATAATTCCGACACGATGAGCAAAGTCTGTATTGTTGAGTCTCGAAAATTTTGGAAACTATGTTCATATATTCAAATTTCCCTTTGACTATTTCCGACGATTCACGAACAACTATTTATAAATAGGTATGTATATATTTAAATAAATATATATATGATTTGAAATATAATTTATGATGTAATAGTTAGAAATTAATTATGTAAAAATAATAATTAATATTTAAAACATATCTATATACAAATAAAGTATATTAAAAATAAATATTAAATAATTGTAATAATCATTGATATTAAGCAAGTTAAATTCAAACTGATATTATTTTAAAATAAACGGTAATTCGAAAATGAGTTCTATAAATTTTAGGCTTATTAAAGATATATTTAGGAACCATTTGTTGAATTTTAAAACTTTTCATATCTTACTTGGGGTTGAGAGTTAATAATTAATGTAATTTTTATTTAATAGTTAATACTCGAATTTCATACTATAATGACCAAAATAAATAAATATAGTTAATTTAAAAATACGTGATTTTTCTGAACACTTTTATCCGCCACTATTTTCGCACGATACACAGTCCGTAAAAACTGTCGGTAACTAACATACAAATATTAGACGGCTCACTATTGCAGATTGAATGATTAATTACTGTTTTTGATTGAATTCATTCCACTAAAGTTATTTATTATTATTATTTGATTAGTGTTATTTTTTTCTCTATTCTCACAATTTAACATACGGAGTCTATATATATATATATATATATATATATATATATATATATATATATATATATATATATATATATATATATATATATATATATATATATATATATATATATATATATATATATATTATTATTATTATTATTATTATTTCTCCATTGTTTTGACTACTACTACTTTTATCTTCCTGACTCTTGTTTGTTGGAGTAATGTATCAAACTTATAACCA
Organism: Rutidosis leptorrhynchoides; assembly: GCF_046630445.1. Classification (NCBI taxonomy): domain Eukaryota; kingdom Viridiplantae; phylum Streptophyta; class Magnoliopsida; order Asterales; family Asteraceae; genus Rutidosis; species Rutidosis leptorrhynchoides. The sequence continues at coordinate 167,623,933 of NC_092336.1, forward strand.
CAAACACAACAAAACTCTTGCTACTTGCCGATTCCCAAAACAACCACACTCACCACTTCATGAACCACTACACAGAATCATCATCATAAAATAATAGTTTACTACTTCCTTTATTTTCTCACAATTAAACCTACGCGGTATATATCTAAACATATATATATTCAAACCCACGTATATGTTTCTTCTTCCTTGGCTCATACCACAAAACTATCACCCTTACCATCATGATCATGTGCTATCGCCACCTTGAGCAACTCATTGCCACCATCATTATCTTCCTCCTTCGTTCATTTTTTCCGCCTAATTTAACAAGTATTAAAACCCACTACTCACCACTTCTTTCTTGATTATTATCCCTCGTGAACTCACCATCACCACCTTGAAACATCACTCATAATCACCTTGCTTCTTCTCCATATTAGCCATCAAGACCACCATAACCTACTACCTAAAACCACAATCACCACCTTTGTTATCATCCCTAATATCACTTGCAATCACCACCTTAACTCACCACCGTCGCCACTTTATTATTCCTATTTGCAACCGTTTTCTCATCACCCATTCGCCACCTTCAACAACCACTTCGATCACCATGGTACATCACTCCCACGACCACCAACACCCTCGACTTCCACAACCACCATCACCTCACCACCCCTTCCAAACTTCTTTAACCCGCCACTATTCCATTTCTATATTTTTTTGAACCACCCATACAACCATCACCACACCTGCTACCCTTCTAACACCCATTTATTTTGAAACTGCTCGAACAAGACAAATCACCAACTAGTCGAATCATCCTCGTTGATTATTGCTGTTAACGAGAACAAAACCCATACCACCTTCATTACCCGACTACTACCATTGACAACCCATGCCACCACCCTATCACCGATTCATTTAATCTCAATGGCCGCCACTACAGTCCGTCGAAAACCCCATCAAAACTGCACCTACAGCTGCAAAAACATAGCAGCTATCTACTGCTATTTCCTGCTTCTTTTCTGATATAGTAACGAGAAAAAAAATGGTGATGATACTGTTTTGCTGCTATAAGTTTCTGTTTCGTGCATCTAGTATACCTGCATTTTTTTTATATCACGATGAAGAATGATAATGAGGCGAATAGGCTGTGGTTGTTTCATTTAATTTCTTTTATTGGCCGACAACATATCATGGTTGATATGTTAATGCTTTAGAAAACAAATAAAAAAAAAGAAAAGAAACCAAGCCGGGCTGTTATGATTTTTTTTAAAAGGGCCGCTATATTTATTTTGTTGGGCTTATTTTGAGTGTTGGGCCGAATTCCCTTGTAATTACTGTTGGCCGATGGATGTTGTGCTGTGACCCAATATGCAAGCAGGCTTCTGTTAGCCTGGTTATATAGAAATATGCTAGGAGTTAAATCAGAGAAACAAGTTAGCTTGGATGGTTTGGGAGGTTGTTGAGTTATCAATAGGTTGTGGGTTCAAACCTTGCTGGTAGCATTTTTTTTATCCTATTCTTTTGAGGTATAACTTCTTTTATTATTATTATTATTATTATTATTATTATTATTATTATTATTATTATTATTATTATTATTATTATTATTATTATTATTATTATTATTGTTATTATTATTAGTATTATTGTTATTATTGTTATTGTTAAATGTTATAATTATTATTATTATCATTAATATTATTAACATTATTATTATTATTATTATTATGATTACAAATATAAAGATTATAGATACAAATATTATTATGAAAATGATTAAAATTACAATTAGGTTACAATATTATGAGTTATTAATACTATTATTATCATTATTATAATACAACTTTTTTATTATTTATATTTTATCAAATAAACAATAGTTATATAAAAATATAATTAATACATATAACATAACCATATTAATATTTTTATGATAAATATTAAGTATTTATTTAAATATATAAAATGAGTATAGTTAACTAAGTATTGAAACCTTTAAATTATTAATATAAAAATTATATCACTAATAACAATATATATATTTACTCGATTACGTTTATATATATTAATGAACATACAAATGATATAGGTTCGTGAATCCGAGGCCAACCCTACATTTGTTCAATGTCGTCATATATATTTTTACTACAAAATACAGAATGGTGAGTTCATTTGCTCCCTTTTTACTCATTACATTTTGGACTGAGAATACATGCAAATGCTTAATTAACTGTTTTACAATATTTATATGCGTGAGTTCATTTGATTCCCTTTTACTCTTTGCATTTTTGGGACTGAGAATACATGCGCTACTTTTACAACTGCTTTATTAAATGCTTTTGAAATACATTTTGAACTGCGAATACATGAAATGCTTTTATAAATGTTTGACGAGATAGACACAAGCAAAACATTCCTCGAATGAATTATGTGGATGTGATAATTGCCACCATTGAATTATGTGGACGTGATCATTGCCACAATTGATATGAATATTTTTCCCCTGATTATTATTGCTTGGTAACCTAAGAATTAGGGAACATCACTAATTTTGTGAATTAGTGCACGCCTAATTGACGCGAATCCTAAAGGTAGCTACCGGGTTTAACATCGCCACCCAGAATGTTCACTAGATGGAAGAGCTAGTAGGCGTGGTGTTTAGTACTTCGAGGTTTATATATTATACAGACGAGATGTTCTATTTTTTTGGGGATATTATTGATGCGCATTATATGTTAAGGTCGGTTACCAAGCCAAGCTATGAAAGAAATGAAAAGTGAATGTTATGTATCAAGAGAATGATTTTATACACAGGTTATGTGTATGTTATTTTTTTGTGCACGAGATATGTGTACGGTTACTAAGATTTATGAAAGATGATTTCGTACACGAGAAAGGTGTACTGTATTTAAAAGATATCGCATGTACATTACAGGTGGGTATAGGATTCGGGCCCATTTGTACCATGCAGCATTTAAATCTTGTGGTCTATCAAAATGATAAATTTTATTGTTTTATGATAAACTTATGAACTCACCAACCTTTTGGTTGACACCTGAAAGCATGTTTATTCTCAGGTATGAAAGAAACCTTCCACTGTGCATTTGCTCATTTTAAAGACATTATTTGGAGTCGATCATCGCAATGGGACCAGATGTTGGTGACTTCGTCCAGATAGATTAGGACGGGGTATGACATGTGGTATCAGAGCGGTGGTCTTAGCGAACCAGGTCTTGCATTAGTGTGTGTAACTGATAGTTGTTTAGATGCATTAATGAGTCTGGACTTCGACCGTGTCTGCATGTCAAAAGTTTTGCTTACCATTTCGTGTCGAAAATCATCTACTTATCATCCTTAGGAAATTACCTGCTTATAATTCCTAGTCTAGACACATCTTACTGCATTGATTGCATGAATAGTGTATAGACAAAAATTCATATCTTAGCGTATCTGATAATTCATATCTTAGCGTATCTGTTACTGTAGACTTTTCCTGACAGTTTTCGTAGATTCCTCTGTAACTTATGGGATTTTAGTATTATATATGCATATGTAAATTATGTATTGCAGAGTACTAATCTACATCCTATAATCTATTTCTTATCGAAAATGCTTCATCTAATCGTACGAGATGAATCCCTCAACCAGTTCGAGTCCCTCAGATTTCGATAGCTATTCTGATAGTTATTCCGACAGCTATTCCGACATGGATATTCACCTAAGCTCAGAAAGCGATGTTACCAGAATGAATGAATCAATCAGCCATCCCCAATTCATCTTATGGGTTCGTAGATAACTTAACCGATGGAGACGTGAAGAAAGCGATCCTTTCCATCCTCCACATTCCCCTCTTGGCGAAGAACCTGAAGCAGTTACCGGCGAACCTATTCGAAACACCATTTCCACACTCATTTTCAGAGTATCTCGCCACGATTATATTCTATCTAAAATTATAAACCTTATTCACCCGCTCGTTCCGACCGACAATCATCACGGAATAATAGAAGAAGACAACGAACTTCGCGCTCGAGTAATCAATTTGGAGAATATGGTGCAAAATTTACCAGCTTTAGCAACAACACCGGTACCAACAGTACCATCAATAAAAGCACCAGTACCATCAACAATCCATGTCTCAACATCTCATTCTGTACCTCGAGTATAATCATCGTACTACGTATTGTTCTATCTATTTTATTTTCGTTCGACATGGCAATTAAGTAATCTCTAATGTTTTAGAGATTATATATTCTTGTTCTAATGGTAAATCAAATGATTTTAATATTATATTGACTCATTAAATCCATGATTACACCTGAAGGAAATATATATGTATATATGTTTTCATAAAGATTGTAATTAAAAATTCTTTCGTACAAAACTGTTAATGATGAAAATATTTTAACGGGTAGGTAATACCCGAGAAATATTTAGATTTCACATTAATAAGTTACATTGTACATTCTTCGAATCTGATTCAATAGTCATTTACTATCCTACTTACACCCACAGATATACGTATCCGTTCACCGCAGAATAACCATTTTCATTCAATTTCATATTTGGATTTTGACCTATCAGAATCCAACAACTGGCATAATGAAGAAAACATTGGACAAAAATAAAACTTGTTAGAAACAAACAATTTAATTATGAGAAGAATTTTGATAAGAATCCACGCTAACTGTTCCTAGCTAACTGATTAATTTCATAGTACATTTTATTTATTGCAATTTATTTATCGCAATTAAATTATCGTAATTTATTTATCGCAATTTAAATTCTCACAATTTTATTTATCATCATTTAATTTCTGTTATTTATTTTACGCACTTTAAATATCGGGACACGTATACAAGGTTTTGACATATCATATTGACGCATCTATATATATTATTTGGAATAAACATAGACACTCTATATGTAGTAATGCTGGAGTTAGCTATACAGGGTTGAGGTTTATTCTATAATAATATATATACTTTGAGTTGTGATCGAGTCTGAGACACGTACACAGGTCACGATACGTATTAATTAATTCGAATATTATATATTAAACTATATATGAATTATTGGACTGTTAACTGTGGACTATCGACTGTGGACTAATAACATTGGATAGTTAAAATGAATTAAAATATTGATTATAACATATGAAACTAAACATTTCTTCAAGTTGCCACTTGATTTCATCTTAAACCTTATTTATATCTTGACGATTACAATCTGCGTTCAAACCTTTCATTATTCTTGAAAACACCTCAATCGAGAGGATGAACCAACCGCACTTCATCTACGGAAGGAAAGATTTATGCATATAGTTATGCACCTAAAAAAAACTCTCGAAAACTGAGTAAACGTTTAACATGTAGCTGTGTTAATTCCTTTAGTGTTATTATTACCCAAAATAACTTAGTAATCCCTTTCAAAGTAGCAAATTTTGTCACAGCTCCATCAAATCAACTTCAACTTTTCATTCGGATAAGCTTTATTATAACTTTGGTATATAAGTTTGCCATTCATCATCATTACTGGGGAACCTTTTATATTCCACAATATTACCATCAGCGTTTAATCATCTAAAAACACAATTCTCTTGAAACCACCTTGGATTGATAACCGATGATTCAGATATGGTAACATTAAATGCAGAGGAAACAGCAAAATTGTAGATGGTCTAAACAGCCAAAAGTTTGATAATAAAGAATGGAATGTTGGGAACGCTCGATAGAAAATTTGGTACTGAAAAACAGATTAAGCTAACCATGATGGAGACCAAGGACAAAGACAAGGACCAAACCCTATATTCAAAGAATCCAGGTAATTCTGGATCCGCCGAAATCTTTAGAGAATATCTTGTTCCAAAGTCATGTTAAAATCTTGCAGAAAATTTTTTTTCATCAACTTTCGAACTTAGAAATTCCAAACTATCATCATAAATATCTTCGATATTTCTGAAGATATTTTCATAAATATTCTCGTTCGAAATTATATACATCTTCGTGCTATCTGTATTCCATTATATTGGAAACTTCTCTAAAATCTAAGTATAAAATATGAATGAATTGTGGAGAAGTGTTGGGAATTGAAGCATGGGTTAGTATAATATAATGACGTCCGGCCAACGTGATTATATTACAGTAAGTCATGCTGAGTTTCTAATGGGATGTGATGATTCACAGATCATAACGTCATCATGTGCCATGTTACATAAATCTTTCATTCTGTCTAACTTCTGAACATATCAAGAAAGTATATTCTTGATAGTTCTATTCTCAGTGATTCTGGTAATTTGACAAATCAAATCGTGCTAATACATTCTTTCTTATTTAAGAACATGATGCTTATCCGAAATTCTATACTTACGAATTCTGGACCGTTACTCGCTTTACTAGAGGTCGGGAGGATAATAAAAAGGCAAAGAGCTCCAAAATGTAAGAGAAGATATAAAGCCCAATAACAACCCAGAGGTTACAAACCATGAATATTAATACGAATAGCAATATAAAGACACGGTATAATTAAGAATAGTATCACCCAAGGTAATAGTAGAAGTAAACAGATTTTTCTGGTGGAAGAGAAGGATGACAGAAATGATAATTAGAAAAATATCAAGGATTAGAACAGGATTAAGCATTTTCGCAATCTTTTGGATGTATGAACTAAGAAAGAAAGTATAAGAATGGTGAGAATAATGAAACGGAAGAGCTTAATTTATAATGGGAATATCAGACAGAGTAATCGAGGCAGATCATCGTATTTAATTATAGAGATCTTAATTTCCTTATTCGTCGAAGAATCAAATCTTTTAGATTTCGAAGATCTTCTTTAAATCCTTTGAATTCTGGAATTCAACAGTGACTACGTCAAAAGATAATACGAATCTCTATTTCTTTCTTTCACTATTTAGTGATAGATTCATTCGTACACTTCGAGTTATCGAATTGTTTTATCCATATTACTCACTAATGATAAAACTCTATTTATCAGCTCATATTTGTCATGAAAACATTCTTATTGTTAGCCATGACGACCACACTCAAATTTCGGGACGAAATTTCTTTAACGGGTAGGTACTGTGACGACCCGGGAATTTTCGACCAAATTTAAACTTAATCTTTATATAATTCTGACACGATGAGCAAAGTCTGTATTGTTGAGTCTCGAAAATTTTGGAAACTATGTTCATATATTCAAATTTCCCTTTGACTATTTCTGACGATTCACGAACAACAATTTTAAATACGTATGCATATATTTAAATAAATATATATATGATTTGAAATATAATTTATGATGTAATTGTTAGAAATTAATTATGTAAAAATAATAATTAATATTTAAAACATATCTATATACAAATAAAGTATATTAAAAATAAATATTAAATAATTGTAATAATCATTGATATTAAGCAAGTTAAATTCAAACTGATATAATTTCAAAATAAACGATAATTCGAAAATGAGTTCTATAAATTTTAGGCTTATTAAAGATATATTTAGGAACCATTTGTTGAATTTTAAAACTTTTCATATCCTACTTGGGGATGAGAGTGAATAATTAATGTAAATTTTATTTAATAGTTAATACTCGAATTTCATACCATAATGACCAAAATAAATAAATATAGTTAATTTAAAAATATGGGATTTTTCTGAACACTTTTATCCGCCACTATTTTCGCACGATACACAGTCCGTAAAAACTGTCGGTAACTAACATACAAATATTAGACGGCTCACTATTGCAGATTGAATGATTAATTACTGTTTTTGATTGAATTCATTCCACTCAAGTTATTTATTATTATTATTTGATTAGTATTATTTTTTTCTCTATTCTCACAATTTAACATACGGAGTCTATATATATATATATATATATATATATATATATATATATATATATATATATATATATATATATATATATATATATATATATATATATATATATATATATATTATTTCTCCATTGTTTTGACTACTACTACTTTTATCTTCCTGACTCTTGTTTGTTGGAGTAATGTATCAAACTTATAACCACAAACACAACAAAACTCTTGCTACTTGCCGATTCCCAAAACAACCACACTCACCACTTCATGAACCCACTACACAGAATCATCATCATAAAATAATAGTTTACTACTTCCTTTATTTTCTCACAATTAAACCTACGGGGTATATATCTAAACATATATATATTCAAACCCACTTATATGTTTCTTCTTCCTTGGCTCACACCACAAAACTATCACCCTTACCATCATGATCATGTGCTATCGCCACCTTGAGCAACTCGTTGCCACCATCATTATCTTCCTCCTTCGTTCATTTTTTCCACCTAATTTAACAAGTATCAAAACCCACTACTCACCACTTCTTTCTTGATTATTATCCCTCGTGAACTCACCATCACCACCTTGAAACATCACTCATAATCACCTTGCTTCTTCTCCATATTAGCCATCAAGACCACAATAACCTACTACCTAAAACCACAATCACCACCTTTGTTATCATCACTAATATCACTTGCAATCACCACCTTAACTCACCACCGTCGCCACTTTATTATTCCTGTTTGCAACCATTTTCCCATCACCCATTCGCCACCTTCAACAACCACTTCGATCACCATGGTACATCACTCCCACGACCACCAACACCCTCGGCTTCCACAACCACCACCACCTCACCACCCCTTTCAACCTTCTTTAACCTGCCACTATTCCATTTCTATATTTTTTTGAACCACCCATACAACCATCACCACACCTGCTACCCTTCTAACACCCATTTATTTTGAAACTGCTCGAACAAGACAAATCACTAACTAGTCGAATCATCCTCGTTGATTATTGCTGTTAACGAGAAAAAAAACCCACACCACATTCATTACCCGACTACTACCATTGACAACCCATGCCACCACCCTATCACCGATTCATTTAATCTCAATGGCTGCCGCTACAGTCAGTCGAAAACCCCATCAAAACTGCACCTACAGCTGCGAAAACATAGTAGCTATCTACTGCTATTTCCTGCTTCTTTTCTGATACAGTAACGAAAAAAAATGGTGATGATACTGTTTTGCTGCTATAAGTTTCTGTTTCGTGCATCTAGTATACCTGCGTTTTTTTATATCGCGATGAAGAATGATAATGAGGCAAATAGGCTGTGGTTGTTTCATTTAATTTCTTTTATTGGCCGACAACATATCATGGTTGATATGTTAATGCTTTAGAAAACAAATAAAAAAAAAAGAAACCAAGCCGGGCTGTTATGATTTTTTTAAAAGGGCCGCTATATTTATTTTGTTGGGCTTATTTTGAGTGTTGGGCCGAATTCCCTTGTAATTACTGTTGGCCAATGGATGTTGGGCTGTGACCCAATATGCAAGTAGGCTTCTGTTAACCGGGTTATATAGAAATATGCTAGGAGTTAAATCAGATAAACAAGTTAGCTTGGATGGTTTGGGAGGTTGTTGAGTTATCAATAGGTTGTGGGTTCAAACCTTGCTGGTAGCGTTTTTTTATCCTATTCTTTTGAGGTATAACTTCTTTTATTATTATTATTATTATTATTATTATTATTATTATTATTATTATTATTATTATTATTATTATTATTATTATTATTAGTATTAGTATTATTGTTATTATTGTTATTGTTAAATGTTATAATTATTATTATTATCATTAATATTATTAACATTATTATTATTATTATGATTACAAATATAAAGATTATAGATACAAATATTATTATGAAAATGATTAAAATTACAATTAGGTTCAATATTATGAGTTATTAACACTATTATTATCATTACTATAATAAAACTTTTTTTATTATTTATATTTTATCAAATAAACAATAGTTATATAAAAATATAATTAATACATATAACATAACCATATTAATATTTTTATGATAAATATTAAGTATTTATTTAAATATATAAAATGAGTATAGTTAACTAAGTATTGAAACCTTTAAATTATTAATATAAAAATTATATCACTAATAACAATATATATATTTACTCGATTACGTTTATATATATTAATGAATACACAAATGATATAGGTTCGTGAATCCGAGGCCAACCCTACATTTGTTCAATGTCTTCATATGTATTTTTACTACAAAATACAGAATGGTGAGTTCATTTGCTCCCTTTTTACTCATTATATTTTGAGCTGAGAATACATGCAAATGCTTAATTAACTATTTTACAATATTTATATGCGTGAGTTCATTTGATTCCCTTTTACTCTTTACATTTTTGGGACTGAGAATACATGCGCTACTTTTACAACTGCTTTATTAAATGCTTTTGAAATACATTTTGAACTGCGAATACATGAAATGCTTTTATAAATGTTTGACGAGATAGACACAAGCAAAACATTCCTCGAATGAATTATGTGGACGTGATAATTGCCACCATTGAATTATGTGGACGTGATAATTGCCACAATTGATATGAATATTTTCCCCTGATTATTATTGCTTGGTAACCTAATAATTAGGGAACATCACTAATTTTGAGAATTAGTGCACGCCTAATTGACGCGAATCCTAAAGGTAGCTACCGGGTTTAACACCCTCATCCAGAATGTTCACTAGACTGAAGAGCTAGTGGGCGTGGTGTTTAGTTCTTCGAGGTTTATATATTATACAGACAAGATGTTCTGTTTTTTTGGGGATATTATTGATGCGCATTATATGTTAAGGTCGGTTACCAAGCCAAGCTATGAAAGAAATGAAAAGTGAATGTTATGTATCAAGAGAATGATTTTATACACAGGTTATGTGTATGTTATTTTTTTGTACACGAGATATGTGTACGGTTACTAAGATTTATGAAAGATGATTTCGTACACGAGAAAGGTGTACTGTATTTAAAAGGTATCGCATGTACATTACAGGTGGGTATAGGATTCGGGCCCATTTGTACCATGCAGCATTTAAATCTTGTGGTCTATCAAAATGATGAATTTTATTGTTTTATGATAAACTTATGAACTCACCAACCTTTTGGTTGACACTTGAAAGCATGTTTATTCTCAGGTATGAAAGAAACCTTCCACTGTGCATTTGCTCATTTTAAAGACATTATTTGGAGTCGATCATCGCAATGGGACCAGATGTTGGTGACTTCGTCCAGATGGATTAGGACGGGGTATGAAAAATTCCAATTCATTACCGCTTCTATCTTAGACGGATCGACTTTGATACCCTCTTGACAGATAACGTGACCCAAAAACTGCACTTCTCTTAACCAGAACTCACATTTAGAAAACTTGACGTACAACTATTCCCATTTCAACTATTCTAATACTTGTCTCAGATGTGTAGTGTGTTCTGATTCTGTCTTTGAATAAATCAAAATATCATCGATAAATACCATCATGAATTTGTCGGGAAACTATCTGCACACCCGATTCATTAAATCCATGAATATTGTTGGCGCATTTGTCAACCCGAACGGCATAATTAAAAACTCATAGTGACCGTATCTTGTACAAAAAGCTGTCTTTGGAATATCTTCCTCGGCTACTCGAACCTGGTGATAACCTGATCGTAGATCAATTTTAGAGAAGTACGATGCCCCTTGTAGCTGATCAAACAGATCATCAATTCTCGGTAACGGGTACTTGTTCTTCACCGTTTTTTTATTTAGTTCTCAGTAATCAATGCACATACGGAGAGTTCCGTCTTTGTTTTTCACGAACAACACTGGAGCACCCCATGGCGAAGAACTTGGTCGAATAAACCCACCATCTAGCAACTCCTGAATTTGCGACATCATATCACGAATCTCGGATGGTACTAATCGATACGGAGCTTTAGCAACTGTTGTGAATCCCGGCAACAACTCGATTTTATATTCTAATTCCCTAACTGGCGGTAAACCCGGCAATTCATCTGGGAAGACTTCTGGGAATTCGGACACTATCGGTATATCGGACACGGATTTCTTCTCTTTCTGTGCGTCGATTACATATGCTAGAAACGAATCACACCCCTTGGCTAACGATTTCTTAGCTTTCATCGTCGAAATCAATGGACAATTAAACCTGCCCCGGTCACCTCGGGCCACAGCCCGTGTCCCATCGGCCAAAGGAAAATGAATTATTTTCTTATCACATTTTATGCTTGCCTTATGGCGGCCTAACCAATCCATACCTAATACGACATCAAAGCTCGGTATAGGCATAACAAGACAAGTTATAGGAAATTCATTCCCATCTATTTCAATGGTTACTCCAGACACAGAGGTTGTGACTGGAACCGTTCTACCATCACCCACTTCTATTCTTAAAGGTTCAGATAATACGTTGATAGGAAATTTCAACTTATCACATAGTGTAACAGACATAAAAGAGCAATTTGCTCTACAATCAAATAACACACGAGCCGGCGAAGAATTTATCAGAAACATACCGGTAATCGCATCGTCGGTTTCAGTAGCTGTATCAACTGACATTTGGAAGGCTCTTGCTTCAGGTGGTGGAGGATTCTTTCGCTTCTGTCCCGTTGAAGAAGCAAATGATCCTCCGACTGACATTGTTCTTGCTCCGGACCCTACCCAGAGCTCACTCGCCTTACAGAAGGACAATCAGCTGATCGATGACCCAGTTTTTTGCAATTCCAACAAACATTTTCTCGAAATGAACAAACTTGAACATCATGACCCATCGCTCCACACCTTATACACCTTTTTTCGACTCTGTACAGGGTCCAGCGTGTGTTGACCTACACACATTGCACCACATTTTCGGACTCAAATTACTACTACTGCTTTGGGTAACCCTACCTCTTTGTTGTTTACCATGAGATCTTCTAGATTTACTACTCATTTGGCTCGTCTGGCTTGTCGCTTGTTTTGATTGCGACATCTGCTCTCTCTGTTTACTCTTGGTGGATATGACGTCTCCTTCCACCATTCTTGCCATAGCAAACGCTTGAGGCAAGGTTGTTGCTAATCTCACCATTGATCGGTACTCAGGTAGAATCATTTCAACAAACTGATCAATTCTGGATTGTTCATCAGGAAGCCATTGTTGTACAAAACGGAGTTTGTCTGTGTACTTTTCGATCACTTCATCAATTGACATATGCTCAGTCATTCTTAAATTCATAAACTCACATTTCATTTTGGAGATTTCGTAAGGAGTACAGTATTGCTCGCACACCTTTGCAGAAAATTGTTCCCACGTCACTTGGTTTAATTGTTCTTTGGGCACTTTGGCGGTTAGAGAATCCCAACAGCCCATCGCTTTCTTTTTCAAAAGTCGGCTTGCATAAGTAACACGCAATTCAGGTTCGCATTGACAAGCATCCAATGCTCGATCCACTTCGCGCAGCCAATCTAAGGTGTCTGTCAAGTTTGTACTTCCAGAATACTCTGGGGGTTTACAATCCATGAACTGTTTAAATGTACATTTCTTTTGGGTTTCAACAACTGGTTGCGGTATCATTTACAATGGGTAAGTGTACATAAACTGGTTAGGATATTGATTTCCAGTTTAGAGGGGTATCTGATTAGGCTGTGGTGTTTGGAATTGAGGAGGTAACGGAAACAGGTACTGTTGTTGTTGCTGAGATGAACTCCCAGTGGGTGCAGGCCCATGTTGGGGAAATGGAAAACCAGGAGGTGGCGGTTCCACATTTGCCCCTAGGGTACGTGTAGAAAGAGTATTTTCTAGTTTTGTAATCTTTTCTCGAGTTTCCTGTAGCTTGCTTTCCAACCTCTGGATGTATTCTCCTTGATCTTCATTTGAGATTTCACCCTCTGTCGGAGCTCTGAAGATACCAGGGGTCGGGGGAGCATGAACATTCTGTTGCCCGTCAGTCATCTTTAACCTGTACTGCACATCATCTCACCAAAGCTTCGTGGATAACTTGTTAGTACCTAAGACTAACATACAACTTCCACATTCACTTAACTCTACCCCACGGATATATTTGACACAACATAAGCAAGATTTGGGAACATGACATCCATGTGTACACGTTGCCAAACCTACGCTCTGATACCAACTTGTGACACCATACTTTTTTTTTAAATCACAGCGGAAACATAATATATTGATATTAACAAACCATACGTAGTAATTAACTAAACCATAGTTATTACAGTCATCCATGTGTTACGTTAACCAAAAACTTTTACACACATATAGGTATCAAAATATAAACATCAGAGTGTAGCCTGTCAAACATATCCAAAAGTAACTGCTCCCAAAACTATAGCATGCAAACTTAACCTGCAAGGGAGAAACTGTGGGGGATTAGCATAAAGCTAAGTGAATGGAATTATCCTAACAGTCATAGGTATCTAGCATCAAGCTAAGCACAATGACATAGCATCAACAAGGTAAACCAGAATGGTAACACTAGGCTCGGCGGCTTGTACGGGCCATTAACTACTAGTTGATCGAGCTAGAGTTTACCGAAAGTTCCTGTTACTGTCTCCCTCGCATAGTAATCCGGACGCATGTGATGTGTCATTCAAACTATACTACATGAATAGTATCTCTTGAACCCAACCTGACAGCAAGGTTGACCTTAGGCTCAGCTTTATACCCAAAGCTGATTACCGACTAGACATCATAGCCGATAATACCTAAGTGCACATAATCATCACATAAGCATAAACATCATATGCTAACTCATCAGGTATAACATGGTAGGACAACAGTAGCATAACCCACTACTATATACATATAACAGTTAATATAGTCCCACTCATCTGATAAAAAGCAAGAACTCAGAAGTCTTATATTACTGAGCCTTCTCCGTTCCCTTATTATCTGAGAATACCATATCTCAAGTTAGTACATATCTAACTAATAAAATCATCAGTTCATACTCTAAACAATATCATATAGCCTAATATATTCATATATGACAAGTTTACATGGTTTCTCATCCAATTGCAACTATCTCACGCGTGTAGAACGAGGCATACGCGCTATCCCATCATTTTGACCCAAATTAAAATTTGATTTAGTGTTTCAAAACTTCATCATTAGAAACTACACCTCATTACGTTTCTAACGGTAGTTTATTCATCAAAAACGGAGTTACGGTTTGAAAGTTATGGCCAAAACAAGTTTTCCAAAAATCTGCCAGACTGCAACCGCGCGGTTGCACCCTGCAACCGTACGGATGCACCCTGCAACCGCACGGATGCACCCAAAATGTCCCGAATACACCCCATAACCATACGGATGCATCCTACAACTGTACAGGAGCTGTTCATCAGCACTAGGTGCTGTTTTCATGATTTTTAACCCCAAATCTCGTTTTTGCACTATTTTGACACTACAAATCATTTAGGAAACATATATAACTCATATACAAACGTTTTATAACATCAATTTGACATAAACAACACATTCAAATCACTTTTGGATTCAAAACTCACTTTTACCAAAATCTAAACAAAAACCCATTTTGCAAACTGATTTGGCTATGAAAATTTGATTATTTTACCTTGTTAGATTCGTGAAATCACAAGGAATAATTTCCCAACTTCAATTTAACACAAAAACGAGAATCAAGGGTTAGGGTTTTTGAGTATTTGAGAGTATAAGTTCGGTGTTTGATATTTCCAAAAGAGGAAATAAGAAGAAACTAGACTTTTTAACTCAACAAGGCTTTCTTCATAGTGAAGAATCCTACTCCGTGATACACACGGGTATTTACGAGTTATCTAAAATACGAAACACCACATTAAGTGGTCCAAACGAGGTCCAAATTAAATAAACAAACATGTTCTGTGACCCTTGTCACAAACTGATCTCAACTATATAATTAAATAATTATAAATATATAATTATTAAAATAACATATAATAACACACAAGGGCAATTAAGACAATTACCACTAGGACCGATGTGAGGTTGTTACACAATGAGACTCCCACCACAATCTATCAAGATTTAGAAACTCGATCTTTAGATTCCATACACCCGATGTCACCCATCTCTCCGCAATAATGACCCGAAGTCATACCTACCCGATAAACCTTACGGTTTATTGTCTTATCAAAAGTTCCTAGCGATCACACGCTACCCACAATTTTCACAAGGCCAAATGATATAGCTTAATGATACCTTTCATCTAATACTAAGGAGTTGCTTGGGAACACCAAGTCTTACACCCTTGCACACATGGATACAACCACTACTACAAGGGATATTACGTTAGGAATGTTACTCTATAATCCATAATACACTAACACACTAACGCAATCATTGTCATAGGGGTCCTATTCTCATGAGTTTAATGACCTGAAGACTCCTAGATTCGCCAATTCCAAGTCGACTCATAACTAGAATCCTTACACGATTCTCTAACTGCACACTCTACCGAATGTAACCCAAAACTACAATCATTAGACTTGTCACATCCCATTACGAAATTCAAGTCCTTGTCGTACACATACACACACAAAAATCGGTCGTCCTAGTTACGATCGGTAACTATAACTAATGACAATCTCAATAGTGCACCCACTACATAGGGTGACTAAAAACGCACCAAACTCGTGAGCAGTGTTGTAAATCTCCTTATTTCTCCCCGAGATCACTCTGAGATCTCGTTTTTAAAAGCACGCCGAGACGAGATGTCCATCTCTTGAGATTTCTCGGTCAACAGGTTCAAGATTGGTCAAAGCCACAATTTCTCGAATTTTCTTGCTCATTACTCGAATTTTTCCATAAAATTTCGTAATATTTCGAATTTTCTCGCCCATTTCATGGATTTTCTTGTAAATTTTCATAAAAATGTATATAAATATACATATATTTATTTATTTATATATTTATATGATAAAAACTAAAAAGTCAACGTCCAAGATCTCCCTGAGATTTTCCCAAGATGCCGAAATCTCCCCATAAATATTCAAACGAGATCTCCCTGAGATTCGAGATCTCCAACCTTGCTCGTGAGTCCACCCACTCACCTTAGATAACCAAATCCACCATAACACTTCTTGACTCATAACAAACCCGATGTGACAACAAGCACATCACCTGAGACTACTATATCCTAGGGACCAATACATGATTCCTATTTTGTCCTGAATCCACCTCAAGCATGCCACGTTTTCTCCATCCGGTACTCGTCATGTCATGAATGGTGTCAAAATACACTTTCATAATAATGGTGATCAGTCACTGTTACAATTGCGAACCTTAGCATTTCCACATGGTCAAGCAAAGTACTTTACCCAGACTGACGCAACATTCACATAATACAAAACATAATCGCTTCTAAACAAATGAAGTCCCGTCGCTAGATTGGACTATCCAAAACTCCGGAATGCCCGAGCCCCAACACTGGACTCATCAGAAGACATCGTACACTATATATACAGTATAATAATATATACACACATGTACACCGAAACAAAAAGTCAACCTACAACCTAGGTGACTATTATTCCATCCAATATCCGATTCAGTCGACTTACATTAGGCACTATATATCTAAGGCACCATTCCGCACAATTAAGGCCCCACACAATCACACATTGGACAACACACAAGTTCTAGTTAGTGTACCTACTCTAAGGCACTAACTATTTGAAGAGCAACCTGTATTCCTACAAGTCCCGCATACAATTCTTCCACAAATCATTCTAAGTCCACACACCTATCACAAAGCTACCTAGATCCCTTAGACCGTGCTCTGATACCACTTAAAACAACCCAAATCCGATTATCCAAAAACGATAGCATTTTTTATATATATAAACAATGTTGCTATACGTACATTACTCTTTCAACCCAAACCGTTTTGCCCCATTTGATTCCAATTAAATCATAAACAGTTTTATCATATTTAAGATTACAACTATACAATGAAATACATGTTTAACATATGAAAAAGTGTAAAACGTACAATTCGACACCCTTTGACCCTCTACACAACAAGTGAATAATTACAACCCATTTACGCTACAAACCGGGTTAAGATTCAATAACCCAACCCAATACCAATAGCATAATACGGGGGATTTACGAAGTCCCCAGTCCAAGTCTGAATATCCAAAAGCTATCCCATAAAGTTCAAGCAACCCAAAAGCAACTAGTCTAGCAACTAGTAGTGTTCTCCTTAACAAATGGTACCTATAAAAAGGTAACAACAATGAGGGGTAAGCTTACGCTTAGTGAATGCAATAATTATACATATACATATATAATCTACTTACCTGGAAACACTTATACAAATACCGCATATGAGCTAGTAATTCAATAACCATGCAATCACAATGCATAAACTAAATATCTACACTTCTCAATAAGCTAGCATCGTTAATAGCATATAGTTCACAATTTAATATGCTAATACAAAAATCACACAACCATGGTTAGCCATAAGCACAAGGAAATTGAAAGGACCCGTTCATATACATTATAAATGATTCACAATAGTTGATTTCATCGCGAGGTACTTGACCTCTATATGATACATTTTACAAACATTGCATTCATTTTTAAAAGACAACTTTTATTACATCGAAGGTTGACAGCATGCATACCATTTTATAATATATCCAACTATAATTGACTTAGGAATAATCTTGATGAACTCGACGACTCGAATGCAACGTCTTTTGAAATATGTCATGAATGACTCCAAGTAATATCTCTAATATGAGCAAATGCACAGCGGAAGATTTCTTTCATACCTGAGAATAAACATGCTTTAAAGTGTCAACCAAAAGGTTGGTGAGTTCATTAGTTTATCATAAACAATCATTTCTATTATTTTAATAGACCACAAGATTTTCATTTTTCATTTCTCATAAATATACGTCCCATGCATAGAGACCAAAATATCATTCATATGGTGAACACCTGGTAACTGACATTAACAAGATGCATATAAGAATATCCCCTATTATTCCAGGAAATCCTTCGGACATGATAAAACAACATCAAAGTACTAAAGCATCCGGTACTTTGGATGGGGTTCGTTAGGCTCAATAGATCTATCTTTAGGATTCGCGTCAATTAGGCGTGCACTAATTCTCAAAATTAGTGATGTTCCCTGATTCTTAGGCTACCAAGCAAAAAGGGGCATATTCGGCTTCGATCATTCACCCATATAATGTAGTTTCAATTACTTGTGTCTATTTCGTAAAACATTTATAAAAATTGCGCATGTATTCTCAGCCCAAAAATATAAAGGGTAAAAAGGTAAATGAAACTCACCATACTGTATTTTGTAGTAAAAATACATATGACGTCATTTAACAAGTGTAGGGTTGGCCTCAGATTCACGAACCTATATCATTTATATATATATTAACACATATAGTTGTATTCGAACAAATTTATATATCATTGTTAGTGATATAATTGTTATATTTAATATTTTATAGGTTTTATTAATTAACTAAGTATGTTTATTTTATATATATATTTTTAAAAAATATTATATAGTTATATTATATGTATTAAATATATTTTTATATAATTAATATTTATTTGTTATAATATAAATAATAGGATTAGTATTAATAATAATGATAATACTAATAATAATGTTAATATTGATAATAAAAATGATAATAATACTAAAATATATAAAAATTTTAATAATGATAGTAATAATAATAAGATAAAAAGGTTGTATTATTTTTTACAATAAAAATACTAATTTTGATAAAAATTCTTAATACTAATAATACTTAATAATAATACTTGTTAAAATATAATAATGTTAATAATAGTAATAATAATAATAATTATAATAATAATTATAAAAATGATAATAATGATAATATTAATGATAGCAATAATAAAATGTATTATTTTTATAATAATAATAATAATAATAATAATAATAATAATAATAACAATAATAATAATAATAATAATAATAATAATAATAATAATAATAATAATAATAATAATAATAATAATAATACAAATAATAATAAAATTAAAAATAAAGTACAACCTTTGAAGACATGCTTTAAAAAAATAAACGCCTTAGCCCGGGTTCGAACCCGAGACCTCTCGGTAACACCAAACATCCCTAAACCACTCGCCTGTTCCTTACTTTTCTATATTAATTCACTCTACTAAATCCTTTAAACCATAGTTATTATCATAATGGATCATCATCATCCTTATAGCAATCAGCCCAACAGTCAAACATTTTATGGATCTCGGCCTAAGCGAACATGTTCATGGTCTAGAGTTGTAGCGGAAACAATAAACCGTCTTTAACGACCCGGAAAATTTCGACTAATTTTAAACCAAACTCTCGATATGATTAAATATTTTTGACACGATAAGCAAAGTCTGTTAGGTTGAGTCTCAAAAATTTTGAACTGTTTTATTTCATTCATTTGACCTTTGACCATTCTCGATGATTCACGAACCACTATTTGTAAATAGAGACATATATATTTAAATATGTAAATTTGAGATATAAGTTGAAATATTGTATGGTGTATTTTTTATTTAATGAATTAATGATCAAATCTTATACCATAATGACCAAAATAAGTAAAAATAATTAGTACAAAAATTTAGAATTTTTCTGAGTACTTTTATCCGCTACTAATTTACAACGGACCACGATATAATAGTCTGTAAATGGTTGTCGGTAAAATAATCCAAATTGTGAGATGGCTATACTGTGTTGCACGATTCTTTTAACATTTTACATAAATGTTATTATATTAAAAATCTGTTATCTGTCTTTGTTCAATTAACACAAGTCACACAGTATATGATCAAATAATGTTATTCCTTTTGACTTCTTTATCAAATCACTCATATGAAGCTGTATATATTATTTTATGTATCACTGTGTTTGTATGCATATATTTGTAATATGCATAATAATTTCTTCAAACGAATCTATTTATCTGTTTTTGTTTTACCCCATTGTTACTCATATAGGAGTATTATATTTATACATATTAGTGCATTAGTGCAGAGATATCACCAACCATCCTCTTCTTTTACCTACACATTCTTTCTTTTGTGTGCTCTTTTTCTCCAACACCTTCGACAACCAAAAACCCACATGAGATCACCATCATACATATTACATGTTGTTGCTTCCTGGGTTCCTTAAGTTCGAACAAGACCCACGACCCCAATCATCATTAAAACCATCCTCCTAACACCTTAACCATCCGCTACCTCTATCTCTCCACTCGCCATCTTGCTACCACCGAGAACCATCATCCTTCATTCACCATGAACACCACTTTCATCACTCCAACACCTCTTCATATATATATATATATATATATATATATATATATATATATATATATATATATATATATATATATATATATACGTGACCCTCTTTGAAATACAACCGAGAACCATCATCTTTCTCTCCTTTTTCCCTCCTAATTTCGTTTCATCTTGAACCACCACGCTGCTATTTAATTCTCTGCTGTATCCACGTGTTTCTGCAAACCAGGCTATCAACACAGCAACTTTTTACTACAACTATCGATTACCAAAACAACTAGGCTGAAGAAGAAGTGATGATTACTATCACTAGCTCAGAAAGATGCAAAGATATCCATCGAACACCCTTGAAACCCACCACTCGAATCATCATCTTTATCATTTAATAAACATCAACCACCACCAAACACCACTTCGTCACAATTGTTATTTCTGTTTCCTGTTACCGATCACCATGAACCACCTCTCACCACCTTTGATCAATAATCACCACCTTCTATATTCAAATTAAACCACCACTCAAAACCTGCTCCTACTCATCACTTTATTATTACTGTTGTGTTCATATTACGGCTGCAAAAACCCGAAGCCAAACACACCTGTACACAACTATTTTGCTACTACTGCTTTTGTATATTTCTGTTGAAATATTGATGGGAACGATGGTGTTATTAAAATAAAGAGGATAGTGGTTATGATGATAAGTATTCCATGTTTTTCCTGTCTGTTTTCCTTTTTGAACGAACCCCACCAAAAGTAAATACCCAGCTGTTTTCATGAATCCTAAAATAGATTGTGATATAAGTCATTTGATTTTTGGGCCAAGACGTAAACCATTAGATGTTGGGCCAAGAGCTCTTATCATGTTGGACCGAATGAAAATTATAATATGATTATAATTATAATTGTGATTACAATTATGATTATGATTATAACAATGAGATGATGAGTGGTGTTAATAATATAATGATACTATAGGTGAATATAATTAAATGATGGTGATGTTGATGATAATAACATACACGTTATTTTTTTTTCTTATAAGTAACGAATAGGTTGATGATGTTTAGATGATGATGATAAGCTGTGATATCGATGATGATGACCCGTTGATGAAGTATCTGATGATAATAACTAATGATGATGATGGTGATGTTGTAGAGGTAAGATAAAGGATGATGATATAGATAATAGTTAAGAATGATGGTGATGAAGTTAATGAACGAATATAGAATGATGAAGAAGACATCAGGAAGTTGGGTTAAAACGATTTACAGAACTAGTTATAATAGAAATGAGATGGAAGAAGAATGGTTAGGCATGTTGTGTTTAATTGAGAGGTCGCGAGTTTGAGTCTTGTCCTGGGCAGTTTATTTCTTTTAATGCATCTAAGGTATTATTTGATATTATTATTTTTATTATTACTAATATTAATATTAATTTTATTGTTATTATTGTTAAGTTAATAATTATTATTACTAACATTAATATAATTGATATTATCTTATTATTATTATTATTATTATTAAGATAAGTATTATTATTATTTTGAAATTAATAATATTATCAATATCATTATCAAATAACAATTAGTTATATCACACTATATTTACAACAAATAACATAATTTTATTAATACTTTTATAATTAATAAGGTTATTAATGAAAAACCTAATCAAAATAACAATTAAATCTCTAATAATATATAAATTTGCTCGATTACCATCTTGTGTGTTAATATATATATAAATGATATAGGTTCGTGAATCGAAGGCCAACCTTGCACATGTTAAATGATGTTATATGTATTTTTACTACAAAATACAGTATGGTGAGTATATAGTCCCCTTTTAAACTCTAAATATTTTTGGGCTGAGAATACATGCGCTACTTTTATAAATGATTTACGTTATGGACACAAGTGACTAAAATTACGTTCTACGTTGAGTTGTACCATTGCATATCTCCCTATAACTTGGTAACTATTAATTACATGGGCCAGTGTAAACGCGAATCCTGTTGATAGATCTATCGGGCTGACATCCCTAGCCGGGCTGGATGACCAGTTTTCAACGGTTGCACAGTACTTCGTTTAGGTGGCTACACTTGGTACGGTGTAGTGCGATTATATATAAAGGGAATATGTGCTGTTTTATACTTGTAAAGTTTGGTTACCAGGTGCTCAACAAACTTAGAATGTCTTTCTTACACTTGCGAGTGTACTATGTTTATAAAAATATGAAATCTTGTGGTCCATAGTTATTATGCTGCTAGCATCAAACCTGTATATCACACCAACTTTATGTTGACATTTTAAAACATGTTATTCTCAGGTACGAATTAAGACTTCCGTTGTGCATTTACTCATACTAAGGATACTACTTGGAGTCGATCATCGCAATGGAACCAGATATTGATGATTTAGTCCAGGGGACTTGGACGGGGTTTGACAGAATGGTATCAGAGCGGTGGTCTTAGCGAACCAGATTTTGCATTAGTGTGTCTGACTAGTAGTTGTTAGGATACATTAATGAGTCTGGACTTTGACCGTGTTTTCATGTCAAAAGTTTTGCTTATCATTTCTAGTCGGAAATTAATTGCTTATCATTCTTAGGGAATTGCCTGCTTATCGTTCACAAGTCAAGACATGTCTTACTGCATTTAGTGCATCGATAGTGTATAGACAAAATTCATATCTTAGCGTATCTGATAATCCATATTCTAGCACATCTGTAGACTTGCCTGACATATGCCGTAAATTCCTCTGTAGTCTACGAAATCTTTAGGATTATATATATATATATATATATATATATATATATATATATATATATATATATATATATATATATATATATATATATACATATATATATATATACATATATATATATATTCTATATAGTTAGAATATCATCCGATATCTGAAAATCATTTCACATCGAAGATCCTTTCCATCCACCAAATTGCCCTCTTGGCGATGAACCTGAAGCACTTACCGGTGAACCAATCCGAAACACTATATTCACTCTCATTTTCAGAATATCTCGTCATGATTATATTTTATCCACAATTCTAAACCTTATTCAATCTGCTTGTTCCGACCGACAATTATCCCAGAAAATAGAAGAAGTCAACGAACTTCGAGCTCGAGAAATAAATTTGGAGAATATGGTGCAAAATTTACCAGCTTCAGCAACATCACCGGTACCAACAGTACCATCAGCAACAGCACAAATATCATCAATAATCCATGCCTCAACATATCATTCTATACCTCGAGTATAATCAACGTTCTACATCATTTATCTTCGTTCGACATGGCGATTATGTAATCTCTAATGTTTTAGAGATTATATATTCTTGTTCTAACGGTAAACCAAATGAGATTAATATCATATGAACTCATTAAATCTATACTACATCTGAAGAAAATATATATATGAAAGTATATTTTCATAAAGATTGTAATTAAAAATTCTTTTGTACAAACTGTTAATGGTGAAAATATTTTAACGGGTAGGTAATACCCGAGGAATATTTAGATTTCACATTAATAAGTTACACTGTACAATTTTTGAATTTGATTCAACAGTCATTTATTATCTTACTTACATTCACCGATATACATATCCGTCAACACAGAATAACCATTTTCATTTAATTTCATATTTGGATTTTGACTACTCAGAATCCAACAAGTGGCATAATGAAGAAAACATCGGACAAAATAAAATTTGTTAGAAACAAACAAATTAATTATAAATAATTTTGTTAAGAATTAATTTTGTTAAGAATCCACGCTAACTGTTCCTAGCTAACTGGTTACATTTTATTTATCACAATTTATTTATCGCAATTTACATTCTCGCAATTTTATTTATCGTCATTTAATTTCTGTATTTATTTTACGCACTTTAAATAACGGGACACGTATACAAGGTTTCGACATATCATATTGACCCATCTATATATTTATCTTGGAACAACCATAGACACTCTATATGCAAATGACGGAGTTAGCTATACAGGGTTGAGGTTGATTCTAAAATATATATATAGTTTGAGTTGTGATCAATACTGAGACCGGTACACGGGTCACGATACGTATTAATTAATTCGAATGTTATATATTAAACTATATATGAACTATTGGACTATTAGACTACTAACTTTGGACAATTAAAATGAATTAAAATATCGATTATAACATATGAAACTAAACAATTCTTCAAGTTTGCCACTTGATTTCATCTTAAACCTCATTTGAATCTTGACGATTCCAATCCATGTTCAAACCTTTCATGATTCTTGAAAATACCTCAATCGAGAGGATGAACCAACCGCACTTCATCTACGGAAGAAGAGATTGATGCATATAGTTATGCACCTGAAAAACTCTTGGAACCTGAGTAAAGGTTTACCACGTATATGCGCTAGCTCCTTTGGCGATGTTACTACCGAAAATCACTTTGCAATCCTTTACCAAAGTAGCAAATTTTATCACAGCTTCAGCAAGTCAACTCCAACTTTTCATCTGAAACAACCTTGATATATATGCGTACTCTTTATTGTTACTGGGGAACCTTTTATATTCCACCATACTAAAATCAGCGTTTAATTATCTAAAAACATAATCCTCCTGAAACCACCTCGGTTTGATAACCGATGACCCAAATCCGTTAACTTTGAAAATGCTGACGAAGCAGCATGATGTAGATGGTCTTAATGGCCAAAAGTTGATGATAAAGAAGGAAGTGTTAGGAACGCTCGATAGAAAATTTGGTACTAAAAATCGAATTGAGCAAACCATGAAGGAAACTGTGGACAAATCATAAAGAATAAACATGTACTTAACGAATCCAGACAATTCAGTACCTGATGAAATCTCCAGTTAATATCTTACTTCCTACTTATTTCGATTCTTTGTAGAAAAAGTTTCTGCATCACCCTTTAATTTCAGGTACTTTAGAAATTCTAAGATATCGTCGTATCTTCCGTTATAAATATCTTCGATATTCCTGAAGATACCTTCACAGCTATTCTTGTTCGAAATTATTTATCTTCTCGTGCTATCTATGTTACCTCATAAAAGAAACTGTTTTAGTTTCTATCCTTCTATAAAATTTGAGTTTAAATTATGGACGATTTTTGGAGAAGTGTAGGAAATTGAAGCATGAGTTAGTATAATATAATGACGCCAGGCCAACGTGGTTATATTACAGTAAGTCATGCTAAATTTCTAATGGAACGTGATGATTCACAGATCTTACCCTCATTATGTGCCATGTTACACGATTCTTTCATTCTACTTAATTTCTAAGCATATCACGGAAATTTTTCTTTGATATTTATGTTCTTCCGTAACTCCGACAATCTGCTAATAAATCGTGCGATTATATTTTCTTTCTGATTAGAAGATTTCTTTAAATTCCTTGAATTCTGAAAATCAACCCTGACTATGTCAGAAGTTAAGACGAACCTCTAATCACTTCATTCACTCTTTTGTGATTGCTTCACTCGTACGCTTCGCATGATCGAATCATTTTATGCATATTAATCGAAAATGATGAAACACTATTTAACAACTCATATTCGTCATAAAAATAATTTTATTGTTAGCCATGACGACCTCACTCAAATTTCGGGGACGGAATTTCTTTAACGGGTGGGTACTGTAACGACCCGGAAAATTTCGACTAATTTTAAACCAAACTCTCGATACGATTTAATATTTTTGACACGATAAGCAAAGTCTGTTAGGTTGAGTCTCAAAAATTTTGAACTGTTTTATTTCCTTCATTTGACCTTTGACCATTCTCGATGATTCACGAACCACTATTTGTAAATAGAGATATATATATTTAAATATGTAAATTTGAGATATAAGTTGAAATATTGTATGGTGTATTTTTTATTTAATAAATTAATGATCAAATCTTATACCATAATGACCAAAATAAGTAAAAATAATTAGTACAAAAATTTAGAATTTTTCTGAGTACTTTTATCCGCTACTAATTTACAACGGACCACGATATAATAGTCTGTAAATGGTTGTCGGTAAAATAATCCAAATTGTGAGATGGCTATACTGTGTTGCACGATTCTTTTAACACTTTACATATATATTATTATATTAAAAATCTGTTATCTGTCTTTGTTCAATTAACACAAGTCACACAGTATATGATCAAATAATGTTATTCCTTTTGACTTCTTTATCAAATCACTCATATGAAGCTGTATATATTATTTTATGTATCACTGTGTTTGTATGCATATATTTGTAATATGCATAATAATTTCTTCAAACGAATCTATTTATCTGTTTTTGTTTTAACCCATTGTTACTCATATAGGATTATTATATTTATACATATTAGTGCATTAGTGCAGAGATATCACCAACCATCCTCTTCTTTTACCTACACATTCTTTCTTTTGTGTGCTCTTTTTCTCCAACACCTTTGACAACCAAAAACCCACATGAGATCACCATCATACATATTACATGTTGTTGCTTCCTGGGTTCCTTAAGTTCGAACAAGACCCATGACCCCAATCATCATTAAAACCATCCTCCTAACACCTTAACCATCCGCTACCTCTATCTCTCCACTCGCCATCTTGCTACCACCGAGAACCATCATCCTTCATTCACCATGACCACCACTTTCATCACTCCAACACCTCTTCATATATATATATATATATATATATATATATATATATATATATATATATATATATATATATATATATATATATATATATATATATATATATACGTGACCCTCTTTGAAATACAACCGAGAACCGTCATCTTTCTCTCCTTTTTCCCTCCTAATTTCGTTTCATCTTGAACCACCACGCTGCTATTTAATTCTCTGCTGTATCCACGTGTTTCTGCAAACCAGGCTATCAACACCGCAACTTTTTACTACAACTATCGATTACCAAAACAACTAGGCTGAAGAAGAAGTGATGATTACTATCGCTAGCTCAGAAAGATGCAAAGATATCCATCGAACACCCTTGAAACCCACCACTCGAATCATCATCTTTATCATTTAATAAACATCAACCACCACCAAACACCACTTCGTCACAATTGTTATTTCTGTTTCCTGTTACCGATCACCATGAACCACCTCTCACCACCTTTGATCAATAATCACCACCTTCTATATTCAAATTAAACCGCCACTCAAAACCTGCTCCTACTCGTCACTTTATTATTACTGTTGTGTTCATATTACGGCTGCAAATACCCAAAGCCAAACACACCTGTACACAACTGTTTTGCTACTACTGCTTTCGTATATTTCTGTTGAAATATTGATGGGAACGATGGTGTTATTAAAATAAAGAGGATAGTGGTTATGATGATAAGTATTCCACGTTTTTCCTGTCTGTTTTCCTTTTTGAACGAACCCCACCAAAAGTAAATACCCAGCTGTTTTCATGAATCCTAAAATAGATTGTGATATAAGTCATTTGATTTTTGGGCCGAGACGTAAACCATTCGATGTTGGGCCAAGAGCTCTTATCATGTTGGACCGAATGACAATTACAATATGATTATGATTATAATTTTGATTACAATTATGATTATGATTATAACAATGAGATGATGAGTGGTGTTAATAATATAATGATACTATAGGTGAATATAATTAAATGATGGTGATGTTGATGATAATAACGTACACGTTATTTTTTTTTCTTATAAGTAACGAATAGGTTGATGATGTTTAGATGATGATGATAAGCTGTGATATCGATGATGATGACCCGTTGATGAAGTATCTTATGATAATAACTAACGATGATGATGGTGATGTTGTAGAGGTAAGATAAAGGATGATGATATAGATAATAGTTAAGAATGATGGTGATGAAGTTAATGAACGAATATAGAATGATGAAGAAGACATCAGGAAGTTGGGTTAAAACGATTTACAGAACTAGTTATAATAGAAATGAGATGGAAGAAGAATGGTTGGGCATGTTGTGTTTAATTGAGAGGTCGCGGGTTTGAGTCTTGTCCTGGGCAGTTTATTTCTTTTAATGCATCTAAGGTATTATTTGATATTATTATTTTTATTATTACTAATATTAATATTAATTTTATTGTTATTATTGTTAAATTAATAATTATTATTACTAACATTAATATAATTGATATTATCTTATTATTATTATTATTATTAAGATAAGTATTATTATTATTTTGAAATTAATAATAGTATCAATATCATTATCAAATAACAATTAGTTATATCACACTATATTTACAACAAATAACATAATTTTATTAATACTTTTATAATTAATAAGGTTATTAATGAAAAACCTAATCAAAATAACAATTAAATCTCTAATAATATATAAATTTGCTCGATTACCATCTTGTGTGTTAATATATATATAAATGATATAGGTTCGTGAATCGAAGGCCAACCTTGCACATGTTAAATGATGTTATATGTATTTTTACTACAAAATACAGTATGGTGAGTATATAGTCCCCTTTTAAACTCTAAATATTTTTTGGCTGAGAATACATGCGCTACTTTTATAAATGATTTACGTTATGGACACAAGTGACTAAAATTACGTTCTACGTTGAGTTGTACCATTGCATATCTCCCTATAACTTGGTAACTATTAATTACATGGGCCAGTGTAAATGCGAATCCTGTTGATAGATCTATCGGGCTGACATCTCCAACCGGGCTGGACGACCAGTTTTCAACGGTTGCACAGTACTTCGTTTAGGTGGCTACACTTGGTACGGTGTAGTGCGATTATATATAAAGGGAATATGTGCTGTTTTATACTTGTAAAGTTTGGTTACCAGGTGCTCAACAAACTTAGAATGTCTTTCTTACACTTGCGAGTGTACTATGTTTATAAAAATATGAAATCTTGTGGTCCATAGTTATTACGCTGCTAGCATCAAACCTATATATCACACCAACTTTATGTTGACGTTTTAAAACATGTTATTCTCAGGTACGAATTAAGACTTCCGCTGTGCATTTACTCATACTAAGGATACTACTTGGAGTCGATCATCGCAATGGAACCAGATATTGATGATTTCGTCCAGGGGGACTTGGACGGGGTTTGACACCGTCACTCCTCATCTCATTCCTTATTTTATACTGTAAATAAAATCAAGTAGGGGATCTTGATGGTATTTGTTGGACAACGAAAGAAAAAAAATAATGGCTGGAACAATAATCACGATAATTGGGTGTTTGGCTCATCCTTACATTAAAATATCATCAACCTATCTTTATCATCATCTTATAGACTATTACCATCATTATGTTATCGAGCCAAAATTATAATCATACACATCGTATATCATGTATTCTCGTGTCCCTCATCATATTATTCTCATCTTCAACACCGTACGTATTCTTCATCATCATCAACATCTATTAATATTATCCTTGACCTTATCATCAACACAGATATACCATAAAAAATATACGCGTATGATATCAATGCAATCATGTTTATCGAATACATTACACATACTTTAGCTACTTGCACCTTTCTTTAATGAATTAGTATTCTCTTTATAGTCCACTAGTAAAAGATAATGGCAAGTGGGGTATTCTATGTTTGGTAGATGTCGGCAAATAGGAAAAAACAAGCAATAGCTTAACGGTTTTTTTTATGGGTTGTGATGGTGGGTTCACGTGCAAACAGGAAACAGAAGCTGCAGACAATGAATATTAGTAATAGCCCAAGTATAGTAGTAATAACAGGAGTTTTGTGGTTCGATGGGTTGTTATGGGCTGTTAAAACAGAAGAGAGAATAATGAGTAATAGCAGGTACAATGAAACGATTGTAGCAACAATATTCGAGTATTTAAATGGTGGTTTGGGTGATGGTTGTGGGGTGTCTTTGGACTGGACAGAAATTCATAACAAGCAGGTGTCAATTAGCAAGAGTGGTGGTTTAAGTCGCTACCCGGATGTGAAAACATACACGTAGTATCAATTTGCAGTTGTGGTGGTGACGGTTGAATAGTGGGTTATTATGGTGATGCGTTCCCAAATGGGACAGAAACTAGCGAGTAGCTGTGATGGTGGTGTTTGGTTTATGAGAGAGACAAAAGGTGGTGATTGGTTTGTGTAGGTTTTTGGTTATCTTGCTCGTTGCATAGAAATAGAAAACGAAAACGAAAACAAAAGGACAAAGGTGGTTCAAGGTGGTAGAGTGGCGAGATGATGAGTGTTTGAGATGGTGGCTATCGAGTTTAAGTGGTGATGATGGAGTTATTAGTGATGGCGGGTGAAAGTTATATATCTATAGCTTATATCATAACTTGGTTGTAGTACAATGGATTGAATGTAAAGGTGTTTCTAATATATATATATGTAAATATATATATCCATGTATATATGGATGTAAACAAAAATAGAGATTCATAATGCAGAAAGTAAGAAAGCAAAAAGCGAATAGTAACAAATAAATTAAATTCTCGTGAATTTCTATTGTTGGTATGCTATGGATGGATATAATATATATATATATATATATATATATATATATATATATATATATATCACAAGTTGAAGAAAGCATAAAGTAGATACAGTAACCTTACATCACAATTTCAATATTACGGATCTTCAATCACAATTCCAATATCATGGATAAGTTATTGTTTCAAAAGTGGTTTATTAATTGATTGAGTAATAAAGTTGACAGGAAGCAGAAAAAGTAATATAATATTCTCAATTTTAATTTCTATATCTATATCATTTGAGATAAAAATATATATAATAATCTAAATAATATAATGATAATAATAAACATGTGATATGTTTAGCCGTTATCATTTACGGACTGGATTTCGTGATCCGTTGTTTATTTAGTGGTGGATAAAGGTGTTCATAAAAATCCAATATTTTTAAATTAACTATATTTATTCATTTTGGTTATTATGGTATAAAATTCGATTATTAATTTATTAATTAAAAATTACATCAACTGTCCCTCTCAATTCTGGGTAAAATATAAAAAGTTCTAAAATTTAACAAACAGTTCCTAAATACATTTTTAATAAGTCTATAATTTATGGAACTCATTTTCGGATCACCGTTTATTTTAAATCATATAAGTTTGAATTTAGTTTGCTTAATATTAATCGGAACATCAAACGAGTATTACAATCATTTAATATTTATTTTTAATATACTTTATTTATCTATAGAGATATATTTTAAATAATAATTATTATAATATCTTATTTTTATTTTATTAATTTTTAATAACAACAATATATAATACTTCAAATTATATTTCGAATTATTATTTATATAGACATACATACATATCTATTTACAATTTATTGTTCGTGAATCGTCGGGAGCAGTCGAAGGGTAAATAAATACATGAACACAGTTCAAAGTTTTTGAGATTTCAATATTACAGACTTTGCTTATCGTGTCGGGATCATATAAAGATTAATTTTAAATTTGGTCGGAAATTTCTGGGTCGTCACAGTACCTACCCGTTAAAGAAATTTTGTCTCGAAATTTGTGTGAGGTCGTCATGGCTAACAGTAAAAATGTTTTCATGATGAAAATGAGTTGATAAATAAAGTTTTATCATTATTGAGTAATATAGATAAAACGATTCGATTACTCGAAGCGTACGAGTGAAGCTGTCACCAAAGAGTGGAATGAAGAAATAAAGATTCGTCTTAACTTTTGACATTGTCTCGATTGAATTCCGGAATTCAAGGGATTTAAAGAAAATCTTAGAAATCTATAAGATCTTATTCTTCGAATTTATGGAAATTAAGATCTCTATAATTAATTGTGATTATCTGTCCCGATTGATTTATCTGGTATCTTCACTATAAATGAACTTCTTCCGTTCCATTATTTTCACCACTACAATACTTTCTTTCTCGATCCATACTTTCAATGATTGTGAATATGCTTAATTCAACTCTGGTTCTTAACCTCATTCTGACTTTCGCAATAATCATTCTTCTATTCAACTCCCACCAGAGGAATCTGTTTACTTCTACTTCGCTTTTGAGGTAATTGTGTTTATCATACTCCCGTGTCTTTATATTGCTATTATTATTAATGTACACGGTTTGTGATTTCAGTGTTGCTGTCGAGTTTTAAATCTTCCCTTATGTTTCGGAGCTCTTTGCCTTTTTATTCTCTTCTCGACCCCTAGTAAAGCGAGTAATGGTTCGGAATTCGTAAGTATGGAATTTTGAATGATTATAGTATTCTAAGTAGAAAGGAATGTATTAGCACGATTTGATTTGTCAAATTACCAGATTTCACGGAAAAGATAGAACTATCAAGAATATATTTTCTTGATATGTTCGGAGGTTAACTAGAATGAAAGAGTTATGTAACATGGCATATGTTGACGGTATAGTCTATGAATCATCATCACATTCCATTAGAAACTCAGCATGACCTACTGTAATATAATCATATTGGCCAAGCGCCATTATATTATACTAACTCATGCTTCAATTCCCTACACTTTTCCAGAATTCATTCATAATTTATACTTAGATTTTACAGAAGTTTCCAATATAATGGAATACAGAAAATACGAAGAGGTAGATGATTTCGGTCAAGAAAATTAATAAAAATATCCTCAGAAATATCGAAGATATTTATGATGATATTTTTGAATTTCTAAGTTCGAAGGTTGATGCAGAAAAATTTTCTGCAAGATTTTAACATGACTTCGGAGCATGATATTCTCTAAAGATTTCATCGGATCCAGAATTACCTGGATTCTTTGAATATAAGGTTTGGTCCTTGTATTTGTCCTTGGTCTCCTTCATGGTTAGCTCAATCCGTTGTTCAGTACCAAATTTTCTATCGAGCGTTCCCAACACTCCATTCTTTATTATCAAACACTTGGCCATCTAGTCCATCTACAATTTTACTATTTCCTCTGCATTTAATGCAGCTATATCTGAATCGTCGGTTATCCATCCGTGGTGGTTTCAATAAAATTGTGTTTTTAGATGATTAAACGCTGATGGTAATATGGTGGAATATAAAAGGTTCTCCGATAACAATAAAAGAGCACGCATATATATCAAGGTTATAATAAGGTTGTTTCGAATGAAAAGTCGAAGTTGACTTGCTGGAGCTGTGACAAAATTGGCTATCTTGAACAGGAGTTGCAAAGTTATTTTCGGTAATAACAACGCTAAAGGAATTAGCACAGCTACGTGTT
This sequence comes from Rutidosis leptorrhynchoides, assembly GCF_046630445.1. Lineage (NCBI taxonomy): Eukaryota > Viridiplantae > Streptophyta > Magnoliopsida > Asterales > Asteraceae > Rutidosis > Rutidosis leptorrhynchoides. Next base: position 167,658,444 of record NC_092336.1, read on the forward strand.
AAACGTTTACACATGTTTCGAGAGTTTTTCAGGTGCATAACTATATGCATAAATCTTTCCTTCCGTAGATGAAATGCTGTTGGTTTATCCTCTCGATTGAGGTGTTTTCAAGAATCATGAAAGGTTTGAACGCGGATTATAATTGTCAAGATACAATGAGATTTAAGATGAAATCAAGTGGCAAACTTGAAGAAATGTTTAGTTTCATATGTTATAATCAATATTTTAATTCATTTTAATTGTCTAATGTTATTAGTCCACAGTCGATAGTCCACAGTTAACAGTCCAATAATTCATATATAGTTTAATATATAATATTCGAATTAATTAATATGTATCCTGACCCGTGTACATGTCTCAGACTCGATCACAACTCAAAATATATATATTATTATAGAATCAACATCAACCCTGTATAGCTAACTCGATCATTACTGCATATAGAGTGTCTATGGTTATTCCAAATAATATATATATATGCGTCGATATGATATGTCAAAACATTGTATACGTGTCCCGATATTTAAAAATGCGTAAATAACAGTATTTAAATGACGATAAATAAAGTGCGTAAAATAAATAACAGAATTTAAATGACGATAAATAAAATTGCGAGAATATAAATTGCGATAAATAAACTGCGATAAATAAATTGCGGTAATAAAATGTAATAAGGAATTAACAGTTAGCTAGGAACAGTTAGCTAGGATTTCGTTAGCGTGGATTCTTAACAAAATTTTCATATAATTAATTCGTTTGTTTCTAACAAATTTTATTTTGTCAAATGTTTTCTTCATTATGCCACTTGTTAGATTCTGATAGATCAAAATCCAAATATGAAATTGAATTGTTATTCTGTGGTGAACTGATACGTATATATGTGGATGTAAGTAGGATAGTAAATGACTATTGAATCAGATTCGAAGAATGTACAGTGTAACTTATTATTGTGAAATCTAAATATTCCTCGGGTATTACCTACCCGTTAAAATATTTTCACCATTAACAGTTTGTACAAAAGAATTTTTAATTACAATCTTGATGAAAATATACTTGCATATATATTTTCTTCAGATGTAATCATGGATTTAATGAGTTAATATGATATTATTCTCATTTGTTTTTCGGTTTGAGCTAGAATAAGTAATCTCTAAAACTTTTAGAAACCACATATTCTTCGTAGAATATTTCTTCAATGAAGTTATGGATCAATACTTCATCGTTCATTGTTGTTGGTACTCCTTGGTATCTATGGTGCATATGATGTTGATGTTCGAGATACAAATTGTGATGTTGAGGTGTGTGATGCAGATGTTGTTGTTGGTGGTACTGGTTATGCTGCTGGTGTTGCCACTGGTGCTTGTAATCTTTGCACCATATTCTCCAAAGCCGTAACTCGGGCGCGAAGCTCGTTGACTTCTTCTATTACACCAGGGTGATTGTCGGTTTGGACGAGCGGATAAATAAATCTAGAATTTGGTTTAGTATATAATCATGATGAGATACTCTGGAAATGAGAGAGAAAATGGTGTTTCGGACAGGTTCGCCGGTAAGTGCGTCAGGTTCTTCGCCAAGAGGACAATATGGTGGATGAAAGGGATCGCCTTCTTCTTGTCTCCAATGACTAAGTAGGCTACGAACCCAGCCCCAATTCATCCAGAATAGATGATGGCTGATTGGTTGGTCCATTCCGGTCACACTGTTTTCGAAGCTTGAGTGGGACTCCATGTCGGAATCCGAGGGACTTGAACTAGTGGCGATTTCCATTTCGTACGATTGAATAAAGGATACTTCGATATGAAATGATTTTCGGATATCGGATGATATTCTTTTTACATAGAATACCTATATATAGTACAGAAGACCCCATAGATTACGGAGGAATTTACGAAATATGTCAGGCAAGTTTACAGTAACAGATACGTTAAGATATGAATTAGCAGATACGCTAAGATATGAATTTTGTCTATACACTATTCATGCAATCAATGCAGTAAGATGTGTCTAGACTAAGAATGATGAGCAGGTAATTTCCTAAGGATGATAAGCAGATGATTTCGGACTAGAAATGATAAGCAAAACTTTTGACATGCAGACACGGTCGAAGTCCAGACTCATTAATGCATCCTAACAACTACTAGTTAGACACACTAATGCAAGACCTGGTTCGCTAAGACCACCGCTCTGATACCAACTGAAAGGACCCATTCATATACATTATAAACGATTCACAATAGTTGATTTCATCGCGAGGTACTTGACCTCTATATGATACATTTTACAAATATTGCATTCGTTTTTAAAAGACTACTTTCATTACATCGAAGGTTGACAGCATGCATACCATTTCATAATATATCCAACTATAATTGACTTAGTAATAATCTTGATGAACTCGATGACTCGAATGCAACGTCTTTTGAAATATGTCATGAATGACTCCAAGTAATATCTCTAATATGAGCAAATGCACAGCGGAAGATTTCTTTCATAACTGAGAATAAACATGCTTTAAAGTGTCAACCAAAAGGTTGGTGAGTTCATTAATTTATCATAAATAATTATTTCTATTATTTTAATAGACCACAAGATTTTCATTTTTTATTTCTCATAAATATACGTCCCATGCATAGAGACAAAAATATCATTCATATGGTGTACACCTGGTAACCGACATTAACAAGATGCATATAAGAATATCCCCTATCATTTCGGGAAATCCTTCGGACATGATAAAATAACATCGAAGTACTAAAGCATCCGGTACTTTGGATGGGGTTCGTTAGGCCCAATAGATCTATCTTTAGGATTCGCGTAATTAGGCGTGCACTAATTCTCAAAATTAGTGATGTTCCCTAATTCTTAGGCTACCAAGCAAAAAGGGGCATATTCGGCTTCGATCATTCACCCATATAATGTAGTTTCAATTACTTGTATCTATTTCGTAAAACATTTATAAAAATTGCGCATGTATTCTCAGCCCAAAAATATAAAGGGTAAAAAGGCAAATGAAACTCACCATACTGTATTTTGTAGTAAAAATACATATGACTTCATTTAACAAGTGTAGGGTTGGCCTCGGATTCACGAACATATATCATTTATATATATATTAACACATATAGTTGTATTCGAACAAATTTATATATCATTGTTAGTGATATAATTGTTATATTTAATATTTTATAGGTTTTATTAATTAATTAAGTATCTTTATTTTTTATATATATTTTAAAAAAATATTATATAGTTATGTTATACTCCGTATGTATTAAATATATTTTTATATAATTAATATTTATTTGTTATAATATAAATAATAGGATTAGTATTAATAATAATGATAATACTAATAATAATGTTAATATTGATAATAAAAATGATAATAATACTAAAATATATAAAATTTTTAATAATGATAGTAATAATAATATAATAAAAAGGTTGTATTATTTTTTACAATAAAAATACTAATTTTGATAAAAATTCTTAATACTAATAATACTTAATAATAATACTTGATAAAATATAATAATGTTAATAATAGTAATAATAATAATAATGATAATAATAATTATAAAAATGATAATAATGATAATATTAATGATAGTAATAATAAAATGTATTATTTTTATAATAATAATAATAATAATAACAATAATAATAATAATAATAATAATAATAATAATAATAAAAATAAAAATAATAATAATAATAATAATAATAATAATAATAATAATAATAATAATAATACAAATAATAATAAAATTAAAAATAGAGTACAACCTTTGAAGACATGCTTTAAAAAAAAAAACTCCTTAGCCCGGGTTCGAACCCGAGACCTCTCGGTAACACCAAACATCCCTAAACCACTCGCCTGTTCCTTACTTTTCTGTATTAATTCACTCTACTAAATCCTTTAAACCATAGTTATTATCATAATGCATCGTCATCATCCTTATAGAAATCGGCCCAACAGTCAAACATTTTATGGATCTCGGCCTAAGCGAACATGTTCATGGTCCAGAGTTGTAGCGGAAACAATAAACCGTCACTCCTCATCTCATTCCTTATTTTATACCGTAAATAAAATCAAGTGGGGGATCTTGATGGTATTTCTCGGCCAACGAAAGAAAAAAAAAATAATGGCTGGAACAATAATCACGATAATTGGGTGTTTGGCTCATCCTTACATTAAAATATCATCAACCTATCTTTATCGTCATCTTATAGACTATTACCATCATTATGTTATCAAGCCAAAATTATAATCATACACATCGTATATCATGTATTCTCGTGTCCCTCATCATATTATTCTCATCTTCAACACCGTACGTATTCTTCATCATCATCAACATCTATTAATATCATCCTTGACCTTAATCAACACAGATATACCATAAAAAATATACGCGTATGATATCAATGCAATCATGTTTATCGAATACATTACACATACTTTAGCTACTTGCACCTTTCTTTAATGAATTAGTATTCTCTTTATAGTCCACTAGTAAAAGATAATGGCAAGTGGGGTATTCTATATTTGGTAGATGTCGGCAAATAGGAAAAAGAAGCAATAGCTTAACGGTTTTTTTTATGGGTTGTGATGGTGGGTTCACGTGCAAACAGGAAACAGAAGCTGCAGACAATGAATATTAGTAACAGCCCAAGTATAGTAGTAATAACAGGAGTTTTGTGGTTCGATGGGTTGTTATGGGCTGTTAAAATAGAAGAGAGAATAACAAGTAATAGAGGTACAATGAAACGATTGCAGAAACAATATTCAAGTATTTAGATGGTGGTTTGGGTGATGGTTGTGGGGTGTCTTTGGACTGGACAGAAATTCATAACAAGCAGGTGTCAATTAGCAAGAGTGGTGGTTTAAGTCGCTATCCGGATGTGAAAACATACACGTAGTATCAGTTTGCAGTTGTGGTTGTGACGGTTGAATAGTGGGCTGTTATGGTGATGCGTTCCCAAATGGGACAGAAACTAGCGGGTAGCTGTGATGGTGGTGTTTGGTTTATGAGAGAGAGACAAAAGGTGGTGATTGGTTTGTGTAGGTTTTTGGTTATCTTGCTCGTTGCATAGAAATAGAAAACGAAAACAAAAGGACAAAGGTGGTTCAAGGTGGTAGAGTGGCGAGATGATGAGTGTTTAAGATGGTGGCTATCGAGTTTAAGTGGTGATGATGGAGTTATTGATGATGGCGGGTGAAGGTTATATATCTATAGCTTATATCATAACTTGGTTGTAGTATAATGGATTGAATGTAAAGGTGTTTCTAATATATATATATGTAAATATATATATATCCATGTGTATATGGATGTAAACAAAAATAGAGATTCATAATGCAGAAAGTAAGAAAGCAAAAAGCGAATAGTAACAAATAAATTAAATTCTCGTGAATTTCTATTGTTGGTACGCTATGGATGGATATTATATATATATATATATATATATATATATATATATATATATATATATATATATATATATATATATATGTATATATATATATGTATATATATATATATATCACAAGTTGAAGAAAGCATAAAGTAGATACAGTAACCTTACATCACAATTTCAATATTACGGATGTTCAATCACAATTCCAATATCACGGATAAGTTATTGTTTCAAAAGTGGTTTGTTAATTGATTGAGTAATAAAGTTGACAGGAAGCAGAAAAAGTAATATAATATTCTCAATTTCAATTTCTATATCTATATCATTTGAGATAAAAATATATATAATAATCTAAATAATATAATGATAATAATAAACATGTGATATGTTTAGCCGTTATCATTTACGGACTGGATTTCGTGATTCGTTGTTTATTTAGTGGTGGATAAAGGTGTTCATAAAAATTCTATATTTTTAAATTAACTATATTTATTCATTTTGGTTATTATGGAATAAAATTCGATTATTAATTTATTAAATAAAAATTACATCAACTGTCCCTCTCAATTCTGGGTAAAATATAAAAGGTTCTAAAATTTAACAAACAGCTCCTAAATACATTTTTAATAAGTCTATAATTTATGGAACTCATTTTCGGATCACCGTTTATTTTAAATCATATAAGTTTGAATTTAGTTTGCTTAATATTTATCGGAACATCAAACGAGTATTACAATCATTTAATATTTATTTTTAATATACTTTATTTATCTATAGAGATATATTTTAAATAATAATTATTATAATATCTTATTTTTATTTTATTAATTTTTAATAACAACAATATATAATACTTCAAATTATATTTCGAATTATTATTTATATATACATACATACATATCTATTTACAATTTATTGTTAGTGAATCGTCGGGAGCAGTCGAAGGGTAAATAAATACATGAACACAGTTCAAAGTTTTTGAGATTTCAATATTACAGACTTTGCTTATCGTGTCGGAATCATATAAAGATTAAGTTTAAATTTGGTCGGAATTTCTGGGTCGTCACAGAAATGGTACTCGCGAAAGACTATCGGTGTTCACAACATCCATTAGTGTACTTAACACCGCGTATCACTAACCCCTAGGTGGTGTCTTAACACCGCGACTAACCCACCCATCACGACAAGTGTGGTGTCTTAACATTGCGACTAAACTCACACGTTACTAACTCCGGAGTGGTGTTCTAACACCGCGACTAACCCACCCGTCATGTAAAATGTGGTGTCTTAACACCGCGACTAAACCCACATTTCACGCCGCACAAGTAAATACATCATATACATACACGTATAATTATTCCACTCACCTTGGAACGCCCGCACAAGTCATGTATAACATGATCTCCGTCCTCATATTCGAGCAAGCAACTACCTATATCACACATAGACACAATATACACATAATATAAATTCTCTAAAAGAGAATCTGACACAATCTTCTCTTAGCCGAGGGATCACACCTTGCTCGCCAAAACTCGCCCATTTAACACCTAATGGACATAATCCAAATACCACTTCGCGTGGTAATTCAAACCCACTCTACAAAGTACAGTTTAACCCAAATTATACTTGACACCAATTAGACCAACCTAGGTCTTAACACTAGATCACTAGCTAGTTAGTTACCATATTAAAACATCACTTACACCAATTCTTACAATATACGCAATAATGACCCATATTGCACTTGACCACATTTGACTTATGTCAAACTCAACCATAATCACTAATAGCTAGTGATTATGTCTCAAAAACACCAATTAACACGTAAACCAAGTATTTACATACTTGATTCACCAAAACTTGACTCGAATCTTAGTTTGACACAAATCAAGGTCAACACCCATTTTGACCAACAAACATGTTCTTATGAACATCAAAATTACTAACACACTTGCAACCTAGTGATTAACAGCCAAACCATAACAAATACTTCTAAATTCGTCATCTAACACTAAATCCACAATAATCGGGTTTACTTACACAATGCATACAACAAAACCCTCAATTTCATAAGAAATGAGGTTTATAACCTAACATTAACTCAACGCTAACTTGAATATCAAATTACACATATAAAATTCGAGTTTGAGACTTACCACAACACCAGCTTGTAGCCTAGCAATGGATCTTCCAAGATGTACAACCAATTTGGTTGGAAATCACATCCTTCTTCCTCAATCTAGCTTTCTCACTCTAGAAACTAGGGTTTCTCAGTCTAAAATGAGATAAGAGTGTTTTGTGGATAAAAAATGAGTTTGGAATGAGTTCTACATCAACTCCCAAGCCTTTAACTTGTTCATAAGTGAAAAGACACAAATACCCCTCAATTTAGCCTTAAAACGAGCTAAAATTGCACCTGTCTGACCAACCTCGCGACCGCGAGGTCTGGGGTCGCGAGCGAGAGCTTGCAACCCAAGATAACTGAATTCCTGACTGAATCTCGCGACCGCGAGGTTAAATATCGCGGCCGCAACATTCCCAATTTCAGCACTTTTGTGAAGCCTGTTTTGGCCGTAACTTTCAGACTGTAACTCCGTTTTTGATGAATCAAATATCATTAGAAACGTAATAAGGTATACTATCCAATCATAAGCAATGGCGGGGGGAGGAGGGTAGATTGGGGGTGTTGAGCTACCCTCAAGTTTACCACCGACCCCAATTCTATATGTGGATTTCTTTTTTAAATTGACATAAGCATCCCTTTATAAGTTCAAAGTAACCATTTAATTGTGTTATTGTGTAGACTGTAGTCAAATTATAAATGGGCCAACAGTTATAATCGTATATGGACTTCTACTTTTAATTTTAATTAGTGTAAGGCCTAAGTGGCCCATAAATATTAAAACTCAAATACCATCAGTGATACCTCAAACGTTTTTCAGAAATCATAAACTTTATACTCCGTACAAAATTAGGCGTGGATAGATATTGAAGATTTAGGATTTAGTATTCCGTAATTACAAAAGAGTGAAAGACGATTCGTTTCAATTTTGTGAGTTTAATTCTACAAACTTTATATCAATTGTTAATTTTTTATTATTTTTCATTAGATTAGGTTTCAATAGTTCATGTATCATAACTTATTAACTTGCGAATCTGTTTATTTTGATTATGCACATTCTTATTTCCTATTAGTCTTTAGAGTAATTACAATTTTTTTATGTTATATTTTTTTAAATTTGAATTATTAATTGTGTTTAAGTTGGAGTATTAATTACATGTATGATTTTATTCAATGATCTTAGGTTAAACATGGCTCGAAAAAGAACAATGTTTGATATCTTTAAACCAACAAATGTTGATGATCACCAATCACAACAAGAAATAGATAATGTTAGGGAAGATGTTGCTAAAAACTTACAATCACATGTTGGTGATGATATATTATGGATGAATCCCCTAGAGTAAATGATGCTTTAAATTCAGGAGAGTTAAATTTAGATTCATTAGTTCGAGATCCTGGCTTACGACCTTCATTCATGGATTATTCAACTAACCAACATGACGAGATCAGAATAGCATATATTAAATATGGACCTTATCAGCTTTGTAAGTCAAAGTATCCTCAAAGTTTGAGTGGCTCAAGTGGTAATTGAAGCTTTTAAAAAGCTTGGTTTCGTAAATTTTTGTGGTTAGAATATTCTGAGAAAACTAATGCTGCATATTGTTTTCCATGTTACCTATTTAATAAGAAGCCTATTGGATGAGCCGGTTCGAATAAATTCATCAAGGAAGGATTCAAAAATTGGAAAAATGGTAAATCGTGACCAAGAATGTCCTTTTGTCAAACAAGAAGGTAAAACTTCAACTTCAACTCATAATTATTCCTTGAGATGTTTTGAAGATTTAAAGAAATTAATTAGGTCATATAGAGCATGTGATTGAGAAACAAACAACTCAAGAGATCATTGATAATAGGCTTCGTGTTAGAACTTTTGTTGAGATGATTAAATGGCTCACAATGCAAGCTTGTGCTCTTAGAGGTCATGATGAGCGGCCCGATTCAAAAAATCAAGGAAACTTCCTTGAATTGTTAAAGTTAATTGCTTCTTATAATAAAGAGGTTGAAAAAGTTATTCTGCAAAATGCTCCTCAAAATGCCAGGTATACTTCTCCAGATGTGCAAAAAGAAATTTTGCAAATATTTGCTAGAAATGTGCAACAATCGATTTGTGATAAAAAAAAAGAGCAAATGGCAATTGATGTGAGATTTATAGATCGAGAAGGGTATGTTAAAGAGAGATTTTTAGACTTGGTTCATGTAAAAGATACAAGTGCTCTAACTTTGAAAAATGAAATATTGTCTTCTCTATCTTTTCATAAGCTTGATGTTTAAGATATTCGAGGTCAAGGATATGATGGAGCTAGTAACATGCATGGAGAATGGAACGGGTTACAAGCTTTAATATTGAAGGAATGCCCTTATGCTTATTATATTCATTATTTTGTGCATCAGTTGCAATTAGCTTTAGTTGCAGCATCTAAAGATATGGTTGAGGTGCACAAATTTTTCAAGAACCTTAACTTTATTGTTAATGTCATTGATTCTTCTTCTAAGCGTCACGATCAGTTACAAGATGCTCAGGTTAGTGAAATTGCACATTTGGCTGAAATTAGAGAGCTTGAGAGTGGCAAAGGAGTAAATCAAATCCAAAGTTTGCAAAGACCTAGAGATACAAGATGGAGTTCACATTATCGATCCATATGGAGCTTGTTGAAATTGTATGGTCCCGCCATTGTAGTGCTACTTGAAATTGCTATTAACGGGTCTACTCCTTCTCAAAAAGGTGATGCTACTTTTGATCTTACCGAATTATTGTCATTTGATTTTGTCATTGTTATACATTTGATGAAGAAGATAATGAAAACAACCGAAAAGCTTTGTCAATCTTTACAACGTAAATCTCATGATATAGTTAATGCTTTGAGTTTAATTTCCACAACAAAATTATTGATTCAAAATCTAAGGGATCAAGGATGTCAGTCACTTTTGGAAAAAGTTGTTGTTTTTGTGGATATAATAGCATTGAAGTTACTAAAATGACACAAAGTTACAAAGATATTGTTCGATCTCGTTTAAAAAAGTACAATGTGACTGTTGAACATCATTATCGAGTTGATGTGTTCATTGCTGATATTGATAGTCAGTTGCAAGAGTTGAATTGTAGATACAATGTGTCCATCGCCCATGCTAAAACGAAAGAGATAATGTGTTCATCGCCCATGTTAAAACAAGGCTCGATAATGAACACATTGTATCTAAAGTTCAACTTTTGCAACTGACTATCAATAGCAGCAATGAACACATCAACTCGATAATGATGTTCAACAATCACATTGTCCTTTTTTAAACGAGATCGAACAATATCTTTGTAACTTTATGTCATTTCAGTAACTTCAGTACTATTATATCCACACAAAACAACAACTTTTTCCAATAGTGTCTGCCATCCTTGAACCCTTAGATATTGAATCAACAATTTGGTTGTGGAAATTTAACTTAAAGCATTAACTATATCTTTAGATTTACGTTGTAAAGATTGACAAAGCTTGTCGATTGTTTTCATTATCTTCTTCATCAAATGTATAACAATGACAAAATCAAATGACAATAATTCGGTAAAAGCAAAAGTAGCATAACCTCTTTGAGAAGGAGTAGACCCGTTAATAGCAATTTCAGGTAGCACTACAATGGCAGGACCATACAATTTCAACAAGCTCCGCATGGATCGATAATGTGAACTCCATCTTGTATCTCCAGGTCTTGCAAACTTTGGATTTGATTTGCTCCTTTGCCACTCTCAAGCTCTCCAATTTCAGCCAAATGTGCAATTTCACTAACCTGAGCATCTTGTAACTGATCGTGACGCTTAGAAGAAGAATCAATGACATTAACAATAAAGTTAATGTTCTTGAAAAATTTGTGCACCTCAACCATATCTTTAGATGTTGCAACTAAAGCTAATTGCAACTGATGCACAAAATAATGAATATAATAAGCATAAGGGCATTCCTTAAATATTAAAGCTTGTAACCCGTTCCATTCTCCATGCATGTTACTAGCTCCATCATATCCTTGACCTCGAATATCTTAAACATCAAGCTTATGAAAAGATAGAGAAGACAATATTTCATTTTTCAAAGTTAGAGCACTTGTATCTTTTACATGAACCAAGTCTAAAAATCTCTCTTTAACATACCCTTCTCGATCTACAAATCTCACATCAATTGCCATTTGTTCTTTTTTTTTTATCACGAATCGATTGTTGCACATTTCTAGCAAATATTTGCAAAATTTCTTTTTGCACATCTGGAGAAGTATACCTGGAATTTTGAGGAGCATTTTGAGGAGCATTTTGCAGCACAACTTTTTCAACCTCTTTATTATAAGAAGCAATTAACTTTAACAATTCATGGAAGGTTCCTTGATTTTTTGAATCGGGCCGCTCATCATGACCTCTAAGAGCACAAGCTTGCATTGTGAGCCATTTAATCATCTCAACAGAAGTTCTAACACGAAGCCTATTATCAATGATCTCTTGAGTTGTTTGTTTCTCAATCACATGCTCTATAGGGCCTAATTGATTTTTTAAATCTTCATAACATCTTACAGAATAATTATGAGCTGAAGTTGAAGTTTTACCTTCATGTTTGACAAAAGGACAATCTTGGCCACGATTTACTTTTTCCAATTTTTGAATCCTTCCTTGATGAAATTATTCGAACCGGTAATAGGCTTCTTATTAAATAGGTAACATGGAAAACAATATGCAGCATCGATTTTCAAAGAATATTCTAACCACCAAAATTTACGAAAGCAAGCTTCTTGAAAGCTTCGATTACCACTTGAGCCACTCGAACTTTGAGGATACTTTGACTTACAAAGCTGATAAGGTCCGTATTTAATATATTCTCTTCTGATCTCGTCATGTTGGTTAGTTAGATAATCCATGAATGAAGGTCGTAAGCCAGGATCTCAAACTAATGAATCCAAATTTAACTCTCCTAAATTTAAAGCATCATTTTTCTCACTTTCAACTCTAGGGGATTCATCCATAATATAATCATCACCAACATGTGATTGTAAGTTTTTAGCAACATCTTCCCTAACATTATATACTTCTTGTTGTGATTGGTGATCATCAATATTTGTTGGTTTAAAGAAATCAAACATTGTTCTTTTTCGAGTCATGTTTAAATTAAGATCATTGAATAAAATCATACATGTAAATAATACTACAACTTAAACACAATTAATAATCCAAATTTAAAAATATATAACAAAAAAAAAATTGTAATTACTCTAAAGATGAATAGGAAATAAGAATGTTCATAATCAAAATAAACAGATTCGCAAGTTAACAAGTTATGATACATGAACTATTGAAACCTAATCTAATGAAAAATAATAAAAAATTAACAATTGATATAAAGTTTGTAGAATTAAACTCACAAAATTGAAACTAATTCTCTTTCACTCTTTTGTAATTACGGCATACGAAATCCTAAATCTTCAATATCTATCCACGCCTAATTTTGTACGGAGTATAAAGTTTGTGATTTGTGAAAAATGTTTGAGGTATCACTGATGGTATTTGAGTTTTAATATTTATGGTCCACTTGGGCCTTACACTAATTAAAATTAAAAGTAGAAGTTCATATATGATTATAACAGTTGGCCCATTTATACACAATAACACAATTAAATTGTTACCTTGAGCTTATAAGGGGATGCTCATGTCAATTTAAAAAAGAAATCAACATATAGAATTGGGGTCGGTGGTAAATTTGAGGGTAGCTCAACACCCCAAGCTACCCTCCTCCCTTCGCCATTGGTTGAGTCTAACAATACTCCGAAAACAAATTGAAACAGTAGACTTTGGTTTTTCTTTTAACTATATTCTAAGTTTTGTACGAAGTCTTAACCAAATTTTAATATGCCCATTGATTATATTGGCTTATGATACACTTAATGAAGTGGATGTTCTTTACATATACATTTAAGCTATATAGAGTAAAACCTCTGTAATTCAATACTCGATAAATTAATAACCTCGATAAAATTAATAATTTTTCCGGTCTCAACTTGGGACCAGTACAAATTTGGACCCCAATCGATAAAATAATAAGATAATAATTTTTTTGAAATCTCAATATAAATATATTGGTTTCAGCGAAACTATAAATTAATTATTACTTTCTTTTTTTGAAATCCTAATATATATTGAACTTGACAAGTTCATTAATATGTGAATGTACATACATGAGAATTTTGAAAGTCTTTATTTATGTTTTATTCACATAGGTAAAGTGAACGGACATGGTAATTTGGAATGTCAATGCATTAATTTGAGATTTGCTCACAAATATAAGCCAATTTTTTAGATTGATAATTTATTAATTTATCGATACAATAATATCTCGCTAAATTAATAAAATATCTCGTTCCCAACATTATTAATTTATAGAAGTTTCACTGTACGTTAAAAAAGGGACTTCGTCCAACATTTACGTTTCTTCACGATATATTTTCTCAATCATGTGCACATATATGTCGGTCTTGAATGCTTGAAGAAGATGTATAGGGACCATACATCGAATATACACATCCTACAACTGTTTCGAAAGGCTAGAAACAACCCGTTCCTAAATGGTCCAGTGCCAAGATTAGATTATATACGAGTAAACTCTGCATCAATCGTCGTCAGCGGACTCCTTCAAGCTATACGGTTGTTCTAGATGATCATTCATATATATGAAAACGACAACGTAACCGAAATTGGTCACTGTGTTTTTTGTTGATGCAACGTAATATATATATATATATATATATATATATATATATATATATATATATATATATATATATATATATATATATATATATATATATATATATATATATATATACAGTGTTGTAACCCGATTGCTCGCCGATTAATTCCCGATTAATCATTTTAGGAGCAATCTGTTCCGATTTCCAAAAATCTGTTTAATTAAACGGTCAACGTCAATAGATGGATCAAAATCGAATTTGGTAAACAAAATTAGTTAAAGTAAAAAATTGTTAACATTTTAACATGAATTTAAACTAGAATTTTATAGTTTTAAAACAAAATGAACAATTTTAGACAATTATATTAAAAAATATCTTTATATTTATGGTTTTTTTCTACAGTTACACATATAATTTTTAAAATTTAATATTTAAATGTATACAGTACAATCCGATTAATCCCCGAATTGCCTATTAATCCTTCCAAAGTCCCGCGATTAATCTCCGAATAGCGAATTTTGCAACTATATATATATATATAGTGGTAGGATCAAGAGGGAAATAACCAATCGGGGGGAAGCGGTGGGAAGCAAAAACTTTTTTTTCGTTTTTTGAAAAAACTTTGTTCACGAACATTATAGATGGGATGAAAATATGAACATTTAGTAGAGACACTTTGTGATAAATGTTTTTATTTTGGCGGGAAAACGCTCGAAGAAGTAACATATAACAATTATCGTGTTTTTCGAGCGTATGTTGAGGTTTTAGCTATTGGGGTTTAGATATTAGGGTTTATAGGGTTTAGATATTAGGGTTTAGAAATTTAGGGTTTAAGGTTTAGATTTAGAGTTTAGATTTAGGATTTAGATTGAGTTTTTAACACGAACGGTTTAGAGTTTAGGGTTTAGGGTTTGGTGTTTTGGGTTTATGGAATAAACCCAAAACACCAAACCCTAAACCCTAAATTCTAAATCGGGGCTAAATTTTACTTCACACATGAAAAAAAAACATTCATATTTTTCACGAAAAATATTATCTTGAATGTTATTTTTGTCAATCGTTTTTCCGCCTAAATAATAACATTCATCACGAAGTGTCTTTTCTAAATGTTCATATTTTCGTGTGATCTTGATGCCGGAAAAAAATATTCCGAAAAAAAATGAAAAAAAATTTGCTTCCCCCCGATTGGTTACTTCCCCATTAATCCTGCATATATATATATATATATATATATATATATATATATATATATATATATATATATATATATATATATATATATATATATATATATATATATATATATATATGGGAGGGATCCCCTGAGAACTCAGTAAGAGTGAGAACTTGTGAACCCTAAATAGAACAAAAAAATTTGACGGGCGAACAATTTTGTGGTTAGTCGAACAAAAAGTTTATATGCATGAAAATCACATGTTCTACAATTCTGTTTGGTTCTACAAAATTTGGTTCGGTTCTACAAAATTGTAGAACGAAAATTAGTTCGAATTGGGGCATTTTTGTTCGAATTACTCATTTTTTGTTCGAATTTGACCTGTTATGTTCAAAATCAACTTTTTGTTCGAATTACTACCTTTTTGTTCGAATTACTCTATTGAAAATCAACTTTTTTTTATTTAGCCTGATTTAGAGTTTAGGGTTTATGGCCTAAACCCTAAACCCTAAACTCTAAACCGTTCGTGTATAAAACTTATTCTAAACCCTAAATCTAAACCCTAAACCCTAAAATCTAAACCATAAACCCTAAAATCTAAACCCTAAAATCCTAAATCTAAACCCTAAGTCTAAACCCTAAACTTAATTTGATGAAAAGTGATGTAGAACATGTGTAGAACAGCATGTTCTACATGCTGTTCTACATCATGTTCTACATAAAATGTAAAACAAAAATAGCACTTGCATCTTAGCCAAAATGGTTCGACCTTCTGGAAAATTGTTCGCCCGCCAAAAAAAAATTGTTCGAATTGTTGATTTTTTGTTCGCCCGCCAGAAAATTTGTTAGAATGCAAGGAGTTCTCACTCCAAAAAAGTTATCATTTGATAGATTTGCTATATATATATATATATATATATATATATATATATATATATATATATATATATATATATATATATATATATATATATATATATATAGTAAAGGGATCAAACGAGAACTTTTTTGGTGTGAGAACTCAAAAATACACTGAAATTCGAGCAAAAAAGGAAAATTCGAGCAAAAATGAGACACGGGCGAACAAAAAAAGGGGAAGTCGAGCAAAAAATGGGAAGGACGA